>NW_027472744.1:0-353514 GCF_030347505.1 Rhynchophorus ferrugineus | reverse complement strand
TCGATAGTCCATATCTCGGAAACTATAAGAGATAATGCAATTTGGCAACCGGCAATGTAATTAGCATGCCGAATATTACTTGGAATGTGAATTGGAACGAAATCGCCAATAGATAAGACCATTTTACAATTTGGGCCCAAGTTAGAAGCAGAGCCTAAGGTGTAAATTATCGATAGTCCATATCTCGGAAACTATAAGAGATAATGCAATTTGGCAACCGGCAATGTAATTAGCATGCCGAATATTACTTGGAATGTGAATTGGAACGAAATCGCCAATAGGTAAGACCATTTTACAATTTGGGCCCAAGTTAGAAGCAGAGCCTAAGGTGTAAATTATCGATAGTCCATATCTCGGAAACTATAAGAGATAATTCAATTTGGCAACCGGCAATGTAATTAGCATGCCGAATATTACTTGGAATGTGAATTGGAACGAAATCGCCAATAGATAAGACCATTTTACAATTTGGGCCCAAGTTAGAAGCAGAGCCTAAGGTGTAAATTATTGATAGTCCATATCTCGGAAACTATAAGAGATAATGCAATTTGGCAACCGGCAATGTAATTAGCATGCCGAATATTACTTGGAATGTGAATTGGAACGAAATCGCCAATAGAGAAGACCATTTTACAATTTGGGCCCAAGTTAGAAGCAGAGCCTAAGGTGTAAATTATCGATAGTCCATATCTCGGAAACTATAAGAGATAATGCAATTTGGCAACCGGCCATGTAATTAGCATGCCGAATATTACTTGGAATGTGAATTGGAACGAAATCGCCAATAGATAAGACCATTTTACAATTTGGGCCCAAATTAGAAGCAGAGCCTAAGGTGTAAATTATCGATAGTCCATATCTCGGAAACTATAAGAGGTAATGCAATTTGGCAACCGGCAATGTAATTAGCATGCCGAATATTACTTGGAATGTGAATTGGAACGAAATCGCCAATAGAGAAGACCATTTTACAATTTGGGCCCAAGTTAGAAGCAGAGCCTAAGGTGTAAATTATCGATAGTCCATATCTCGGAAACTATAAGAGATAATGCAATTTGGCAACCGGCAATGTAACTAGCATGCCGAATATTACTTGGAATGTGAATTGGAACGAAATCGCCAATAGATAAGACCATTTTACAATTTGGGCCCAAGTTAGAAGCAGAGCCTAAGGTGTAAATTATCGATAGTCCATATCTCGGAAACTATAAGAGATAATGCAATTTGGCAACCGGCAATGTAACTAGCATGCCGAATATTACTTGGAATGTGAATTGGAACGAAATCGCCAATAGATAAGACCATTTTACAATTTGGGCCCAAGTTAGAAGCAGAGCCTAAGGTGTAAATTATTGATAGTCCATATCTCGGAAACTATAAGAGATAATGCAAGTTCGCAACCGGCAATGTAATTAGCATGCCGAATATTACTTGGAGTGTGAATTGGAACGAAATCGCCAATAGATAAGACCATTTTACAATTTGGGCCCAAGTTAGAAGCAGAGCCTAAGGTGTAAATTATCGATAGTCCATGTCTCGGAAACTATAAGAGATAATGCAATTTGGCAACCGGCAATGTAATTAGCATGCCGAATATTACTTGGAATGTGAATTGGAACGAAATCGCCAATAGATAAGACCATTTTACAATTTGGGCCCAAGTTAGAAGCAGAGCCTAAGGTGTAAATTATCGATAGTCCATATCTCGGAAACTATAAGAGATAATGCAATTTGGCAACCGGCAATGTAATTAGCATGCCGAATATTACTTGGAATGTGAATTGGAACGAAATCGTCAATAGATAAGACCATTTTACAATTTGGGCCCAAGTTAGAAGCAGAGATTAAGGTGTAAATTATCGATAGTCCATATCTCGGAAACTATAAGGGATAATGCAATTTGGCAACCGGCAATGTAATTAGCATGCCGAATATTACTTGGAATGTGAATTGGAACGAAATCGCCAATAGATAAAACCATTTTACAATTTGGGCCCAAGTTAGAAGCAGAGCCTAAGGTGTAAATTATCGATAGTCCATATCTCGGAAACTATAAGAGATAATGCAATTTGGCAACCGGCAATGTAATTAGCATGCCGAATATTACTTGGAATGTGAATTGGAACGAAATCGCCAATAGATAAGACCATTTTACAATTTGGGCCCAAGTTAGAAGCAGAGCCTAAGGTGTAAATTATCGATAGTCCATATCTCGGAAACTATAAGAGATAATGCAATTTGGCAACCGGCAATGTAATTAGCATGCCGAATATTACTTGGAATGTGAATTGGAACGAAATCGTCAATAGATAAGACCATTTTACAATTTGGGCCCAAGTTAGAAGCAGAGATTAAGGTGTAAATTATTGATAGTCCATATCTCGGAAACTATAAGAGATAATGCAAGTTCGCAACCGGCAATGTAATTAGCATGCCGAATATTACTTGGAGTGTGAATTGGAACGAAATCGCCAATAGATAAGACCATTTTACAATTTGGGCCCAAGTTAGAAGCAGAGCCTAAGGTGTAAATTATCGATAGTCCATGTCTCGGAAACTATAAGAGATAATGCAATTTGGCAACCGGCAATGTAATTAGCATGCCGAATATTACTTGGAGTGTGAATTGGAACGAAATCGCCAATAGATAAGACCATTTTACAATTTGGGCCCAAGTTAGAAGCAGAGCCTAAGGTGTAAATTATTGATAGTCCATATCTCGGAAACTATAAGAGATAATGCAATTTCGCAACCGGCAATGTAATTAGCATGCCGAATATCACTTGGAATGTGAATTGGGACGAAATCGCCAATAGATAAGACCATTTTACAATTTGGGCCCAAGTTAGAAGCAGAGCCTAAGGTGTAAATTATCGATAGTCCATATCTCGGAAACTATAAGAGATAATGCAATTTGGCAACCGGCAATGTAATTAGCATGCCGAATATTACTCGGAATGTGAATTGGAACGAAATCGCCAATAGATAAGACCATTTTACAATTTGGGCCCAAGTTAGAAGCAGAGCCTAAGGTGTAAATTATCGATAGTCCATATCTCGGAAACTATAAGAGATAATGCAATTTGGAAACCGGCAATGTAATTAGCATGCCGAATATTACTTGGAATGTGAATTGGAACGGAATCGCCAATAGATAAGACCATTTTACAATTTGGGCCCAAGTTAGAAGCAGAGCCTAAGGTGTAAATTATCGATAGTCCATATCTCGGAAACTATAAGAGATAATGCAATTTGGCAACCGGCAATGTAATTAGCATGCCGAATATTAATTGGAATGTGAATTGGAACGAAATCGCCAATAGATAAGACCATTTTACAATTTGGGCCCAAGTTAGAAGCAGAGCCTAAGGTGTAAATTATCGATAGTCCATATCTCGGAAACTATAAGAGATAATGCAATTTGGCAACCGGCAATGTAATTAGCATGCCGAATATTACTTGGAATGTGAATTGGAACGAAATCGCCAATAGGTAAGACCATTTTACAATTTGGGCCCAAGTTAGAAGCAGAGCCTAAGGTGTAAATTATCGATAGTCCATATCTCGGAAACTATAAGAGATAATTCAATTTGGCAACCGGCAATGTAATTAGCATGCCGAATATTACTTGGAATGTGAATTGGAACGAAATCGCCAATAGATAAGACCATTTTACAATTTGGGCCCAAGTTAGAAGCAGAGCCTAAGGTGTAAATTATCGATAGTCCATATCTCGGAAACTATAAGAGATAATGCAATTTGGAAACCGGCAATGTAATTAGCATGCCGAATATTACTTGGAATGTGAATTGGAACGAAATCGTCAATCGATACGAACCTCCATTTTACAATTTGGGCCCAAGTTAGAAGCAGAGCCTAAGGTGTAAATTATCGATAGTCCATATCTCGGAAACTATAAGAGATAATGCAATTTGGCAACCGGCAATGTAATTAGCATGCCGAATATTACTTGGAATGTGAATTGGAACGAAATCGCCAATAGATAAGACCATTTTACAATTTGGGCCCAAGTTAGAAGCAGAGCCTAAGGTGTAAATTATCGATAGTCCATATCTCGGAAACTATAAGAGATAATGCAATTTGGCAACCGGCAATGTAATTAGCATGCCGAATATTACTTGGAATGTGAATTGGAACGAAATCGCCAATAGATAAGACCATTTTACAATTTGGACCCAAGTTAGAAGCAGAGCCTAAGGTGTAAATTATTGATAGTCCATATCTCGGAAACTATAAGAGATAATGCAATTTCGCAACCGGCAATGTAATTAGCATGCCGAATATCACTTGGAATGTGAATTGGGACGAAATCGCCAATAGATAAGACCATTTTACAATTTGGGCCCAAGTTAGAAGCAGAGCCTAAGGTGTAAATTATCGATAGTCCATATCTCGGAAACTATAAGAGATAATGCAATTTGGCAACCGGCAATGTAATTAGCATGCCGAATATTACTTGGAATGTGAATTGGAACGAAATCGCCAATAGATAATACGATTTTACAATTTGGGCCCAAGTTAGAAGCAGAGCCTAAGATGTAAATTATCGATAGTCCATATCTCGGAAACTATAAGAGATAATGCAATTTGGCAACCGGCAATGTAATTAGCATGCCGAATATTACTTGGAATGTGAATTGGAACGAAATCGCCAATAGATAAGACCATTTTACAATTTGGGCCCAAGTTAGAAGCAGAGCCTAAGGTGTAAATTATCGATAGTCCATATCTCGGAAACTATAAGAGATAATGCAATTTGGCAACCGGCAATGTAATTAGCATGCCGAATATTACTTGGAATGTGAATTGGAACGAAATCGCCAATAGGTAAGACCATTTTACAATTTGGGCCCAAGTTAGAAGCAGAGACTAAGGTGTAAATTATCGATAGTCCATATCTCTGAAACTATAAGAGATAATGCAATTTCGCAACCGGCAATGTAATTAGCATGCCGAATATTACTTGGAATGTGAATTGGGACGAAATCGCCAATAGATAAGGCCATTTTACAATTTGGGCCCAAGTTAGAAGCAGAACCTAAGGTGTAAATTATCGATAGTCCATATCTCGGAAACTATAAGAGATAATGCAATTTGGCAACCGGCAATGTAATTAGCATGCCGAATATTACTTGGAATGTGAATTGGAACGAAATCGTCAATAGATAAGACCATTTTACAATTTGGGCCCAAGTTAGAAGCAGAGATTAAGGTGTAAATTATCGATAGTCCATATCTCGGAAACTATAAGGGATAATGCAATTTGGCAACCGGCAATGTAATTAGCATGCCGAATATTACTTGGAATGTGAATTGGAACGAAATCGCCAATAGATAAAACCATTTTACAATTTGGGCCCAAGTTAGAAGCAGAGCCTAAGGTGTAAATTATCGATAGTCCATATCTCGGAAACTATAAGAGATAATGCAATTTGGCAACCGGCAATGTAATTAGCATGCCGAATATTACTTGGAATGTGAATTGGAACGAAATCGCCAATAGATAAGACCATTTTACAATTTGGGCCCAAGTTAGAAGCAGAGCCTAAGGTGTAAATTATCGATAGTCCATATCTCGGAAACTATAAGAGATAATGCAATTTGGCAACCGGCAATGTAATTAGCATGCCGAATATTACTTGGAATGTGAATTGGAACGAAATCGCCAATAGGTAAGACCATTTTACAATTTGGGCCCAAGTTAGAAGCAGAGCCTAAGGTGTAAATTATCGATAGTCCATATCTCGGAAACTATAAGAGATAATTCAATTTGGCAACCGGCAATGTAATTAGCATGCCGAATATTACTTGGAATGTGAATTGGAACGAAATCGCCAATAGATAAGACCATTTTACAATTTGGGCCCAAGTTAGAAGCAGAGCCTAAGGTGTAAATTATCGATAGTCCATATCTCGGAAACTATAAGAGATAATGCAATTTGGCAACCGGCAATGTAATTAGCATGCCGAATATTACTTGGAATGTGAATTGGAACGAAATCGCCAATAGATAAGACCATTTTACAATTTGGACCCAAGTTAGAAGCAGAGCCTAAGGTGTAAATTATTGATAGTCCATATCTCGGAAACTATAAGAGATAATGCAATTTCGCAACCGGCAATGTAATTAGCATGCCGAATATCACTTGGAATGTGAATTGGGACGAAATCGCCAATAGATAAGACCATTTTACAATTTGGGCCCAAGTTAGAAGCAGAGCCTAAGGTGTAAATTATCGATAGTCCATATCTCGGAAACTATAAGAGATAATGCAATTTGGCAACCGGCAATGTAATTAGCATGCCGAATATTACTTGGAATGTGAATTGGAACGAAATCGCCAATAGATAAGACGATTTTACAATTTGGGCCCAAGTTAGAAGCAGAGCCTAAGATGTAAATTATCGATAGTCCATATCTCGGAAACTATAAGAGATAATGCAATTTGGCAACCGGCAATGTAATTAGCATGCCGAATATTACTTGGAATGTGAATTGGAACGAAATCGCCAATAGATAAGACCATTTTACAATTTGGGCCCAAGTTAGAAGCAGAGCCTAAGGTGTAAATTATCGATAGTCCATATCTCGGAAACTATAAGAGATAATGCAATTTGGCAACCGGCAATGTAATTAGCATGCCGAATATTACTTGGAATGTGAATTGGAACGAAATCGCCAATAGGTAAGACCATTTTACAATTTGGGCCCAAGTTAGAAGCAGAGACTAAGGTGTAAATTATCGATAGTCCATATCTCTGAAACTATAAGAGATAATGCAATTTCGCAACCGGCAATGTAATTAGCATGCCGAATATTACTTGGAATGTGAATTGGGACGAAATCGCCAATAGATAAGGCCATTTTACAATTTGGGCCCAAGTTAGAAGCAGAGACTAAGGTGTAAATTATCGATAGTCCATATCTCGGAAACTATAAGAGATAATGCAATTTGGCAACCGGCAATGTAATTAGCATGCCGAATATTACTTGGAATGTGAATTGGAATGAAATCGTCAATAGATAAGACCATTTTACAATTTGGGCCCAAGTTAGAAGCAGAGATTAAGGTGTAAATTATCGATAGTCCATATCTCGGAAACTATAAGGGATAATGCAATTTGGCAACCGGCAATGTAATTAGCATGCCGAATATTACTTGGAATGTGAATTGGAACGAAATCGCCAATAGATAAAACCATTTTACAATTTGGGCCCAAGTTAGAAGCAGAGCCTAAGGTGTAAATAATCGATAGTCCATATCTCGGAAACTATAAGAGATAATGCAATTTGGCAACCGGCAATGTAATTAGCATGCCGAATATTACTTGGAATGTGAATTGGAACGAAATCGCCAATAGATAAGACCATTTTACAATTTGGGCCCAAGTTAGAAGCAGAGCCTAAGGTGTAAATTATCGATAGTCCATATCTCGGAAACTATAAGAGATAATGCAATTTGGCAACCGGCAATGTAATTAGCATGCCGAATATTACTTGGAATGTGAATTGGAACGAAATCGCCAATAGGTAAGACCATTTTACAATTTGGGCCCAAGTTAGAAGCAGAGCCTAAGGTGTAAATTATCGATAGTCCATATCTCGGAAACTATAAGAGATAATTCAATTTGGCAACCGGCAATGTAATTAGCATGCCGAATATTACTTGGAATGTGAATTGGAACGAAATCGCCAATAGATAAGACCATTTTACAATTTGGGCCCAAGTTAGAAGCAGAGCCTAAGGTGTAAATTATCGATAGTCCATATCTCGGAAACTATAAGAGGTAATGCAATTTGGCAACCGGCAATGTAATTAGCATGCCGAATATTACTTGGAATGTGAATTGGAACGAAATCGCCAATAGAGAAGACCATTTTACAATTTGGGCCCAAGTTAGAAGCAGAGCCTAAGGTGTAAATTATCGATAGTCCATATCTCGGAAACTATAAGAGATAATGCAATTTGGCAACCGGCAATGTAATTAGCATGCCGAATATTACTTGGAATGTGAATTGGAACGAAATCGCCAATAGATAAGACCATTTTACAATTTGGGCCCAAGTTAGAAGCAGAGCCTAAGGTGTAAATTATCGATAGTCCATATCTCGCAAACTATAAGAGATAATGCAATTTGGCAACCGGCAATGTAATTAGCATGCCGAATATTACTTGGAATGTGAATTGGAACGAAATCGCCAATAGATAAGACCATTTTACAATTTGGGCCCAAGTTAGAAGCAGAGCCTAAGGTGTAAATTATCGATAGTCCATATCTCGGAAACTATAAGAGATAATGCAATTTGGCAACCGGCAATGTAATTAGCATGCCGAATATTACTTGGAATGTGAATTGGGACGAAATCGCCAATAGATAAGGCCATTTTACAATTTGGGCCCAAGTTAGAAGCAGAGCCTAAGGTGTAAATTATCGATAGTCCATATCTCGGAAACTATAAGAGATAATGCAATTTGGCAACCGGCAATGTAACTAGCATGCCGAATATTACTTGGAATGTGAATTGGAACGAAATCGCCAATAGATAAGACCATTTTACAATTTGGGCCCAAGTTAGAAGCAGAGCCTAAGGTGTAAATTATTGATAGTCCATATCTCGGAAACTATAAGAGATAATGCAAGTTCGCAACCGGCAATGTAATTAGCATGCCGAATATTACTTGGAGTGTGAATTGGAACGAAATCGCCAATAGATAAGACCATTTTACAATTTGGGCCCAAGTTAGAAGCAGAGCCTAAGGTGTAAATTATCGATAGTCCATGTCTCGGAAACTATAAGAGATAATGCAATTTGGCAACCGGCAATGTAATTAGCATGCCGAATATTACTTGGAATGTGAATTGGAACGAAATCGCCAATAGATAAGACCATTTTACAATTTGGGCCCAAGTTAGAAGCAGAGCCTAAGGTGTAAATTATCGATAGTCCATATCTCGGAAACTATAAGAGATGATGCAATTTGGCAACCGGCAATGTAATTAGCATGCCGAATATTACTTGGAATGTGAATTGGAACGAAATCGTCAATAGATAAGACCATTTTACAATTTGGGCCCAAGTTAGAAGCAGAGATTAAGGTGTAAATTATCGATAGTCCATATCTCGGAAACTATAAGGGATAATGCAATTTGGCAACCGGCAATGTAATTAGCATGCCGAATATTACTTGGAATGTGAATTGGAACGAAATCGCCAATAGATAAAACCATTTTACAATTTGGGCCCAAGTTAGAAGCAGAGCCTAAGGTGTAAATTATCGATAGTCCATATCTCGGAAACTATAAGAGATAATGCAATTTGGCAACCGGCAATGTAATTAGCATGCCGAATATTACTTGGAATGTGAATTGGAACGAAATCGCCAATAGATAAGACCATTTTACAATTTGGGCCCAAGTTAGAAGCAGAGCCTAAGGTGTAAATTATTGATAGTCCATATCTCGGAAACTATAAGAGATAATGCAATTTCGCAACCGGCAATGTAATTAGCATGCCGAATATCACTTGGAATGTGAATTGGGACGAAATCGCCAATAGATAAGACCATTTTACAATTTGGGCCCAAGTTAGAAGCAGAGCCTAAGGTGTAAATTATCGATAGTCCATATCTCGGAAACTATAAGAGATAATGCAATTTGGCAACCGGCAATGTAATTAGCATGCCGAATATTACTCGGAATGTGAATTGGAACGAAATCGCCAATAGATAAGACCATTTTACAATTTGGGCCCAAGTTAGAAGCAGAGCCTAAGGTGTAAATTATCGATAGTCCATATCTCGGAAACTATAAGAGATAATGCAATTTGGAAACCGGCAATGTAATTAGCATGCCGAATATTAATTGGAATGTGAATTGGAACGGAATCGCCAATAGATAAGACCATTTTACAATTTGGGCCCAAGTTAGAAGCAGAGCCTAAGGTGTAAATTATCGATAGTCCATATCTCGGAAACTATAAGAGATAATGCAATTTGGCAACCGGCAATGTAATTAGCATGCCGAATATTAATTGGAATGTGAATTGGAACGAAATCGCCAATAGATAAGACCATTTTACAATTTGGGCCCAAGTTAGAAGCAGAGCCTAAGGTGTAAATTATCGATAGTCCATATCTCGGAAACTATAAGAGATAATGCAATTTGGCAACCGGCAATGTAATTAGCATGCCGAATATTACTTGGAATGTGAATTGGAACGAAATCGCCAATAGGTAAGACCATTTTACAATTTGGGCCCAAGTTAGAAGCAGAGCCTAAGGTGTAAATTATCGATAGTCCATATCTCGGAAACTATAAGAGATAATTCAATTTGGCAACCGGCAATGTAATTAGCATGCCGAATATTACTTGGAATGTGAATTGGAACGAAATCGCCAATAGATAAGACCATTTTACAATTTGGGCCCAAGTTAGAAGCAGAGCCTAAGGTGTAAATTATCGATAGTCCATATCTCGGAAACTATAAGAGATAATACAATTTGGAAACCGGCAATGTAATTAGCATGCCGAATATTACTTGGAATGTGAATTGGAACGAAATCGCCAATAGGTAAGACCATTTTACAATTTGGGCCCAAGTTAGAAGCAGAGCCTAAGGTGTAAATTATCGATAGTCCATATCTCGGAAACTATAAGAGATAATTCAATTTGGCAACCGGCAATGTAATTAGCATGCCGAATATTACTTGGAATGTGAATTGGAACGAAATCGCCAATAGATAAGACCATTTTACAATTTGGGCCCAAGTTAGAAGCAGAGCCTAAGGTGTAAATTATTGATAGTCCATATCTCGGAAACTATAAGAGATAATGCAATTTCGCAACCGGCAATGTAATTAGCATGCCGAATATCACTTGGAATGTGAATTGGGACGAAATCGCCAATAGATAAGACCATTTTACAATTTGGGCCCAAGTTAGAAGCAGAGCCTAAGGTGTAAATTATCGATAGTCCATATCTCGGAAACTATAAGAGATAATGCAATTTGGCAACCGGCAATGTAATTAGCATGCCGAATATTACTCGGAATGTGAATTGGAACGAAATCGCCAATAGATAAGACCATTTTACAATTTGGGCCCAAGTTAGAAGCAGAGCCTAAGGTGTAAATTATCGATAGTCCATATCTCGGAAACTATAAGAGATAATGCAATTTGGAAACCGGCAATGTAATTAGCATGCCGAATATTACTTGGAATGTGAATTGGAACGGAATCGCCAATAGATAAGACCATTTTACAATTTGGGCCCAAGTTAGAAGCAGAGCCTAAGGTGTAAATTATCGATAGTCCATATCTCGGAAACTATAAGAGATAATGCAATTTGGCAACCGGCAATGTAATTAGCATGCCGAATATTAATTGGAATGTGAATTGGAACGAAATCGCCAATAGATAAGGCCATTTTACAATTTGGGCCCAAGTTAGAAGCAGAGCCTAAGGTCTAAATTATCGATAGTCCATATCTCGGAAACTATAAGAGATAATGCAATTTGGCAACCGGCAATGAAATTAGCATGCCGAATATTACTTGGAATGTGAATTGGAACGAAATCGCCAATAGATAAGACCATTTTACAATTTGGGCCCAAGTTAGAAGCAGAGCCTAAGGTGTAAATTATCGATAGTCCATATCTCGGAAACTATAAGAGATAATGCAATTTGGCAACCGGCAATGTAATTAGCATGCCGAATATTAATTGGAATGTGAATTGGAACGAAATCGCCAATAGATAAGACCATTTTACAATTTGGGCCCAAGTTAGAAGCAGAGCCTAAGGTGTAAATTATCGATAGTCCATATCTCGGAAACTATAAGAGATAATGCAATTTGGCAACCGGCAATGAAATTAGCATGCCGAATATTACTTGAAATGTGAATTGGAACGAAATCGCCAATAGATAAGACCATTTTACAATTTGGGCCCAAGTTAGAAGCAGAGCCTAAGGTGTAAATTATCGATAGTCCATATCTCGGAAACTATAAGAGATAATGCAATTTGGCAACCGGCAATGTAATTAGCATGCCGAATATTACTTGGAATGTGAATTGGAACGAAATCGCCAATAGAGAAGACCATTTTACAATTTGGGCCCAAGTTAGAAGCAGAGCCTAAGGTGTAAATTATCGATAGACCATATCTCGGAAACTATAAGAGATAATGCAATTTGGCAACCGGCAATGTAATTGGCATGCCGAATATTACTTGGAATGTGAATTGGAACGAAAACGCCAATAGATAAGGCCATTTTACAATTTGGGCCCAAGTTAGAAGCAGAGGTTAAGGTGTAAATTATCGATAGTCCATATCTCGGAAACTATAAAAGATAATGCAATTTGGCAACCGGCAATGTAATTAGCATGCCGAATATTACTTGGAATGTGAATTGGAACGAAATCGCCAATAGATAAGACCATTTTACAATTTGGGCCCAAGTTAGAAGCAGAGCCTAAGGTGTAAATTATCGATAGTCCATATCTCGGAAACTATAAGAGATAATGCAATTTGGCAACCGGCAATGTAATTAGCATGCCGAATATTACTTGGAATGTGAATTGGAACGAAATCGCCAATAGATAAGACCATTTTACAATTTGGGCCCAAGTTAGAAGCAGAGCCTAAGGTGTAAATTATCGATAGTCCATATCTCGGAAACTATAAGAGATAATGCAATTTGGCAACCGGCAATGTAATTAGCATGCCGAATATTACTTGGAATGTGAATTGGAACGAAATCGCCAATAGATAAGACCATTTTACAATTTGGGCCCAAGTTAGAAGCAGAGCCTAAGGTGTAAATTATTGATAGTCCATATCTCGGAAACTATAAGAGATAATGCAATTTCGCAACCGGCAATGTAATTAGCATGCCGAATATTACTTGGAGTGTGAATTGGAACGAAATCACCAATAGATAAGACCATTTTACAATTTGGGCCCAAGTTAGAAGCAGAGTTTAAGGTGTAAATTATCGATAGTCCATATCTCGGAAACTATAAGAGATAATGCAATTTGGCAACCGGCAATGTAATTAGCATGCCGAATATTACTTGGAATGTGAATTGGAACGAAATCGCCAATAGATAAGACCATTTTACAATTTGGGCCCAAGTTAGAAGCAGAGCCTAAGGTGTAAATTATCGATACTCCATATCTCGGAAACTATAAGAGATAAAGCAATTTGGCAACCGGCAATGTAATTAGCATGCCGAATATTACTTGGAATGTGAATTGGAACGAAATAGCCAATAGATAAGACCATTTTACAATTTGGGCCCAAGTTAGAAGCAGAGCCTAAGGTGTAAATTATCGATAGTCCATATCTCGGAAACTATAAGAGATAATGCAATTTGGCAACCGGCAATGTAATTAGCATGCCGAATATTACTTGGAATGTGAATTGGAACGAAATCGCCAATAGATAAGACCATTTTACAATTTGGGCCCAAGTTAGAAGCAGAGCCTAAGATGTAAATTATCGATAGTCCATATCTCGGAAACTATAAGAGATAATGCAATTTGGCAACCGGCAATGTAATTAGCATGCCGAATATTACTTGGAATGTGAATTGGAACGAAATCGCCAATAGATAAGGCCATTTTACAATTTGGGCCCAAGTTAGAAGCAGAGCCTAAGGTGTAAATTATCGATAGTCCATATCTCGGAAACTATAAGAGATAATTCAATTTGGCAACCGGCAATGTAATTAGCATGCCGGATATTACTTGGAATGTGAATTGGAACGAAATCGCCAATAGATAAGACCATTTTACAATTTGGGCCCAAGTTAGAAGCAGAGCCTAAGGTGTAAATTATCGATAGTCCATATCTCGGAAACTATAAGAGATAATGCAATTTGGCAACCGGCAATGTAATTAGCATGCCGAATATTACTTGGAATGTGAATTGGAACGAAATCGCCAATAGATAAGACCATTTTACAATTTGGGCCCAAGTTAGAAGCAGAGCCTAAGGTGTAAATTATCGATACTCCATATCTCGGAAACTATAAGAGATAATGCAATTTGGCAACCGGCAATGTAATTAGCATGCCGAATATTACTTGGAATGTGAATTGGAACGAAATCGCCAATAGATAAGACCATTTTACAATTTGGGCCCAAGTTAGAAGCAGAGCCTAAGGTGTAAATTATCGATAGTCCATATCTCGGAAACTATAAGAGATAATGCAATTTGGCAACCGGCAATGTAATTAGCATGCCGAATATTACTTGGAATGTGAATTGGAACGATATCGCCAATAGATAAGACCATTTTACAATTTGAGCCCAAGTTAGAAGAAGAGCCTAAGGTGTAAATTATCGATAGTCCATATCTCGGAAACTATAAGAGATAATGCAATTTGGCAACCGGCAATGTAATTAGCATGCCGAATATTATTTGGAATGTGAATTGGAACGAAATCGCCAATAGATAAGACCATTTTACAATTTGGGCCCAAGTTAGAAGCAGAGCCTAAGGTGTAAATTATTGATAGTCCATATCTCGGAAACTATAAGAGATAATGCAATTTCGCAACCGGCAATGTAATTAGCATGCCGAATATTACTTGGAATGTAAATTGGAACGAAATCGCCAATAGATAAGACCATTTTACAATTTGGGCCCAAGTTAGAAGCAGAGCCTAAGTTGTAAATTATTGATAGTCCATATCTCGGAAACTATAAGAGATAATGCAATTTCGCAACCGGCAATGTAATTAGCATGCCGAATATTACTTGGAGTGTGAATTGGAACGAAATAGCCAATAGATAAGACCATTTTACAATTTGGGCCCAAGTTAGAAGCAGAGCCTAAGGTGTAAATTATCGATAGTCCATATCTCGGAAACTATAAGAGATAATGCAATTTGGCAACCGGCAATGTAATTAGCATGCCGAATATTACTTGGAATGTGAATTGGAACGAAATCGCCAATAGATAAGACCATTTTACAATTTGGGCCCAAGTTAGAAGCAGAGCCTAAGGTGTAAATTATCGATAGTCCATATCTCGGAAACTATAAGAGATAATGCAATTTGGCAACCGGCAATGTAATTAGCATGCCGAATATTACTTGGAATGTGAATTGGAACGAAATCGTCAATAGATAAGACCATTTTACAATTTGGGCCCAAGTTAGAAGCAGAGCCTAAGGTGTAAATTATCGATAGTCCATATCTCGGAAACTATAAGAGATAATGCAATTTGGCAACCGGCAATGTAATTAGCATGCCGAATATTACTTGGAATGTGAATTGGAACGAAATCGCCAATAGATAAGACCATTTTACAATTTGGGCCCAAGTTAGAAGCAGAGCCTAAGGTGTAAATTATCGATAGTCCATATCTCGGAAACTGTAAGAGATAATGCAATTTGGCAACCGGCAATGTAATTAGCATGCCGAATATTACTTGGAATGTGAATTGGAACGAAATCGCCAATAGATAAGACCATTTTACAATTTGGGCCCAAGTTAGAAGCAGAGCCTAAGGTGTAAATTATTGATAGTCCATATCTCGGAAACTATAAGAGATAATGTAATTTCGCAACCGGCAATGTAATTAGCATGCCGAATATCACTTGGAATGTGAATTGGGACGAAATCGCCAATAGATAAGACCATTTTACAATTTGGGCCCAAGTTAGAAGCAGAGCCTAAGGTGTAAATTATCGATAGTCCATATCTCGGAAACTATAAGAGATAATGCAATTTGGCAACCGGCAAAGTAATTAGCATGCCGAATATTACTCGGAATGTGAATTGGAACGAAATCGCCAATAGATAAGACCATTTTACAATTTGGGCCCAAGTTAGAAGCAGAGCCTAAGGTGTAAATTATCGATAGTCCATATCTCGGAAACTATAAGAGATAATGCAATTTGGCAACCGGCAATGTAATTAGCATGCCGAATATTACTTGGAATGTGAATTGGAACGAAATCGCCAATAGGTAAGACCATTTTACAATTTGGGCCCAAGTTAGAAGCAGAGCCTAAGGTGTAAATTATCGATAGTCCATATCTCGGAATCTATAAGAGATAATTCAATTTGGCAACCGGCAATGTAATTAGCATGCCGAATATTACTTGGAATGTGAATTGGAACGAAATCGCCAATAGATAAGACCATTTTACAATTTGGGCCCAAGTTAGAAGCAGAGCCTAAGGTGTAAATTATCGATAGTCCATATCTCGGAAACTATAAGAGATAATGCAATTTGGCAACCGGCAATGTAATTAGCATGCCGAATATTACTTGGAATGTGAATTGGAACGAAATCGCCAATAGATAAGACCATTTTACAATTTGGGCCCAAGTTAGAAGCAGAGCCTAAGGTGTAAATAATCGATAGTCCACAACTCGGAAACTATAAGAGATAATGCAATTTGGAAACCGGAAATGTAATTAGCATGGCCCAATAGATAAGACCATTTTACAATTTGGGCCCAAGTTAGAAGCAGAGCCTAAGGTGTAAATTATCGATAGTCCATATCTCGGAAACTATAAGAGATAATGCAATTTGGCAACCGGCAATGTAATTAGCATGCCGAATATTAATTGGAATGTGAATTGGAACGAAATCGCCAATAGATAAGACCATTTTACAATTTGGGCCCAAGTTAGAAGCGGAGCCTAAGGTGTAAATTATCGATAGTCCATATCTCGGAAACTATAAGAGATAATGCAATTTGGCAACCGGCAATGTAATTAGCATGCCGAATATTACTTGGAATGTGAATTGGAACGAAATCGCCAATAGGTAAGACCATTTTACAATTTGGGCCCAAGTTAGAAGCAGAGCCTAAGGTGTAAATTATCGATAGTCCATATCTCGGAAACTATAAGAGATAATTCAATTTGGCAACCGGCAATGTAATTAGCATGCCGAATATTACTTGGAATGTGAATTGGAACGAAATCGCCAATAGATAAGACCATTTTACAATTTGGGCCCAAGTTAGAAGCAGAGCCTAATGTGTAAATTATTGATAGTCCATATCTCGGAAACTATAAGAGATAATGCAATTTGGCAACCGGCAATGTAATTAGCATGCCGAATATTACTTGGAATGTGAAATGGAACGAAATCGCCAATAGAGAAGACCATTTTACAATTTGGGCCCAAGTTAAAAGCAGAGCCTAAGGTGTAAATTATCGATAGTCCATATCTCGGAAACTATAAGAGATAATGCAATTTGGCAACCGGCCATGTAATTAGCATGCCGAATATTACTTGGAATGTGAGTTGGAACGAAATCGCCAATAGATAAGACCATTTTACAATTTGGGCCCAAGTTAGAAGCAGAGCCTAAGGTGTAAATTATCGATAGTCCATATCTCGGAAACTATAAGAGGTAATGCAATTTGGCAACCGGCAATGTAATTAGCATGCCGAATATTACTTGGAATGTGAATTGGAACGAAATCGCCAATAGAGAAGACCATTTTACAATTTGGGCCCAAGTTAGAAGCAGAGCCTAAGGTGTAAATTATCGATAGTCCATATCTCGGAAACTATAAGAGATAATGCAATTTGGCAACCGGCAATGTAATTAGCATGCCAAATATTACTTGGAATGTGAATTGGAACGAAATCGCCAATAGATAAGACCATTTTACAATTTGGGCCCAAGTTAGAAGCAGAGCCTAAGGTGTAAATTATCGATAGTCCATATCTCGGAAACTATAAGAGATAATGCAATTTGGCAACCGGCAATATAATTAGCATGCCGAATATTACTTGGAATGTGAATTGGAACGAAATCGCCAATAGATAAGACCATATTACAATTTGGGCCCAAGTTAGAAGCAGAGCCTAAGGTGTAAATTAACGATAGTCCATATCTCGGAAACTATAAGAGATAATGCAATTTGGCAACCGGCAATGTAATTAGCATGCCGAATATTACTTGGAATGTGAATTGGAACGAAATCGCCAATAGATAAGACCATTTTACAATTTGGGCCCAAGTTAGAAGCAGAGCCTAAGGTGTAAATTATCGATAGTCCATATCTCGGAAACTATAAGAGATAATGCAATTTGGCAACCGGCAAAGTAATTAGCATGCCGAATATTACTTGGAATGTGAATTGGAACGAAATCGCCAATAGATAAGACCATTTTACAATTTGGGCCCAAGTTAGAAGCAGAGCCTAAGGTGTAAATTATTGATAGTCCATATCTCGGAAACTATAAGAGATAATGCAATTTCGCAACCGGCAATGTAATTAGCATGCCGAATATCACTTGGAATGTGAATTGGGACGAAATCGCCAATAGATAAGACCATTTTACAATTTGGGCCCAAGTTAGAAGCAGAGCCTAAGGTGTAAATTATCGATAGTCCATATCTCGGAAACTATAAGAGATAATGCAATTTGGCAACCGGCAATGTAATTAGCATGCCGAATATTACTTGGAATGTGAATTGGAACGAAATCGCCAATAGATAAGACCATTTTACAATTTGGGCCCAAGTTAGAAGCAGAGCCTAAGATGTAAATTATCGATAGTCCATATCTCGGAAACTATAAGAGATAATGCAATTTGGCAACCGGCAATGTAATTAGCATGCCGAATATTACTTGGAATGTGAATTGGAACGAAATCGCCAATAGATAAGACCATTTTACAATTTGGGCCCAAGTTAGAAGCAGAGCCTAAGGTGTAAATTATCGATAGTCCATATCTCGGAAACTATAAGAGATAATTCAATTTGGCAACCGGCAATGTAATTAGCATGCCGGATATTACTTGGAATGTGAATTGGAACGAAATCGCCAATAGATAAGACCATTTTACAATTTGGGCCCAAGTTAGAAGCAGAGCCTATGGTGTAAATTATCGATAGTCCATATCTCGGAAACTATAAGAGATAATGCAATTTGGCAACCGGCAATGTAATTAGCATGCCGAATATTACTTGGAATGTGAATTGGAACGAAATCGCCAATAGATAAGACGATTTTACAATTTGGGCCCAAGTTAGAAGCAGAGCCTAAGATGTAAATTATCGATAGTACATATCTCGGAAACTATAAGAGATAATGCAATTTGACAACCGGCAATGTAATTAGCATGCCGAATATTACTTGGAATGTGAATTGGAACGCAATCGCCAATAGATAAGACCATTTTACAATTTGGGCCCAAGTTAGAAGCAGAGCCTAAGGTGTAAATTATCGATAGTCCATATCTCGGAAACTATAAGAGATAATTCAATTTGGCAACCGTCAATGTAATTAGCATGCCGAATATTACTTGGAATGTGAATTGGAACGAAATCGCCAATAGATAAGACCATTTTACAATTTGGGCCCAAGTTAGAATCAGAGCCTAAGGTGTAAATTATCGATAGTCCATATCTCGGAAACTATAAGAGATAATGCAATTTGGCAACCGGCAATGTAATTAGCATGCCGAATATTACTTGGAATGTGAATTGGAACGAAATCGCCAATAGATAAGACCATTTTACAATTTGGGCCCAAGTTAGAAGCAGAGCCTAAGGTGTAAATTATCGATAGTCCATATCTCGGAAACTATAAGAGATAATGCAATTTGGCAACCGGCAATGTAATTAGCATGCCGAATATTACTTGGAATGTGAATTGGAACGAAATCGCCAATAGATAAGACCATTTTACAATTTGGGCCCAAGTTAGAAGCGGAGCCTAAGGTGTAAATTATCGATAGTCCATATCTCGGAAACTATAAGAGATAATGCAATTTGGCAACCGGCAATGTAATTAGCATGCCGAATATTAATTGGAATGTGAATTGGAACGAAATCGCCAATAGATAAGACCATTTTACAATTTGGGCCCAAGTTAAAAGTAGAGCCTAAGGTGTAAATTATCGATAGTCCATATCTCGGAAACTATAAGAGATAATGCAATTTGGCAACCGGCAATGTAATTAGCATGCCGAATATTACTTGGAATGTGAATTGGAACGAAATCGCCAATAGGTAAGACCATTTTACAATTTGGGCCCAAGTTAGAAGCAGAGCATAAGGTGTAAATTATCGATAGTCCATATCTCGGAAACTATAAGAGATAATGCAATTTGGCAACCGGCAATGTAATTAGCATGCCGAATATTACTTGGAATGTGAATTGGAACGAAATCGCCAATAGATAAGACCATTTTACAATTTGGGCCCAAGTTAGAAGCAGAGCCTAAGGTGTAAATTATCGATAGTCCATATCTCGGAAACTATAAGAGATAATGCAATTTGGCAACCGGCAATGTAATTAGCATGCCGAATATTACTTGGAATGTGAATTGGAACGAAATCGCCAATAGATAAGACCATTTTACAATTTGGGCCCAAGTTAGAAGCAGAGCCTAAGGTGTAAATTATCGATAGTCCATATCCCGGAAACTATAAGAGATAATGCAATTTGGCAACCGGCAATGTAATTAGCATGCCGAATATTACTTGGAATGTGAATTGGAACGAAATCGCCAATAGATAAGACCATTTTACAATTTGGGCCCAAGTTAGAAGCAGAGCCTAAGGTGTTAATTATCGATAGTCCATATCTCGGAAACTATAAGAGATAATGCAATTTGGCAACCGGCAATGTAATTAGCATGCCGAATATTACTTGGAATGTGAATTGGAACGAAATCGCCAATAGATAAGACCATTTTACAATTTGGGCCCAAGTTAGAAGCACAGCCTAAGGTGTAAATTATTGATAGTCCATATCTCGGAAACTATAAGAGATAATGCAATTTCGCAACCGGCAATGTAATTAGCATGCCGAATATTACTTGGAGTGTGAATTGGAACGAAATCACCAATAGATAAGACCATTTTACAATTTGGGCCCAAGTTAGAAGCAGATCTTAAGGTGTAAATTATCGATAGTCCATATCTCGGAAACTATAAGAGATAATGCAATTTGGCAACCGGCAATGTAATTAGCATGCCGAATATTACTTGGAATGTGAATTGGAACGAAATCGCCAATAGATAAGACCATTTTACAATTTGGGCCCAAGTTAGAAGCAGAGCCTAAGGTGTAAATTATCGATACTCCATATCTCGGAAACTATAAGAGATAATGCAATTTGGCAACCGGCAATGTAATTAGCATGCCGAATATTACTTGGAATGTGAATTGGAACGAAATCGCCAATAGATAAGACCATTTTACAATTTGGGCCCAAGTTAGATGCAGAGCCTAAGGTGTAAATTATCGATAGTCCATATCTCGGAAACTATAAGAGATAATGCAATTTGGCAACCGGCAATGTAATTAGCATGCCGAATATTACTTGGAATGTGAATTGGAACGAAATCGCCAATAGATAAGACCATTTTACAATTTGGGCCCAAGTTAGAAGCAGAGCCTAAGGTGTAAATTATCGATAGTCCATATCTCGGAAACTATAAGAGATAATGCAATTTGGCAACCGGCAATGTAATTAGCATGCCGAATATTACTTGGAATGTGAATTGGAACGAAATCGCCAATAGATAAGGCCATTTTAAAATTTGGGCCCAAGTTAGAAGCAGAGCCTAAGGTGTAAATTATTGATAGTCCATATCTCGGAAACTATAAGAGATAATGCAATTTCGCAACCGGCAATGTAATTAGCATGCCGAATATCACTTGGAATGTGAATTGGGACGAAATCGCCAATAGATAAGACCATTTTACAATTTGGGCCCAAGTTAGAAGCAGAGCCTAAGGTGTAAATTATCGATAGTCCATATCTCGGAAACTATGAGAGATAATGCAATTTGGCAACCGGCAATGTAATTAGCATGCCGAATATTACTTGGAATGTGAATTGGAACGAAATCGCCAATAGATAAGACCATTTTACAATTTGGGCCCAAGTTAGAAGCAGAGCCTAAGATGTAAATTATCGATAGTCCATATCTCGGAAACTATAAGAGATAATGCAATTTGGCAACCGGCAATGTAATTAGCATGCCGAATATTACTTGGAATGTGAATTGGAACTAAAACGCCAATAGATAAGACCATTTTACAATTTGGGCCCAAGTTAGAAGCAGAGCCTAAGGTGTAAATTATCGATAGTCCATATCTCGGAAACTATAAGAGATAATTCAATTTGGCAACCGGCAATGTAATTAGCATGCCGGATATTACTTGGAATGTGAATTGGAACGAAATCGCCAATAGATAAGACCATTTTACAATTTGGGCCCAAGTTAGAAGCAGAGCCTAAGGTGTAAATAATCGATAGTCCATATCTCGGAAACTATAAGAGATAATGCAATTTGGCAACCGGCAATGTAATTAGCATGCCGAATATTACTTGGAATGTGAATTGGAACGAAATCGCCAATAGATAAGACGATTTTACAATTTGGGCCCAAGTTAGAAGCAGAGCCTAAGATGTAAATTATCGATAGTCCATATCTCGGAAACTATAAGAGATAATGCAATTTGGCAACCGGCAATGTAATTAGCATGCCGAGTATTACTTGGAATGTGAACTGGAACGAAATCGCCAATAGATAAGACCATTTTACAATTTGGGCCCAAGTTAGAAGCAGAGCCTAAGGTGTAAATTATCGATAGTCCATATCTCGGAAACTATAAGAGATAATTCAATTTGGCAACCGGCAATGTAATTAGCATGCCGGATATTACTTGGAATGTGAATTGGAACGAAATCGCCAATAGATAAGACCATTTTACAATTTGGGCCCAAATTAGAAGCAGAGCCTAAGGTGTAAATTACCGATAGTCCATATCTCGGAAACTATAAGAGATAATGCAATTTGGCAACCGGCAATGTAATTAGCATGCCGAATATAACTTGGAATGTGAATTGGAACGAAATCGCCAATAGATAAGACGATTTTACAATTTGGGCCCAAGTTAGAAGCAGAGCCTAAGGTGTAAATTATCGATAGTCCATATCTCGGAAACTATAAGAGATAATGCAATTTGGCAACCGGCAATGTAATTAGCATGCCGAATATTACTTGGAATGTGAATTGGAACGAAATCGCCAATAGATAAGACCATTTTACAATTTGGGCCCAAGTTAGAAGCAGAGCCTAAGGTGTAAATTATCGATAGTCCATATCTCGGAAACTATAAGAGATAATGCAATTTGGCAACCGGCAATGTAATTAGCATGCCGAATATTACTTGGAATGTGAATTGGAACGAAATCGCCAATAGATAAGACCATATTACAATTTGGGCCCAAGTTAGAAGCAGAGCCTAAGGTGTAAATTAACGATAGTCCATATCTCGGAAACTATAAGAGATAATGCAATTTGGCAACCGGCAATGTAATTAGCATGCCGAATATTACTTGGAATGTGAATTGGAACGAAATCGCCAATAGATAAGACCATTTTACAATTTGGGCCCAAGTTAGAAGCAGAGCCTAAGGTGTAAATTATCGATAGTC
Organism: Rhynchophorus ferrugineus; assembly: GCF_030347505.1. Classification (NCBI taxonomy): domain Eukaryota; kingdom Metazoa; phylum Arthropoda; class Insecta; order Coleoptera; family Curculionidae; genus Rhynchophorus; species Rhynchophorus ferrugineus. Next base: position 330,045 of record NW_027472744.1, on the reverse strand, counting down.
CATATCTCGGAAACTATAAGAGATAATGCAATTTGGCAACCGGCAAAGTAATTAGCATGCCGAATATTACTTGGAATGTGAATTGGAACGAAATCGCCAATAGATAAGACCATTTTACAATTTGGGCCCAAGTTAGAAGCAGAGCCTAAGGTGTAAATTATTGATAGTCCATATCTCGGAAACTATAAGAGATAATGCAATTTCGCAACCGGCAATGTAATTAGCATGCCGAATATCACTTGGAATGTGAATTGGGACGAAATCGCCAATAGATAAGACCATTTTACAATTTGGGCCCAAGTTAGAAGCAGAGCCTAAGGTGTAAATTATCGATAGTCCATATCTCGGAAACTATAAGAGATAATGCAATTTGGCAACCGGCAATGTAATTAGCATGCCGAATATTACTTGGAATGTGAATTGGAACGAAATCGCCAATAGATAAGACCATTTTACAATTTGGGCCCAAGTTAGAAGCAGAGCCTAAGATGTAAATTATCGATAGTCCATATCTCGGAAACTATAAGAGATAATGCAATTTGGCAACCGGCAATGTAATTAGCATGCCGAATATTACTTGGAATGTGAATTGGAACGAAATCGCCAATAGATAAGACCATTTTACAATTTGGGCCCAAGTTAGAAGCAGAGCCTAAGGTGTAAATTATCGATAGTCCATATCTCGGAAACTATAAGAGATAATTCAATTTGGCAACCGGCAATGTAATTAGCATGCCGGATATTACTTGGAATGTGAATTGGAACGAAATCGCCAATAGATAAGACCATTTTACAATTTGGGCCCAAGTTAGAAGCAGAGCCTAAGGTGTAAATTATCGATAGTCCATATCTCGGAAACTATAAGAGATAATGCAATTTGGCAACCGGCAATGTAATTAGCATGCCGAATATTACTTGGAATGTGAATTGGAACGAAATCGCCAATAGATAAGACGATTTTACAATTTGGGCCCAAGTTAGAAGCAGAGCCTAAGATGTAAATTATCGATAGTACATATCTCGGAAACTATAAGAGATAATGCAATTTGACAACCGGCAATGTAATTAGCATGCCGAATATTACTTGGAATATGAATTGGAACGCAATCGCCAATAGATAAGACCATTTTACAATTTGGGCCCAAGTTAGAAGCAGAGCCTAAGGTGTAAATTATCGATAGTCCATATCTCGGAAACTATAAGAGATAATTCAATTTGGCAACCGTCAATGTAATTAGCATGCCGAATATTACTTGGAATGTGAATTGGAACGAAATCGCCAATAGATAAGACCATTTTACAATTTGGGCCCAAGTTAGAATCAGAGCCTAAGGTGTAAATTATCGATAGTCCATATCTCGGAAACTATAAGAGATAATGCAATTTGGCAACCGGCAATGTAATTAGCATGCCGAATATTACTTGGAATGTGAATTGGAACGAAATCGCCAATAGATAAGACCATTTTACAATTTGGGCCCAAGTTAGAAGCAGAGCCTAAGGTGTAAATTATCGATAGTCCATATCTCGGAAACTATAAGAGATAATGCAATTTGGCAACCGGCAATGTAATTAGCATGCCGAATATTACTTGGAATGTGAATTGGAACGAAATCGCCAATAGATAAGACCATTTTACAATTTGGGCCCAAGTTAGAAGCGGAGCCTAAGGTGTAAATTATCGATAGTCCATATCTCGGAAACTATAAGAGATAATGCAATTTGGCAACCGGCAATGTAATTAGCATGCCGAATATTAATTGGAATGTGAATTGGAACGAAATCGCCAATAGATAAGACCATTTTACAATTTGGGCCCAAGTTAAAAGTAGAGCCTAAGGTGTAAATTATCGATAGTCCATATCTCGGAAACTATAAGAGATAATGCAATTTGGCAACCGGCAATGTAATTAGCATGCCGAATATTACTTGGAATGTGAATTGGAACGAAATCGCCAATAGGTAAGACCATTTTACAATTTGGGCCCAAGTTAGAAGCAGAGCATAAGGTGTAAATTATCGATAGTCCATATCTCGGAAACTATAAGAGATAATGCAATTTGGCAACCGGCAATGTAATTAGCATGCCGAATATTACTTGGAATGTGAATTGGAACGAAATCGCCAATAGATAAGACCATTTTACAATTTGGGCCCAAGTTAGAAGCAGAGCCTAAGGTGTAAATTATCGATAGTCCATATCTCGGAAACTATAAGAGATAATGCAATTTGGCAACCGGCAATGTAATTAGCATGCCGAATATTACTTGGAATGTGAATTGGAACGAAATCGCCAATAGATAAGACCATTTTACAATTTGGGCCCAAGTTAGAAGCAGAGCCTAAGGTGTAAATTATCGATAGTCCATATCCCGGAAACTATAAGAGATAATGCAATTTGGCAACCGGCAATGTAATTAGCATGCCGAATATTACTTGGAATGTGAATTGGAACGAAATCGCCAATAGATAAGACCATTTTACAATTTGGGCCCAAGTTAGAAGCAGAGCCTAAGGTGTTAATTATCGATAGTCCATATCTCGGAAACTATAAGAGATAATGCAATTTGGCAACCGGCAATGTAATTAGCATGCCGAATATTACTTGGAATGTGAATTGGAACGAAATCGCCAATAGATAAGACCATTTTACAATTTGGGCCCAAGTTAGAAGCAGAGCCTAAGGTGTAAATTATTGATAGTCCATATCTCGGAAACTATAAGAGATAATGCAATTTCGCAACCGGCAATGTAATTAGCATGCCGAATATTACTTGGAGTGTGAATTGGAACGAAATCACCAATAGATAAGACCATTTTACAATTTGGGCCCAAGTTAGAAGCAGATCTTAAGGTGTAAATTATCGATAGTCCATATCTCGGAAACTATAAGAGATAATGCAATTTGGCAACCGGCAATGTAATTAGCATGCCGAATATTACTTGGAATGTGAATTGGAACGAAATCGCCAATAGATAAGACCATTTTACAATTTGGGCCCAAGTTAGAAGCAGAGCCTAAGGTGTAAATTATCGATACTCCATATCTCGGAAACTATAAGAGATAATGCAATTTGGCAACCGGCAATGTAATTAGCATGCCGAATATTACTTGGAATGTGAATTGGAACGAAATCGCCAATAGATAAGACCATTTTACAATTTGGGCCCAAGTTAGATGCAGAGCCTAAGGTGTAAATTATCGATAGTCCATATCTCGGAAACTATAAGAGATAATGCAATTTGGCAACCGGCAATGTAATTAGCATGCCGAATATTACTTGGAATGTGAATTGGAACGAAATCGCCAATAGATAAGACCATTTTACAATTTGGGCCCAAGTTAGAAGCAGAGCCTAAGGTGTAAATTATCGATAGTCCATATCTCGGAAACTATAAGAGATAATGCAATTTGGCAACCGGCAATGTAATTAGCATGCCGAATATTACTTGGAATGTGAATTGGAACGAAATCGCCAATAGATAAGGCCATTTTAAAATTTGGGCCCAAGTTAGAAGCAGAGCCTAAGGTGTAAATTATTGATAGTCCATATCTCGGAAACTATAAGAGATAATGCAATTTCGCAACCGGCAATGTAATTAGCATGCCGAATATCACTTGGAATGTGAATTGGGACGAAATCGCCAATAGATAAGACCATTTTACAATTTGGGCCCAAGTTAGAAGCAGAGCCTAAGGTGTAAATTATCGATAGTCCATATCTCGGAAACTATGAGAGATAATGCAATTTGGCAACCGGCAATGTAATTAGCATGCCGAATATTACTTGGAATGTGAATTGGAACGAAATCGCCAATAGATAAGACCATTTTACAATTTGAGCCCAAGTTAGAAGCAGAGCCTAAGATGTAAATTATCGATAGTCCATATCTCGGAAACTATAAGAGATAATGCAATTTGGCAACCGGCAATGTAATTAGCATGCCGAATATTACTTGGAATGTGAATTGGAACTAAAACGCCAATAGATAAGACCATTTTACAATTTGGGCCCAAGTTAGAAGCAGAGCCTAAGGTGTAAATTATCGATAGTCCATATCTCGGAAACTATAAGAGATAATTCAATTTGGCAACCGGCAATGTAATTAGCATGCCGGATATTACTTGGAATGTGAATTGGAACGAAATCGCCAATAGATAAGACCATTTTACAATTTGGGCCCAAGTTAGAAGCAGAGCCTAAGGTGTAAATAATCGATAGTCCATATCTCGGAAACTATAAGAGATAATGCAATTTGGCAACCGGCAATGTAATTAGCATGCCGAATATTACTTGGAATGTGAATTGGAACGAAATCGCCAATAGATAAGACGATTTTACAATTTGGGCCCAAGTTAGAAGCAGAGCCTAAGATGTAAATTATCGATAGTCCATATCTCGGAAACTATAAGAGATAATGCAATTTGGCAACCGGCAATGTAATTAGCATGCCGAGTATTACTTGGAATGTGAACTGGAACGAAATCGCCAATAGATAAGACCATTTTACAATTTGGGCCCAAGTTAGAAGCAGAGCCTAAGGTGTAAATTATCGATAGTGAATATCTCGGAAACTATAAGAGATAATGCAATTTGGCAACCGGCAATGTAATTAGCAAGCCGAATATTACTTGGAATGTGAATTGGAACGAAATCGCCAATAGGTAAGACCATTTTACAATTTGGGCCCAAGTTAGAAGCAGAGCCTAAGGTGTAAATTATCGATAGGTCCATATCTCGGAAACTATAAGAGATAATTCAATTTGGCAACCGGCAATGTAATTAGCATGCCGGATATTACTTGGAATGTGAATTGGAACGAAATCGCCAATAGATAAGACCATTTTACAATTTGGGCCCAAATTAGAAGCAGAGCCTAAGGTGTAAATTACCGATAGTCCATATCTCGGAAACTATAAGAGATAATGCAATTTGGCAACCGGCAATGTAATTAGCATGCCGAATATAACTTGGAATGTGAATTGGAACGAAATCGCCAATAGATAAGACGATTTTACAATTTGGGCCCAAGTTAGAAGCAGAGCCTAAGGTGTAAATTATCGATAGTCCATATCTCGGAAACTATAAGAGATAATGCAATTTGGCAACCGGCAATGTAATTAGCATGCCGAATATTACTTGGAATGTGAATTGGAACGAAATCGCCAATAGAGAAGACCATTTTACAATTTGGGCCCAAGTTAGAAGCAGAGCCTAAGGTGTAAATTATCGATAGTCCATATCTCGGAAACTATAAGAGATAATGCAATTTGGCAACCGGCAATGTAATTAGCATGCCGAATATTACTTGGAATGTGAATTGGAACGAAAACGCCAATAGATAAGACCATTTTACAATTTGGGCCCAAGTTAGAAGCAGAGCCTAAGGTGTAAATTATCGATAGTCCATATCTCGGAAACTATAAGAGATAATGCAATTTGGCAACCGGCAATGTAATTAGCATGCCGAATATTACTTGGAATGTGAATTGGAACGAAATCGCCAATAGATAAGACCATTTTACAATTTGGGCCCAAGTTAGAAGCAGAGCCTAAGGTGTAAATTATCGATAGTCCATATCTCGGAAACTATAAGAGATAATGCAATTTGGCAACCGGCAATGTAATTAGCATGCCGAATATTACTTGGAATGTGAATTGGAACGATATCGCCAATAGATAAGACCATTTTACAATTTGGGCCCAAGTTAGAAGAAGAGCCTAAGGTGTAAATTATCGATAGTCCATATCTCGGAAACTATAAGAGATAATGCAATTTGGCAACCGGCAATGTAATTAGCATGCCGAATATTATTTGGATTGTGAATTGGAACGAAATCGCCTATAGATAAGACCATTTTACAATTTGGGCCCAAGTTAGAAGCTGAGCCTAAGGTGTAAATTATTGATAGTCCATATCTCGGAAACTATAAGAGATAATGCAATTTCGCAACCGGCAATGTAATTAGCATGCCGAATATTACTTGGAATGTAAATTGGAACGAAATCGCCAATAGATAAGACCATTTTACAATTTGGGCCCAAGTTAGAAGCAGAGCCTAAGGTGTAAATTATTGATAGTCCATATCTCGGAAACTATAAGAGATAATGCAATTTCGCAACCGGCAATGTAATTAGCATGCCGAATATTACTTGGAGTGTGAATTGGAACGAAATAGCCAATAGATAAGACCATTTTACAATTTGGGCCCAAGTTAGAAGCAGAGCCTAAGATGTAAATTATCGATAGTCCATATCTCGGAAACTATAAGAGATAATGCAATTCGGCAACCGGCAATGTAATTAGCATGCCGAATATTACTTGGAATGTGAATTGGAACGAAATCGCCAATAGATAAGACCATTTTACAATTTGGGCCCAAGTTAGAAGCAGAGCCTAAGGTGTAAATTATCGATAGTCCATATCTCGGAAACTATAAGAGATAATTCAATTTGGCAACCGGCGATGTAATTAGCATGCCGGATATTACTTGCAATGTGAATTGGAACGAAATCGCCAATAGATAAGACCATTTTACAATTTGGGCCCAAGTTAGAAGCAGAGCATAAGGTGTAAATTACCGATAGTCCATATCTCGGAAACTATAAGAGATAATGCAATTTGGCAACCGGCAATGTAATTAGCATGCCGAATATTACTTGGAATGTGAATTGGAACGAAATCGCCAATAGATAAGACGATTTTACAATTTGATCCCAAGTTAGAAGCAGAGCCTAAGGTGTAAATTATCGATAGTCCATATCTCGGAAACTATAAGAGATAATGCAATTTGACAACCGGCAATGTAATTAGCATGCCGAATATTACTTGGAATGTGAATTGGAACGCAATCGCCAATAGATAAGACCATTTTACAATTTGGGCCCAAGTTAGAAGCAGAGCCTAAGGTGTAAATTATCGATAGTCCATATCTCGGAAACTATAAGAGATAATTCAATTTGGCAACCGTCAATGTAATTAGCATGCCGAATATTACTTGGAATGTGAATTGGAACGAAATCGCCAATAGATAAGACCATTTTACAATTTGGGCCCAAGTTAGAATCAGAGCCTAAGGTGTAAATTATCGATAGTCCATATCTCGGAAACTATAAGAGATAATGCAATTTGGCAACCGGCAATGTAATTAGCATGCCGAATATTACTTGGAATGTGAATTGGAACGAAATCGCCAATAGATAAGACCATTTTACAATTTGGGCCCAAGTTAGAAGCAGAGCCTAAGGTGTAAATTATCGATAGTCCATATCTCGGAAACTATAAGAGATAATGCAATTTGGCAACCGGCAATGTAATTAGCATGCCGAATATTACTTGGAATGTGAATTGGAACGAAATCGCCAATAGATAAGACCATTTTACAATTTGGGCCCAAGTTAGAAGCGGAGCCTAGGGTGTAAATTATCGATAGTCCATATCTCGGAAACTATAAGAGATAATGCAATTTGGCAACCGGCAATGTAATTAGCATGCCGAATATTAATTGGAATGTGAATTGGAACGAAATCGCCAATAGATAAGACCATTTTACAATTTGGGCCCAAGTTAAAAGTAGAGCCTAAGGTGTAAATTATCGATAGTCCATATCTCGGAAACTATAAGAGATAATGCAATTTGGCAACCGGCAATGTAATTAGCATGCCGAATATTACTTGGAATGTGAATTGGAACGAAATCGCCAATAGGTAAGACCATTTTACAATTTGGGCCCAAGTTAGAAGCAGAGCATAAGGTGTAAATTATCGATAGTCCATATCTCGGAAACTATAAGAGATAATGCAATTTGGCAACCGGCAATGTAATTAGCATGCCGAATATTACTTGGAATGTGAATTGGAACGAAATCGCCAATAGATAAGACCATTTTACAATTTGGGCCCAAGTTAGAAGCAGAGCCTAAGGTGTAAATTATCGATAGTCCATATCTCGGAAACTATAAGAGATAATGCAATTTGGCAACCGGCAATGTAATTAGCATGCCGAATATTACTTGGAATGTGAATTGGAACGAAATCGCCAATAGATAAGACCATTTTACAATTTGGGCCCAAGTTAGAAGCAGAGCCTAAGGTGTAAATTATCGATAGTCCATATCCCGGAAACTATAAGAGATAATGCAATTTGGCAACCGGCAATGTAATTAGCATGCCGAATATTACTTGGAATGTGAATTGGAACGAAATCGCCAATAGATAAGACCATTTTACAATTTGGGCCCAAGTTAGAAGCAGAGCCTAAGGTGTTAATTATCGATAGTCCATATCTCGGAAACTATAAGAGATAATGCAATTTGGCAACCGGCAATGTAATTAGCATGCCGAATATTACTTGGAATGTGAATTGGAACGAAATCGCCAATAGATAAGACCATTTTACAATTTGGGCCCAAGTTAGAAGCAGAGCCTAAGGTGTAAATTATTGATAGTCCATATCTCGGAAACTATAAGAGATAATGCAATTTCGCAACCGGCAATGTAATTAGCATGCCGAATATTACTTGGAGTGTGAATTGGAACGAAATCACCAATAGATAAGACCATTTTACAATTTGGGCCCAAGTTAGAAGCAGATCTTAAGGTGTAAATTATCGATAGTCCATATCTCGGAAACTATAAGAGATAATGCAATTTGGCAACCGGCAATGTAATTAGCATGCCGAATATTACTTGGAATGTGAATTGGAACGAAATCGCCAATAGATAAGACCATTTTACAATTTGGGCCCAAGTTAGATGCAGAGCCTAAGGTGTAAATTATCGATAGTCCATATCTCGGAAACTATAAGAGATAATGCAATTTGGCAACCGGCAATGTAATTAGCATGCCGAATATTACTTGGAATGTGAATTGGAACGAAATCGCCAATAGATAAGACCATTTTACAATTTGGGCCCAAGTTAGAAACAGAGCCTAAGGTGTAAATTATCGATAGTCCATATCTCGGAAACTATAAGAGATAATGCAATTTGGCAACCGGCAATGTAATTAGCATGCCGAATATTACTTGGAATGTGAATTGGAACGAAATCGCCAATAGATAAGGCCATTTTAAAATTTGGGCCCAAGTTAGAAGCAGAGCCTAAGGTGTAAATTATTGATAGTCCATATCTCGGAAACTATAAGAGATAATGCAATTTCGCAACCGGCAATGTAATTAGCATGCCGAATATCACTTGGAATGTGAATTGGGACGAAATCGCCAATAGATAAGACCATTTTACAATTTGGGCCCAAGTTAGAAGCAGAGCCTAAGGTGTAAATTATCGATAGTCCATATCTCGGAAACTATGAGAGATAATGCAATTTGGCAACCGGCAATGTAATTAGCATGCCGAATATTACTTGGAATGTGAATTGGAACGAAATCGCCAATAGATAAGACCATTTTACAATTTGAGCCCAAGTTAGAAGCAGAGCCTAAGATGTAAATTATCGATAGTCCATATCTCGGAAACTATAAGAGATAATGCAATTTGGCAACCGGCAATGTAATTAGCATGCCGAATATTACTTGGAATGTGAATTGGAACTAAAACGCCAATAGATAAGACCATTTTACAATTTGGGCCCAAGTTAGAAGCAGAGCCTAAGGTGTAAATTATCGATAGTCCATATCTCGGAAACTATAAGAGATAATTCAATTTGGCAACCGGCAATGTAATTAGCATGCCGGATATTACTTGGAATGTGAATTGGAACGAAATCGCCAATAGATAAGACCATTTTACAATTTGGGCCCAAGTTAGAAGCAGAGCCTAAGGTGTAAATAATCGATAGTCCATATCTCGGAAACTATAAGAGATAATGCAATTTGGCAACCGGCAATGTAATTAGCATGCCGAATATTACTTGGAATGTGAATTGGAACGAAATCGCCAATAGATAAGACGATTTTACAATTTGGGCCCAAGTTAGAAGCAGAGCCTAAGATGTAAATTATCGATAGTCCATATCTCGGAAACTATAAGAGATAATGCAATTTGGCAACCGGCAATGTAATTAGCATGCCGAGTATTACTTGGAATGTGAACTGGAACGAAATCGCCAATAGATAAGACCATTTTACAATTTGGGCCCCAAGTTAGAAGCAGAGCCTAAGGTGTAAATTATCGATAGTGAATATCTCGGAAACTATAAGAGATAATGCAATTTGGCAACCGGCAATGTAATTAGCAAGCCGAATATTACTTGGAATGTGAATTGGAACGAAATCGCCAATAGGTAAGACCATTTTACAATTTGGGCCCAAGTTAGAAGCAGAGCCTAAGGTGTAAATTATCGATAGTCCATATCTCGGAAACTATAAGAGATAATTCAATTTGGCAACCGGCAATGTAATTAGCATGCCGGATATTACTTGGAATGTGAATTGGAACGAAATCGCCAATAGATAAGACCATTTTACAATTTGGGCCCAAATTAGAAGCAGAGCCTAAGGTGTAAATTACCGATAGTCCATATCTTGGAAACTATAAGAGATAATGCAATTTGGCAACCGGCAATGTAATTAGCATGCCGAATATAACTTGGAATGTGAATTGGAACGAAATCGCCAATAGATAAGACGATTTTACAATTTGGGCCCAAGTTAGAAGCAGAGCCTAAGGTGTAAATTATCGATAGTCCATATCTCGGAAACTATAAGAGATAATGCAATTTGGCAACCGGCAATGTAATTAGCATGCCGAATATTACTTGGAATGTGAATTGGAACGAAATCGCCAATAGAGAAGACCATTTTACAATTTGGGCCCAAGTTAGAAGCAGAGCCTAAGGTGTAAATTATCGATAGTCCATATCTCGGAAACTATAAGAGATAATGCAATTTGGCAACCGGCAATGTAATTAGCATGCCGAATATTACTTGGAATGTGAATTGGAACGAAATCGCCAATAGAGAAGACCATTTTACAATTTGGGCCCAAGTTAGAAGCAGAGCCTAAGGTATAAATTATCGATAGTCCATATCTCGGAAACTATAAGAGATAATGCAATTTGGCAACCGGCAATGTAATTAGCATGCCGAATATTACTTGGAATGTGAATTGGAACGAAATCGCCAATAGAGAAGACCATTTTACAATTTGGGCCCAAGTTAGAAGCAGAGCCTAAGGTGTAAATTATCGATAGTCCATATCTCGGAAACTATAAGAGATAATGCAATTTGGCAACCGGCAATGTAATTAGCATGCCGAATATTACTTGGAATGTGAATTGGAACGAAAACGCCAATAGATAAGACCATTTTACAATTTGGGCCCAAGTTAGAAGCAGAGCCTAAGGTGTAAATTATCGATAGTCCATATCTCGGAAACTATAAGAGATAATGCAATTTGGCAACCGGCAATGTAATTAGCATGCCGAATATTACTTGGAATGTGAATTGGAACGAAATCGCCAATAGATAAGACCATTTTACAATTTGGGCCCAAGTTAGAAGCTGAGCCTAAGGTGTAAATTATTGATAGTCCATATCTCGGAAACTATAAGAGATAATGCAATTTCGCAACCGGCAATGTAATTAGCATGCCGAATATTACTTGGAATGTAAATTGGAACGAAATCGCCAATAGATAAGACCATTTTACAATTTGGGCCCAAGTTAGAAGCAGAGCCTAAGGTGTAAATTATTGATAGTCCATATCTCGGAAACTATAAGAGATAATGCAATTTCGCAACCGGCAATGTAATTAGCATGCCGAATATTACTTGGAGTGTGAATTGGAACGAAATAGCCAATAGATAAGACCATTTTACAATTTGGGCCCAAGTTAGAAGCAGAGCCTAAGATGTAAATTATCGATAGTCCATATCTCGGAAACTATAAGAGATAATGCAATTCGGCAACCGGCAATGTAATTAGCATGCCGAATATTACTTGGAATGTGAATTGGAACGAAATCGCCAATAGATAAGACCATTTTACAATTTGGGCCCAAGTTAGAAGCAGAGCCTAAGGTGTAAATTATCGATAGTCCATATCTCGGAAACTATAAGAGATAATTCAATTTGGCAACCGGCGATGTAATTAGCATGCCGGATATTACTTGCAATGTGAATTGGAACGAAATCGCCAATAGATAAGACCATTTTACAATTTGGGCCCAAGTTAGAAGCAGAGCATAAGGTGTAAATTACCGATAGTCCATATCTCGGAAACTATAAGAGATAATGCAATTTGGCAACCGGCAATGTAATTAGCATGCCGAATATTACTTGGAATGTGAATTGGAACGAAATCGCCAATAGATAAGACGATTTTACAATTTGATCCCAAGTTAGAAGCAGAGCCTAAGGTGTAAATTATCGATAGTCCATATCTCGGAAACTATAAGAGATAATGCAATTTGACAACCGGCAATGTTATTAGCATGCCGAATATTACTTGGAATGTGAATTGGAACGAAATCGCCAATAGAGAAGACCATTTTACAATTTGGGCCCAAGTTAGAAGCAGAGCCTAAGGTGTAAATTATCGATAGTCCATATCTCGGAAACTATAAGAGATAATGCAATTTGGCAACCGGCAATGTAATTAGCATGCCGAATATTACTTGGAATGTGAATTGGAACGAAATCGCCAATAGAGAAGACCATTTTACAATTTGGGCCCAAGTTAGAAGCAGAGCCTAAGGTGTAAATTATCGATAGTCCATATCTCGGAAACTATAAGAGATAATGCAATTCGGCAACCGGCAATGTAATTAGCATGCCGAATATTACTTGGAATGTGAATTGGAACGAAATCGCCAATAGAGAAGACCATTTTACAATTTGGGCCCAAGTTAGAAGCAGAGCCTAAGGTGTAAATTATCGATAGTCCATATCTCGGAAACTATAAGAGATAATGCAATTTGGCAACCGGCAATGTAATTAGCATGCCGAATATTACTTGGAATGTGAATTGGAACGAAAACGCCAATAGATAAGACCATTTTACAATTTGGGCCCAAGTTAGAAGCAGAGCCTAAGGTGTAAATTATCGATAGTCCATATCTCGGAAACTATAAGAGATAATGCAATTTGGCAACCGGCAATGTAATTAGCATGCCGAATATTACTTGGAATGTGAATTGGAACGAAATCGCCAATAGATAAGACCATTTTACAATTTGGGCCCAAGTTAGAAGCAGAACCTAAGGTGTAAATTATCGATAGTCCATATCTCGGAAACTATAAGAGATAATGCAATTTGGCAACCGGCAATGTAATTAGCATGCCGAATATTACTTGGAATGTGAATTGGAACGAAATCGCCAATAGATAAGACCATTTTACAATTTGGGCCCAAGTTAGAAGCAGAGCCTAAGGTGTAAATTATCGATAGTCCATATCTCGGAAACTATAAGAGATAATGCAATTTGGCAACCGGCAATGTAATTAGCATGCCGAATATTACTTGGAATGTGAATTGGAACGATATCGCCAATAGATAAGACCATTTTACAATTTGGGCCCAAGTTAGAAGAAGAGCCTAAGGTGTAAATTATCGATAGTCCATATCTCGGAAACTATAAGAGATAATGCAATTTGGCAACCGGCAATGTAATTAGCATGCCGAATATTACTTGGAATGTGAATTGGAACGAAAACGCCAATAGATAAGACCATTTTACAATTTGGGCCCAAGTTAGAAGCAGAGCCTAAGGTGTAAATTATCGATAGTCCATATCTCGGAAACTATAAGAGATAATGCAATTTGGCAACCGGCAATGTAATTAGCATGCCGAATATTACTTGGAATGTGAATTGGAACGATATCGCCAATAGATAAGACCATTTTACAATTTGGGCCCAAGTTAGAAGAAGAGCCTAAGGTGTAAATTATCGATAGTCCATATCTCGGAAACTATAAGAGATAATGCAATTTGGCAACCGGCAATGTAATTAGCATGCCGAATATTATTTGGATTGTGAATTGGAACGAAATCGCCAATAGATAAGACCATTTTACAATTTGGGCCCAAGTTAGAAGCAGAGCCTAAGGTGTAAATTATTGATAGTCCATATCTCGGAAACTATAAGAGATAATGCAATTTCGCAACCGGCAATGTAATTAGCATGCCGAATATTACTTGGAATGTAAATTGGAACGAAATCGCCAATAGATAAGACCATTTTACAATTTGGGCCCAAGTTAGAAGCAGAGCCTAAGGTGTAAATTATTGATAGTCCATATCTCGGAAACTATAAGAGATAATGCAATTTCGCAACCGGCAATGTAATTAGCATGCCGAATATTACTTGGAGTGTGAATTGGAACGGAATAGCCAATAGATAAGACCATTTTACAATTTGGGCCCAAGTTAGAAGCAGAGCCTAAGATGTAAATTATCGATAGTCCATATCTCGGAAACTATAAGAGATAATGCAATTCGGCAACCGGCAATGTAATTAGCATGCCGAATATTACTTGGAATGTGAATTGGAACGAAATCGCCAATAGATAAGACCATTTTACAATTAGGGCCCAAGTTAGAAGCAGAGCCTAAGGTGTAAATTATCGATAGTCCATATCTCGGAAACTATAAGAGATAATTCAATTTGGCAACCGGCGATGTAATTAGCATGCCGGATATTACTTGCAATGTGAATTGGAACGAAATCGCCAATAGATAAGACCATTTTACAATTTGGGCCCAAGTTAGAAGCAGAGCATAAGGTGTAAATTACCGATAGTCCATATCTCGGAAACTATAAGAGATAATGCAATTTGGCAACCGGCAATGTAACTAGCATGCCGAATATTACTTGGAATGTGAATTGGAACGAAATCGCCAATAGATAAGACGATTTTACAATTTGATCCCAAGTTAGAAGCAGAGCCTAAGGTGTAAATTATCGATAGTCCATATCTCGGAAACTATAAGAGATAATGCAATTTAACAACCGGCAATGTTATTAGCATGCCGAATATTACTTGGAATGTGAATTGGAACGAAATCGCCAATAGAGAAGACCATTTTACAATTTGGGCCCAAGTTAGAAGCAGAGCCTAAGGTGTAAATTATCGATAGTCCATATCTCGGAAACTATAAGAGATAATGCAATTTGGCAACCGGCAATGTAATTAGCATGCCGAATATTACTTGGAATGTGAATTGGAACGAAATCGCCAATAGAGAAGACCATTTTACAATTTGGGCCCAAGTTAGAAGCAGAGCCTAAGGTGTAAATTATCGATAGTCCATATCTCGGAAACTATAAGAGATAATGCAATTTGGCAACCGGCAATGTAATTAGCATGCCGAATATTACTTGGAATGTGAATTGGAACGAAATCGCCAATAGATAAGACCATTTTACAATTTGGGCCCAAGTTAGAAGCAGAGCCTAAGGTGTAAATTATCGATAGTCCATATCTCGGAAACTATAAGAGATAATGCAATTTGGCAACCGGCAATGTAATTAGCATGCCGAATATTACTTGGAATGTGAATTGGAACGAAATCGCTAATAGAGAACACCATTTTACAATTTGGGCCCAAGTTAGAAGCAGAGCCTAAGGTGTAAATTATCGATAGTCCATATCTCGGAAACTATAAGAGATAATGCAATTTGGCAACCGGCAATGTAATTAGCATGCCGAATATTACTTGGAATGTGAATTGGAACGAAAACGCCAATAGATAAGACCATTTTACAATTTGGGCCCAAGTTAGAAGCAGAGCCTAAGGTGTAAATTATCGATAGTCCATATCTCGGAAACTATAAGAGATAATTCAATTTGGCAACCGGCAATGTAATTAGCATGCCGAATATTACTTGGAATGTGAATTGGAACGAAATCGCCAATAGATAAGACCATTTTACAATTTGGGCCCAAGTTAGAAGCAGAGCCTAAGGTGTAAATTATCGATAGTCCATATCTCGGAAACTATAAGAGATAATGCAATTTGGCAACCGGCAATGTAATTAGCATGCCGAATATTACTTGGAATGTGAATTGGAACGAAATCGCCAATAGATAAGACCATTTTACAATTTGGGCCCAAGTTAGAAGCAGAGCCTAAGGTGTAAATTATCGATAGTCCATATCTCGGAAACTATAAGAGATAATGCAATTTGGCAACCGGCAATGTAATTAGCATGCCGAATATTACTTGGAATGTGAATTGGAACGAAATCGCCAATAGATAAGACCATTTTACAATTTGGGCCCAAGTTAGAAGCAGAGCCTAAGGTGTAAATTATTGATAGTCCATATCTCGGAAACTATAAGAGATAATGCAATTTCGCAACCGGCAATGTAATTAGCATGCCGAATATCACTTGGAATGTGAATTGGGACGAAATCGCCAATAGATAAGACCATTTTACAATTTGGGCCCAAGTTAGAAGCAGAGCCTAAGGTGTAAATTATCGATAGTCCATATCTCGGAAACTATAAGAGATAATGCAATTTGGCAACCGGCAATGTAATTAGCATGCCGAATATTACTTGAAATGTGAATTGGAACGAAATCGCCAATAGGTAAGACCATTTTACAATTTGGGCCCAAGTTAGAAGCAGAGCCTAAGGTGTATATTATCGATAGTCCATATCTCGGAAACTATAAGAGATAATTCAATTTGGCAACCGGCAATGTAATTAGCATGCCGGATATTACTTGGAATGTGAATTGGAACGAAATCGCCAATAGATAAGACCATTTTACAATTTGGGCCCAAGTTAGAAGCAGAGCCTAAGGTGTAAATTACCGATAGTCCATATCTCGGAAACTATAAGAGATAATGCAATTTGGCAACCGGCAATGTAATTAGCATGCCGAATATTACTTGGAATGTGAATTGGAACGAAATCGCCAATAGATAAGACGATTTTACAATTTGGGCCCAAGTTAGAAGCAGAGCCTAATGTGTAAATTATCGATAGTCCATATCTCGGAAACTATAAGAGATAATGCAATTTGGCAACCGGCAATGTAATTAGCATGCCGAATATTACTTGGAATGTGAATTGGAACAAAATCGCCAATAGAGAAGACCATTTTACAATTTGGGCCCAAGTTAGAAGCAGAGCCTAAGGTGTAAATTATCGATAGTCCATATCTCGGAAACTATAAGAGATAATGCAATTTGGCAACCGGCAATGTAATTAGCATGCCGAATATTACTTGGAATGTGAATTGGAACGAAATCGCCAATAGATAAGACCATTTTACAATTTGGGCCCAAGTTAGAAGCAGAGCCTAAGGTGTAAATTATTGATAGTCCATATCTCGGAAACTATAAGAGATAATGCAATTTCGCAACCGGCAATGTAATTAGCATGCCGAATATCACTTGGAATGTGAATTGGGACGAAATCGCCAATAGATAAGACCATTTTACAATTTGGGCCCAAGTTAGAAGCAGAGCCTAAGGTGTAAATTATCGATAGTCCATATCTCGGAAACTATAAGAGATAATGCAATTTGGCAACCGGCAATGTAATTAGCATGCCGAATATTACTTGGAATGTGAATTGGAACGAAATCGCCAATAGATAAGACCATTTTACAATTTGGGCCCAAGTTAGAAGCAGAGCCTAAGATGTAAATTATCGATAGTCCATATCTCGGAAACTATAAGAGATAATGCAATTCGGCAACCGGCAATGTAATTAGCATGCCGAATATTACTTGGAATGTGAATTGGAACGAAATCGCCAATAGAGAAGACCATTTTACAATTTGGGCCCAAGTTAGAAGCAGAGCCTAAGGTGTAAATTATCGATAGTCCATATCTCGGAAACTATAAGAGATAATGCAATTTGGCAACCGGCAATGTAATTAGCATGCCGAATATTACTTGGAATGTGAATTGGAACGAAAACGCCAATAGATAAGACCATTTTACAATTTGGGCCCAAGTTAGAAGCAGAGCCTAAGGTGTAAATTATCGATAGTCCATATCTCGGAAACTATAAGAGATAATGCAATTTGGCAACCGGCAATGTAATTAGCATGCCGAATATTACTTGGAATGTGAATTGGAACGAAATCGCCAATAGATAAGACCATTTTACAATTTGGGCCCAAGTTAGAAGCAGAGCCTAAGGTGTAAATTATCGATAGTCCATATCTCGGAAACTATAAGAGATAATGCAATTTGGCAACCGGCAATGTTATTAGCATGCCGAATATTACTTGGAATGTGAATTGGAACGATATCGCCAATAGATAAGACCATTTTACAATTTGGGCCCAAGTTAGAAGAAGAGCCTAAGGTGTAAATTATCGATAGTCCATATCTCGGAAACTATAAGAGATAATGCAATTTGGCAACCGGCAATGTAATTAGCATGCCGAATATTATTTGGATTGTGAATTGGAACGAAATCGCCAATAGATAAGACCATTTTACAATTTGGGCCCAAGTTAGAAGCAGAGCCTAAGGTGTAAATTATTGATAGTCCATATCTCGGAAACTATAAGAGATAATGCAATTTCGCAACCGGCAATGTAATTAGCATGCCGAATATTACTTGGAATGTAAATTGGAACGAAATCGCCAATAGATAAGACCATTTTACAATTTGGGCCCAAGTTAGAAGCAGAGCCTAAGGTGTAAATTATTGATAGTCCATATCTCGGAAACTATAAGAGATAATGCAATTTCGCAACCGGCAATGTAATTAGCATGCCGAATATTACTTGGAGTGTGAATTGGAACGAAATAGCCAATAGATAAGACCATTTTACAATTTGGGCCCAAGTTAGAAGCAGAGCCTAAGATGTAAATTATCGATAGTCCATATCTCGGAAACTATAAGAGATAATGCAATTTGGCAACCGGCAATGTAACTAGCATGCCGAATATTACTTGGAATGTGAATTGGAACGAAATCGCCAATAGATAAGACCATTTTACAATTTGGGCCCAAGTTAGAAGCAGAGCCTAAGGTGTAAATTATTGATAGTCCATATCTCGGAAACTATAAGAGATAATGCAATTTCGCAACCGGCAATGTAATTAGCATGCCGAATATTACTTGGAATGTAAATTGGAACGAAATCGCCAATAGATAAGACCATTTTACAATTTGGGCCCAAGTTAGAAGCAGAGCCTAAGGTGTAAATTATTGATAGTCCATATCTCGGAAACTATAAGAGATAATGCAATTTCGCAACCGGCAATGTAATTAGCATGCCGAATATTACTTGGAGTGTGAATTGGAACGAAATAGCCAATAGATAAGACCATTTTACAATTTGGGCCCAAGTTAGAAGCAGAGCCTAAGATGTAAATTATCGATAGTCCATATCTCGGAAACTATAAGAGATAATGCAATTCGGCAACCGGCAATGTAATTAGCATGCCGAATATTACTTGGAATGTGAATTGGAACGAAATCGCCAATAGATAAGACCATTTTACAATTAGGGCCCAAGTTAGAAGCAGAGCCTAAGGTGTAAATTATCGATAGTCCATATCTCGGAAACTATAAGAGATAATTCAATTTGGCAACCGGCGATGTAATTAGCATGCCGGATATTACTTGCAATGTGAATTGGAACGAAATCGCCAATAGATAAGACCATTTTACAATTTGGGCCCAAGTTAGAAGCAGAGCATAAGGTGTAAATTACCGATAGTCCATATCTCGGAAACTATAAGAGATAATGCAATTTGGCAACCGGCAATGTAACTAGCATGCCGAATATTACTTGGAATGTGAATTGGAACGAAATCGCCAATAGATAAGACGATTTTACAATTTGATCCCAAGTTAGAAGCAGAGCCTAAGGTGTAAATTATCGATAGTCCATATCTCGGAAACTATAAGAGATAATGCAATTTAACAACCGGCAATGTTATTAGCATGCCGAATATTACTTGGAATGTGAATTGGAACGAAATCGCCAATAGAGAAGACCATTTTACAATTTGGGCCCAAGTTAGAAGCAGAGCCTAAGGTGTAAATTATCGATAGTCCATATCTCGGAAACTATAAGAGATAATGCAATTTGGCAACCGGCAATGTAATTAGCATGCCGAATATTACTTGGAATGTGAATTGGAACGAAATCGCCAATAGAGAAGACCATTTTACAATTTGGGCCCAAGTTAGAAGCAGAGCCTAAGGTGTAAATTATCGATAGTCCATATCTCGGAAACTATAAGAGATAATGCAATTTGGCAACCGGCAATGTAATTAGCATGCCGAATATTACTTGGAATGTGAATTGGAACGAAATCGCCAATAGATAAGACCATTTTACAATTTGGGCCCAAGTTAGAAGCAGAGCCTAAGGTGTAAATTATCGATAGTCCATATCTCGGAAACTATAAGAGATAATGCAATTTGGCAACCGGCAATGTAATTAGCATGCCGAATATTACTTGGAATGTGAATTGGAACGAAATCGCTAATAGAGAACACCATTTTACAATTTGGGCCCAAGTTAGAAGCAGAGCCTAAGGTGTAAATTATCGATAGTCCATATCTCGGAAACTATAAGAGATAATGCAATTTGGCAACCGGCAATGTAATTAGCATGCCGAATATTACTTGGAATGTGAATTGGAACGAAAACGCCAATAGATAAGACCATTTTACAATTTGGGCCCAAGTTAGAAGCAGAGCCTAAGGTGTAAATTATCGATAGTCCATATCTCGGAAACTATAAGAGATAATTCAATTTGGCAACCGGCAATGTAATTAGCATGCCGAATATTACTTGGAATGTGAATTGGAACGAAATCGCCAATAGATAAGACCATTTTACAATTTGGGCCCAAGTTAGAAGCAGAGCCTAAGGTGTAAATTATCGATAGTCCATATCTCGGAAACTATAAGAGATAATGCAATTTGGCAACCGGCAATGTAATTAGCATGCCGAATATTACTTGGAATGTGAATTGGAACGAAATCGCCAATAGATAAGACCATTTTACAATTTGGGCCCAAGTTAGAAGCAGAGCCTAAGGTGTAAATTATCGATAGTCCATATCTCGGAAACTATAAGAGATAATGCAATTTGGCAACCGGCAATGTAATTAGCATGCCGAATATTACTTGGAATGTGAATTGGAACGAAATCGCCAATAGATAAGACCATTTTACAATTTGGGCCCAAGTTAGAAGCAGAGCCTAAGGTGTAAATTATTGATAGTCCATATCTCGGAAACTATAAGAGATAATGCAATTTCGCAACCGGCAATGTAATTAGCATGCCGAATATCACTTGGAATGTGAATTGGGACGAAATCGCCAATAGATAAGACCATTTTACAATTTGGGCCCAAGTTAGAAGCAGAGCCTAAGGTGTAAATTATCGATAGTCCATATCTCGGAAACTATAAGAGATAATGCAATTTGGCAACCGGCAATGTAATTAGCATGCCGAATATTACTTGAAATGTGAATTGGAACGAAATCGCCAATAGGTAAGACCATTTTACAATTTGGGCCCAAGTTAGAAGCAGAGCCTAAGGTGTATATTATCGATAGTCCATATCTCGGAAACTATAAGAGATAATTCAATTTGGCAACCGGAAATGTAATTAGCATGCCGGATATTACTTGGAATGTGAATTGGAACGAAATCGCCAATAGATAAGACCATTTTACAATTTGGGCCCAAGTTAGAAGCAGAGCCTAAGGTGTAAATTACCGATAGTCCATATCTCGGAAACTATAAGAGATAATGCAATTTGGCAACCGGCAATGTAATTAGCATGCCGAATATTACTTGGAATGTGAATTGGAACGAAATCGCCAATAGATAAGACGATTTTACAATTTGGGCCCAAGTTAGAAGCAGAGCCTAATGTGTAAATTATCGATAGTCCATATCTCGGAAACTATAAGAGATAATGCAATTTGGCAACCGGCAATGTAATTAGCATGCCGAATATTACTTGGAATGTGAATTGGAACAAAATCGCCAATAGAGAAGACCATTTTACAATTTGGGCCCAAGTTAGAAGCAGAGCCTAAGGTGTAAATTATCGATAGTCCATATCTCGGAAACTATAAGAGATAATGCAATTTGGCAACCGGCAATGTAATTAGCATGCCGAATATTACTTGGAATGTGAATTGGAACGAAATCGCCAATAGATAAGACCATTTTACAATTTGGGCCCAAGTTAGAAGCAGAGCCTAAGGTGTAAATTATTGATAGTCCATATCTCGGAAACTATAAGAGATAATGCAATTTCGCAACCGGCAATGTAATTAGCATGCCGAATATCACTTGGAATGTGAATTGGGACGAAATCGCCAATAGATAAGACCATTTTACAATTTGGGCCCAAGTTAGAAGCAGAGCCTAAGGTGTAAATTATCGATAGTCCATATCTCGGAAACTATAAGAGATAATGCAATTTGGCAACCGGCAATGTAATTAGCATGCCGAATATTACTTGGAATGTGAATTGGAACGAAATCGCCAATAGATAAGACCATTTTACAATTTGGGCCCAAGTTAGAAGCAGAGCCTAAGATGTAAATTATCGATAGTCCATATCTCGGAAACTATAAGAGATAATGCAATTCGGCAACCGGCAATGTAATTAGCATGCCGAATATTACTTGGAATGTGAATTGGAACGAAATCGCCAATAGAGAAGACCATTTTACAATTTGGGCCCAAGTTAGAAGCAGAGCCTAAGGTGTAAATTATCGATAGTCCATATCTCGGAAACTATAAGAGATAATGCAATTTGGCAACCGGCAATGTAATTAGCATGCCGAATATTACTTGGAATGTGAATTGGAACGAAAACGCCAATAGATAAGACCATTTTACAATTTGGGCCCAAGTTAGAAGCAGAGCCTAAGGTGTAAATTATCGATAGTCCATATCTCGGAAACTATAAGAGATAATGCAATTTGGCAACCGGCAATGTAATTAGCATGCCGAATATTACTTGGAATGTGAATTGGAACGAAATCGCCAATAGATAAGACCATTTTACAATTTGGGCCCAAGTTAGAAGCAGAGCCTAAGGTGTAAATTATCGATAGTCCATATCTCGGAAACTATAAGAGATAATGCAATTTGGCAACCGGCAATGTTATTAGCATGCCGAATATTACTTGGAATGTGAATTGGAACGATATCGCCAATAGATAAGACCATTTTACAATTTGGGCCCAAGTTAGAAGAAGAGCCTAAGGTGTAAATTATCGATAGTCCATATCTCGGAAACTATAAGAGATAATGCAATTTGGCAACCGGCAATGTAATTAGCATGCCGAATATTATTTGGATTGTGAATTGGAACGAAATCGCCAATAGATAAGACCATTTTACAATTTGGGCCCAAGTTAGAAGCAGAGCCTAAGGTGTAAATTATTGATAGTCCATATCTCGGAAACTATAAGAGATAATGCAATTTCGCAACCGGCAATGTAATTAGCATGCCGAATATTACTTGGAGTGTGAATTGGAACGAAATAGCCAATAGATAAGACCATTTTACAATTTGGGCCCAAGTTAGAAGCAGAGCCTAAGATGTAAATTATCGATAGTCCATATCTCGGAAACTATAAGAGATAATGCAATTTCGCAACCGGCAATGTAATTAGCATGCCGAATATCACTTGGAATGTGAATTGGGACGAAATCGCCAATAGATAAGACCATTTTACAATTTGGGCCCAAGTTAGAAGCAGAGCCTAAGGTGTAAATTATCGATAGTCCATATCTCGGAAACTATAAGAGATAATGCAATTTGGCAACCGGCAATGTAATTAGCATGCCGAATATTACTTGGAATGTGAATTGGAACGAAATCGCCAATAGATAAGACCATTTTACAATTTGGGCCCAAGTTAGAAGCAGAGCCTAAGATGTAAATTATCGATAGTCCATATCTCGGAAACTATAAGAGATAATGCAATTCGGCAACCGGCAATGTAATTAGCATGCCGAATATTACTTGGAATGTGAATTGGAACGAAATCGCCAATAGAGAAGACCATTTTACAATTTGGGCCCAAGTTAGAAGCAGAGCCTAAGGTGTAAATTATCGATAGTCCATATCTCGGAAACTATAAGAGATAATGCAATTTGGCAACCGGCAATGTAATTAGCATGCCGAATATTACTTGGAATGTGAATTGGAACGAAAACGCCAATAGATAAGACCATTTTACAATTTGGGCCCAAGTTAGAAGCAGAGCCTAAGGTGTAAATTATCGATAGTCCATATCTCGGAAACTATAAGAGATAATGCAATTTGGCAACCGGCAATGTAATTAGCATGCCGAATATTACTTGGAATGTGAATTGGAACGAAATCGCCAATAGATAAGACCATTTTACAATTTGGGCCCAAGTTAGAAGCAGAGCCTAAGGTGTAAATTATCGATAGTCCATATCTCGGAAACTATAAGAGATAATGCAATTTGGCAACCGGCAATGTAATTAGCATGCCGAATATTACTTGGAATGTGAATTGGAACGAAATCGCTAATAGAGAACACCATTTTACAATTTGGGCCCAAGTTAGAAGCAGAGCCTAAGGTGTAAATTATCGATAGTCCATATCTCGGAAACTATAAGAGATAATGCAATTTGGCAACCGGCAATGTAATTAGCATGCCGAATATTACTTGGAATGTGAATTGGAACGAAAACGCCAATAGATAAGACCATTTTACAATTTGGGCCCAAGTTAGAAGCAGAGCCTAAGGTGTAAATTATCGATAGTCCATATCTCGGAAACTATAAGAGATAATTCAATTTGGCAACCGGCAATGTAATTAGCATGCCGAATATTACTTGGAATGTGAATTGGAACGAAATCGCCAATAGATAAGACCATTTTACAATTTGGGCCCAAGTTAGAAGCAGAGCCTAAGGTGTAAATTATCGATAGTCCATATCTCGGAAACTATAAGAGATAATGCAATTTGGCAACCGGCAATGTAATTAGCATGCCGAATATTACTTGGAATGTGAATTGGAACGAAATCGCCAATAGATAAGACCATTTTACAATTTGGGCCCAAGTTAGAAGCAGAGCCTAAGGTGTAAATTATCGATAGTCCATATCTCGGAAACTATAAGAGATAATGCAATTTGGCAACCGGCAATGTAATTAGCATGCCGAATATTACTTGGAATGTGAATTGGAACGAAATCGCCAATAGATAAGACCATTTTACAATTTGGGCCCAAGTTAGAAGCAGAGCCTAAGGTGTAAATTATTGATAGTCCATATCTCGGAAACTATAAGAGATAATGCAATTTCGCAACCGGCAATGTAATTAGCATGCCGAATATCACTTGGAATGTGAATTGGGACGAAATCGCCAATAGATAAGACCATTTTACAATTTGGGCCCAAGTTAGAAGCAGAGCCTAAGGTGTAAATTATCGATAGTCCATATCTCGGAAACTATAAGAGATAATGCAATTTGGCAACCGGCAATGTAATTAGCATGCCGAATATTACTTGAAATGTGAATTGGAACGAAATCGCCAATAGGTAAGACCATTTTACAATTTGGGCCCAAGTTAGAAGCAGAGCCTAAGGTGTATATTATCGATAGTCCATATCTCGGAAACTATAAGAGATAATTCAATTTGGCAACCGGCAATGTAATTAGCATGCCGGATATTACTTGGAATGTGAATTGGAACGAAATCGCCAATAGATAAGACCATTTTACAATTTGGGCCCAAGTTAGAAGCAGAGCCTAAGGTGTAAATTACCGATAGTCCATATCTCGGAAACTATAAGAGATAATGCAATTTGGCAACCGGCAATGTAATTAGCATGCCGAATATTACTTGGAATGTGAATTGGAACGAAATCGCCAATAGATAAGACGATTTTACAATTTGGGCCCAAGTTAGAAGCAGAGCCTAATGTGTAAATTATCGATAGTCCATATCTCGGAAACTATAAGAGATAATGCAATTTGGCAACCGGCAATGTAATTAGCATGCCGAATATTACTTGGAATGTGAATTGGAACAAAATCGCCAATAGAGAAGACCATTTTACAATTTGGGCCCAAGTTAGAAGCAGAGCCTAAGGTGTAAATTATCGATAGTCCATATCTCGGAAACTATAAGAGATAATGCAATTTGGCAACCGGCAATGTAATTAGCATGCCGAATATTACTTGGAATGTGAATTGGAACGAAATCGCCAATAGATAAGACCATTTTACAATTTGGGCCCAAGTTAGAAGCAGAGCCTAAGGTGTAAATTATTGATAGTCCATATCTCGGAAACTATAAGAGATAATGCAATTTCGCAACCGGCAATGTAATTAGCATGCCGAATATCACTTGGAATGTGAATTGGGACGAAATCGCCAATAGATAAGACCATTTTACAATTTGGGCCCAAGTTAGAAGCAGAGCCTAAGGTGTAAATTATCGATAGTCCATATCTCGGAAACTATAAGAGATAATGCAATTTGGCAACCGGCAATGTAATTAGCATGCCGAATATTACTTGGAATGTGAATTGGAACGAAATCGCCAATAGATAAGACCATTTTACAATTTGGGCCCAAGTTAGAAGCAGAGCCTAAGATGTAAATTATCGATAGTCCATATCTCGGAAACTATAAGAGATAATGCAATTCGGCAACCGGCAATGTAATTAGCATGCCGAATATTACTTGGAATGTGAATTGGAACGAAATCGCCAATAGAGAAGACCATTTTACAATTTGGGCCCAAGTTAGAAGCAGAGCCTAAGGTGTAAATTATCGATAGTCCATATCTCGGAAACTATAAGAGATAATGCAATTTGGCAACCGGCAATGTAATTAGCATGCCGAATATTACTTGGAATGTGAATTGGAACGAAAACGCCAATAGATAAGACCATTTTACAATTTGGGCCCAAGTTAGAAGCAGAGCCTAAGGTGTAAATTATCGATAGTCCATATCTCGGAAACTATAAGAGATAATGCAATTTGGCAACCGGCAATGTAATTAGCATGCCGAATATTACTTGGAATGTGAATTGGAACGAAATCGCCAATAGATAAGACCATTTTACAATTTGGGCCCAAGTTAGAAGCAGAGCCTAAGGTGTAAATTATCGATAGTCCATATCTCGGAAACTATAAGAGATAATGCAATTTGGCAACCGGCAATGTTATTAGCATGCCGAATATTACTTGGAATGTGAATTGGAACGATATCGCCAATAGATAAGACCATTTTACAATTTGGGCCCAAGTTAGAAGAAGAGCCTAAGGTGTAAATTATCGATAGTCCATATCTCGGAAACTATAAGAGATAATGCAATTTGGCAACCGGCAATGTAATTAGCATGCCGAATATTATTTGGATTGTGAATTGGAACGAAATCGCCAATAGATAAGACCATTTTACAATTTGGGCCCAAGTTAGAAGCAGAGCCTAAGGTGTAAATTATTGATAGTCCATATCTCGGAAACTATAAGAGATAATGCAATTTCGCAACCGGCAATGTAATTAGCATGCCGAATATTACTTGGAATGTAAATTGGAACGAAATCGCCAATAGATAAGACCATTTTACAATTTGGGCCCAAGTTAGAAGCAGAGCCTAAGGTGTAAATTATTGATAGTCCATATCTCGGAAACTATAAGAGATAATGCAATTTCGCAACCGGCAATGTAATTAGCATGCCGAATATTACTTGGAGTGTGAATTGGAACGAAATAGCCAATAGATAAGACCATTTTACAATTTGGGCCCAAGTTAGAAGCAGAGCCTAAGATGTAAATTATCGATAGTCCATATCTCGGAAACTATAAGAGATAATGCAATTTGGCAACCGGCAATGTAACTAGCATGCCGAATATTACTTGGAATGTGAATTGGAACGAAATCGCCAATAGATAAGACGATTTTACAATTTGATCCCAAGTTAGAAGCAGAGCCTAAGGTGTAAATTATCGATAGTCCATATCTCGGAAACTATAAGAGATAATGCAATTTAACAACCGGCAATGTTATTAGCATGCCGAATATTACTTGGAATGTGAATTGGAACGAAATCGCCAATAGAGAAGACCATTTTACAATTTGGGCCCAAGTTAGAAGCAGAGCCTAAGGTGTAAATTATCGATAGTCCATATCTCGGAAACTATAAGAGATAATGCAATTTGGCAACCGGCAATGTAATTAGCATGCCGAATATTACTTGGAATGTGAATTGGAACGAAATCGCCAATAGAGAAGACCATTTTACAATTTGGGCCCAAGTTAGAAGCAGAGCCTAAGGTGTAAATTATCGATAGTCCATATCTCGGAAACTATAAGAGATAATGCAATTTGGCAACCGGCAATGTAATTAGCATGCCGAATATTACTTGGAATGTGAATTGGAACGAAATCGCCAATAGATAAGACCATTTTACAATTTGGGCCCAAGTTAGAAGCAGAGCCTAAGGTGTAAATTATCGATAGTCCATATCTCGGAAACTATAAGAGATAATGCAATTTGGCAACCGGCAATGTAATTAGCATGCCGAATATTACTTGGAATGTGAATTGGAACGAAATCGCTAATAGAGAACACCATTTTACAATTTGGGCCCAAGTTAGAAGCAGAGCCTAAGGTGTAAATTATCGATAGTCCATATCTCGGAAACTATAAGAGATAATGCAATTTGGCAACCGGCAATGTAATTAGCATGCCGAATATTACTTGGAATGTGAATTGGAACGAAAACGCCAATAGATAAGACCATTTTACAATTTGGGCCCAAGTTAGAAGCAGAGCCTAAGGTGTAAATTATCGATAGTCCATATCTCG
The DNA here is from genome assembly GCF_030347505.1 of Rhynchophorus ferrugineus. Classification (NCBI taxonomy): domain Eukaryota; kingdom Metazoa; phylum Arthropoda; class Insecta; order Coleoptera; family Curculionidae; genus Rhynchophorus; species Rhynchophorus ferrugineus. Next base: position 301,304 of record NW_027472744.1, on the reverse strand, counting down.
GAAACTATAAGAGATAATTCAATTTGGCAACCGGCAATGTAATTAGCATGCCGAATATTACTTGGAATGTGAATTGGAACGAAATCGCCAATAGATAAGACCATTTTACAATTTGGGCCCAAGTTAGAAGCAGAGCCTAAGGTGTAAATTATCGATAGTCCATATCTCGGAAACTATAAGAGATAATGCAATTTGGCAACCGGCAATGTAATTAGCATGCCGAATATTACTTGGAATGTGAATTGGAACGAAATCGCCAATAGATAAGACCATTTTACAATTTGGGCCCAAGTTAGAAGCAGAGCCTAAGGTGTAAATTATCGATAGTCCATATCTCGGAAACTATAAGAGATAATGCAATTTGGCAACCGGCAATGTAATTAGCATGCCGAATATTACTTGGAATGTGAATTGGAACGAAATCGCCAATAGATAAGACCATTTTACAATTTGGGCCCAAGTTAGAAGCAGAGCCTAAGGTGTAAATTATTGATAGTCCATATCTCGGAAACTATAAGAGATAATGCAATTTCGCAACCGGCAATGTAATTAGCATGCCGAATATCACTTGGAATGTGAATTGGGACGAAATCGCCAATAGATAAGACCATTTTACAATTTGGGCCCAAGTTAGAAGCAGAGCCTAAGGTGTAAATTATCGATAGTCCATATCTCGGAAACTATAAGAGATAATGCAATTTGGCAACCGGCAATGTAATTAGCATGCCGAATATTACTTGAAATGTGAATTGGAACGAAATCGCCAATAGGTAAGACCATTTTACAATTTGGGCCCAAGTTAGAAGCAGAGCCTAAGGTGTATATTATCGATAGTCCATATCTCGGAAACTATAAGAGATAATTCAATTTGGCAACCGGCAATGTAATTAGCATGCCGGATATTACTTGGAATGTGAATTGGAACGAAATCGCCAATAGATAAGACCATTTTACAATTTGGGCCCAAGTTAGAAGCAGAGCCTAAGGTGTAAATTACCGATAGTCCATATCTCGGAAACTATAAGAGATAATGCAATTTGGCAACCGGCAATGTAATTAGCATGCCGAATATTACTTGGAATGTGAATTGGAACGAAATCGCCAATAGATAAGACGATTTTACAATTTGGGCCCAAGTTAGAAGCAGAGCCTAATGTGTAAATTATCGATAGTCCATATCTCGGAAACTATAAGAGATAATGCAATTTGGCAACCGGCAATGTAATTAGCATGCCGAATATTACTTGGAATGTGAATTGGAACAAAATCGCCAATAGAGAAGACCATTTTACAATTTGGGCCCAAGTTAGAAGCAGAGCCTAAGGTGTAAATTATCGATAGTCCATATCTCGGAAACTATAAGAGATAATGCAATTTGGCAACCGGCAATGTAATTAGCATGCCGAATATTACTTGGAATGTGAATTGGAACGAAATCGCCAATAGAGAAGACCATTTTACAATTTGGGCCCAAGTTAGAAGCAGAGCCTAAGGTGTAAATTATCGATAGTCCATATCTCGGAAACTATAAGAGATAATGCAATTTGGCAACCGGCAATGAAATTAGCATGCCGAATATTACTTGGAATGTGAATTGGAACGAAATCGCCAATAGATAAGACCATTTTACAATTTGGGCCCAAGTTAGAAGCAGAGCCTAAGGTGTAAATTATCGATAGTCCATATCTCGGAAACTATAAGAGATAATGCAATTTGGCAACCGGCAATGTAATTAGCATGCCGAATATTACTTGGAATGTGAATTGGAACGAAATCGCCAATAGAGAAGACCATTTTACAATTTGGGCCCAAGTTAGAAGCAGAGCCTAAGGTGTAAATTATCGATAGACCATATCTCGGAAACTATAAGAGATAATGCAATTTGGCAACCGGCAATGTAATTGGCATGCCGAATATTACTTGGAATGTGAATTGGAACGAAAACGCCAATAGATAAGGCCATTTTACAATTTGGGCCCAAGTTAGAAGCAGAGGTTAAGGTGTAAATTATCGATAGTCCATATCTCGGAAACTATAAGAGATAATGCAATTTGGCAACCGGCAATGTAATTAGCATGCCGAATATTACTTGGAATGTGAATTGGAACGAAATCGCCAATAGATAAGACCATTTTACAATTTGGGCCCAAGTTAGAAGCAGAGCCTAAGGTGTAAATAATCGATAGTCCATATCTCGGAAACTATAAGAGATAATGCAATTTGGCAACCGGCAATGTAATTAGCATGCCGAATATTACTTGGAATGTGAATTGGAACGAAATCGCCAATAGATAAGACCATTTTACAATTTGGGCCCAAGTTAGAAGCAGAGCCTAAGGTGTAAATTATCGATAGTCCATATCTCGGAAACTATAAGAGATAATGCAATTTGGCAACCGGCAATGTAATTAGCATGCCGAATATTACTTGGAATGTGAATTGGAACGAAATCGCCAATAGATAAGACCATTTTACAATTTGGGCCCAAGTTGGAAGCAGAGCCTAAGGTGTAAATTATTGATAGTCCATATCTCGGAAACTATAAGAGATAATGCAATTTCGCAACCGGCAATGTAATTAGCATGCCGAATATTACTTGGAGTGTGAATTGGAACGAAATCACCAATAGATAAGACCATTTTACAATTTGGGCCCAAGTTAGAAGCAGAGTTTAAGGTGTAAATTATCGATAGTCCATATCTCGGAAACTATAAGAGATAATGCAATTTGGCAACCGGCAATGTAATTAGCATGCCGAATATTACTTGGAATGTGAATTGGAACGAAATCGCCAATAGATAAGACCATTTTACAATTTGGGCCCAAGTTAGAAGCAGAGCCTAAGGTGTAAATTATCGATACTCCATATCTCGGAAACTATAAGAGATAATGCAATTTGGCAACCGGCAATGTAATTAGCATGCCGAATATTACTTGGAATGTGAATTGGAACGAAATAGCCAATAGATAAGACCATTTTACAATTTGGGCCCAAGTTAGAAGCAGAGCCTAAGATGTAAATTATCGATAGTCCATATCTCGGAAACTATAAGAGATAATGCAATTTGGCAACCGGCAATGTAATTAGCATGCCGAATATTACTTGGAATGTGAATTGGAACGAAATCGCCAATAGATAAGACCATTTTACAATTTGGGCCCAAGTTAGAAGCAGAGCCTAAGGTGTAAATTATCGATAGTCCATATCTCGGAAACTATAAGAGATAATTCAATTTGGCAACCGGCAATGTAATTAGCATGCCGGATATTACTTGGAATGTGAATTGGAACGAAATCGCCAATAGATAAGACCATTTTACAATTTGGGCCCAAGTTAGAAGCAGAGCCTAAGGTGTAAACTATCGATAGTCCATATCTCGGAAACTATAAGAGATAATGCAATTTGGCAACCGGCAATGTAATTAGCATGCCGAATATTACTTGGAATGTGAATTGGAACGAAATCGCCAATAGATAAGACGATTTTACAATTTGGGCCCAAGTTAGAAGCAGAGCCTAAGATGTAAATTATCGATAGTACATATCTCGGAAACTATAAGAGATAATGCAATTTGACAACCGGCAATGTAATTAGCATGCCGAATATTACTTGGAATGTGAATTGGAACGAAATCGCCAATAGATAAGACCATTTTACACTTTGGGCCCAAGTTAGAAGCAGAGCCTAAGGTGTAAATTATCGATAGTCCATATCTCGGAAACTATAAGAGATAATGCAATTTGGCAACCGGCAATGTAATTAGCATGCCGAATATTACTTGGAGTGTGAATTGGAACGAAATCACCAATAGATAAGACCATTTTACAATTTGGGCCCAAGTTAGAAGCAGAGCCTAAGGTGTAAATTATCGATAGTCCATATCTCGGAAACTATAAGAGATAATGCAATTTGGCAACCGGCAATGTAATTAGCATGCCGAATATTACTTGGAATGTGAATTGGAACGAAATCGCCAATAGATAAGACCATTTTACAATTTGGGCCCAAGTTAGAAGCAGAGCCTAAGGTGTAAATTATCGATACTCCATATCTCGGAAACTATAAGAGATAATGCAATTTGGCAACCGGCAATGTAATTAGCATGCCGAATATTACTTGGAATGTGAATTGGAACGAAATCGCCAATAGATAAGACCATTTTACAATTTGGGCCCAAGTTAGAAGCAGAGCCTAAGGTGTAAATTATCGATAGTCCATATCTCGGAAACTATAAGAGATAATGCAATTTGGCAACCGGCAATGTAATTAGCATGCCGAATATTACTTGGAGTGTGAATTGGAACGATATCGCCAATAGATAAGACCATTTTACAATTTGAGCCCAAGTTAGAAGAAGAGCCTAAGGTGTAAATTATCGATAGTCCATATCTCGGAAACTATAAGAGATAATGCAATTTGGCAACCGGCAATGTAATTAGCATGCCGAATATTATTTGGAATGTGAATTGGAACGAAATCGCCAATAGATAAGACCATTTTACAATTTGGGCCCAAGTTAGAAGCAGAGCCTAAGGTGTAAATTATTGATAGTCCATATCTCGGAAACTATAAGAGATAATGCAATTTCGCAACCGGCAATGTAATTAGCATGCCGAATATTACTTGGAATGTAAATTGGAACGAAATCGCCAATAGATAAGACCATTTTACAATTTGGGCCCAAGTTAGAAGCAGAGCCTAAGGTGTAAATTATTGATAGTCCATATCTCGGAAACTATAAGAGATAATGCAATTTCGCCACCGGCAATGTAATTAGCATGCCGAATATTACTTGGAGTGTGAATTGGAACGAAATAGCCAATAGATAAGACCATTTTACAATTTGGGCCCAAGTTAGAAGCAGAGCCTAAGGTGTAAATTATCGATAGTCCATATCTCGGAAACTATAAGAGATAATACAATTTGGCAACCGGCAATGTAATTAGCATGCCGAATATTACTTGGAATGTGAATTGGAACGAAATCGCCAATAGATAAGACCATTTTACAATTTGGGCCCAAGTTAGAAGCAGAGCCTAAGGTGTAAATTATCGATAGTCCATATCTCGGAAACTATAAGAGATAATGCAATTTGGCAACCGGCAATGTAATTAGCATGCCGAATATTACTTGGAATGTGAATTGGAACGAAATCGTCAATAGATAAGACCATTTTACAATTTGGGCCCAAGTTAGAAGCAGAGCCTAAGGTGTAAATTATCGATAGTCCATATCTCGGAAACTATAAGAGATAATGCAATTTGGCAACCGGCAATGTAATTAGCATGCCGAATATTACTTGGAATGTGAATTGGAACGAAATCGCCAATAGATAAGACCATTTTACAATTTGGGCCCAAGTTAGAAGCAGAGCCTAAGGTGTAAATTATCGATAGTCCATATCTCGGAAACTGTAAGAGATAATGCAATTTGGCAACCGGCAATGTAATTAGCATGCCGAATATTACTTGGAATGTGAATTGGAACGAAATCGCCAATAGATAAGACCATTTTACAATTTGGGCCCAAGTTAGAAGCAGAGCCTAAGGTGTAAATTATTGATAGTCCATATCTCGGAAACTATAAGAGATAATGTAATTTCGCAACCGGCAATGTAATTAGCATGCCGAATATCACTTGGAATGTGAATTGGGACGAAATCGCCAATAGATAAGACCATTTTACAATTTGGGCCCAAGTTAGAAGCAGAGCCTAAGGTGTAAATTATCGATAGTCCATATCTCGGAGACTATAAGAGATAATGCAATTTGGCAACCGGCAATGTAATTAGCATGCCGAATATTACTCGGAATGTGAATTGGAACGAAATCGCCAATAGATAAGACCATTTTACAATTTGGGCCCAAGTTAGAAGCAGAGCCTAAGGTGTAAATTATCGATAGTCCATATCTCGGAAACTATAAGAGATAATGCAATTTGGCAACCGGCAATGTAATTAGCATGCCGAATATTACTTGGAATGTGAATTGGAACGAAATCGCCAATAGGTAAGACCATTTTACAATTTGGGCCCAAGTTAGAAGCAGAGCCTAAGGTGTAAATTATCGATAGTCCATATCTCGGAATCTATAAGAGATAATTCAATTTGGCAACCGGCAATGTAATTAGCATGCCGAATATTACTTGGAATGTGAATTGGAACGAAATCGCCAATAGATAAGACCATTTTACAATTTGGGCCCAAGTTAGAAGCAGAGCCTAAGGTGTAAATTATCGATAGTCCATATCTCGGAAACTATAAGAGATAATGCAATTTGGCAACCGGCAATGTAATTAGCATGCCGAATATTACTTGGAATGTGAATTGGAACGAAATCGCCAATAGATAAGACCATTTTACAATTTGGGCCCAAGTTAGAAGCAGAGCCTAAGGTGTAAATAATCGATAGTCCACAACTCGGAAACTATAAGAGATAATGCAATTTGGAAACCGGAAATGTAATTAGCATGGCGAATATTACTTGGAATGTGAATTGGAACGGAATCGCCAATAGATAAGACCATTTTACAATTTGGGCCCAAGTTAGAAGCAGAGCCTAAGGTGTAAATTATCGATAGTCCATATCTCGGAAACTATAAGAGATAATGCAATTTGGCAACCGGCAATGTAATTAGCATGCCGAATATTAATTGGAATGTGAATTGGAACGAAATCGCCAATAGATAAGACCATTTTACAATTTGGGCCCAAGTTAGAAGCGGAGCCTAAGGTGTAAATTATCGATAGTCCATATCTCGGAAACTATAAGAGATAATGCAATTTGGCAACCGGCAATGTAATTAGCATGCCGAATATTACTTGGAATGTGAATTGGAACGAAATCGCCAATAGGTAAGACCATTTTACAATTTGGGCCCAAGTTAGAAGCAGAGCCTAAGGTGTAAATTATCGATAGTCCATATCTCGGAAACTATAAGAGATAATTCAATTTGGCAACCGGCAATGTAATTAGCATGCCGAATATTACTTGGAATGTGAATTGGAACGAAATCGCCAATAGATAAGACCATTTTACAATTTGGGCCCAAGTTAGAAGCAGAGCCTAAGGTGTAAATTATTGATAGTCCATATCTCGGAAACTATAAGAGATAATGCAATTTGGCAACCGGCAATGTAATTAGCATGCCGAATATTACTTGGAATGTGAAATGGAACGAAATCGCCAATAGAGAAGACCATTTTACAATTTGGGCCCAAGTTAAAAGCAGAGCCTAAGGTGTAAATTATCGATAGTCCATATCTCGGAAACTATAAGAGATAATGCAATTTGGCAACCGGCCATGTAATTAGCATGCCGAATATTACTTGGAATGTGAGTTGGAACGAAATCGCCAATAGATAAGACCATTTTACAATTTGGGCCCAAGTTAGAAGCAGAGCCTAAGGTGTAAATTATCGATAGTCCATATCTCGGAAACTATAAGAGGTAATGCAATTTGGCAACCGGCAATGTAATTAGCATGCCGAATATTACTTGGAATGTGAATTGGAACGAAATCGCCAATAGAGAAGACCATTTTACAATTTGGGCCCAAGTTAGAAGCAGAGCCTAAGGTGTAAATTATCGATAGTCCATATCTCGGAAACTATAAGAGATAATGCAATTTGGCAACCGGCAATGGAATTAGTATGCCGAATATTACTTGGAATGTGAATTGGAACGAAATCGCCAATAGATAAGACCATTTTACAATTTGGGCCCAAGTTAGAAGCAGAGCCTAAGGTGTAAATTATCGATAGTCCATATCTCGGAAACTATAAGAGATAATGCAATTTGGCAACCGGCAATGTAATTAACATGCCGAATATTACTTGGAATGTGAATTGGAACGAAATCGCCAATAGAGAAGACCATTTTACAATTTGGGCCCAAGTTAGAAGCAGAGCCTAAGGTGTAAATTATCGATAGTCCATATCTCGGAAACTATAAGATATAATGCAATTTGGCAACCGGCAATGTAATTAGCATGCCGAATATTACTTGGAATGTGAATTGGAACGAAATCGCCAATAGATAAGACCATATTACAATTTGGGCCCAAGTTAGAAGCAGAGCCTAAGGTGTAAATTAACGATAGTCCATATCTCGGAAACTATAAGAGATAATGCAATTTGGCAACCGGCAATGTAATTAGCATGCCGAATATTACTTGGAATGTGAATTGGAACGAAATCGCCAATAGATAAGACCATTTTACAATTTGGGCCCAAGTTAGAAGCAGAGCCTAAGGTGTAAATTATCGATAGTCCATATCTCGGAAACTATAAGAGATAATGCAATTTGGCAACCGGCAAAGTAATTAGCATGCCGAATATTACTTGGAATGTGAATTGGAACGAAATCGCCAATAGATAAGACCATTTTACAATTTGGGCCCAAGTTAGAAGCAGAGCCTAAGGTGTAAATTATTGATAGTCCATATCTCGGAAACTATAAGAGATAATGCAATTTCGCAACCGGCAATGTAATTAGCATGCCGAATATCACTTGGAATGTGAATTGGGACGAAATCGCCAATAGATAAGACCATTTTACAATTTGGGCCCAAGTTAGAAGCAGAGCCTAAGGTGTAAATTATCGATAGTCCATATCTCGGAAACTATAAGAGATAATGCAATTTGGCAACCGGCAATGTAATTAGCATGCCGAATATTACTTGGAATGTGAATTGGAACGAAATCGCCAATAGATAAGACCATTTTACAATTTGGGACCAAGTTAGAAGCAGAGCCTAAGATGTAAATTATCGATAGTCCATATCTCGGAAACTATAAGAGATAATGCAATTTGGCAACCGGCAATGTAATTAGCATGCCGAATATTACTTGGAATGTGAATTGGAACGAAATCGCCAATAGATAAGACCATTTTACAATTTGGGCCCAAGTTAGAAGCAGAGCCTAAGGTGTAAATTATCGATAGTCCATATCTCGGAAACTATAAGAGATAATTCAATTTGGCAACCGGCAATGTAATTAGCATGCCGGATATTACTTGGAATGTGAATTGGAACGAAATCGCCAATAGATAAGACCATTTTACAATTTGGGCCCAAGTTAGAAGCAGAGCCTAAGGTGTAAATTATCGATAGTCCATATCTCGGAAACTATAAGAGATAATGCAATTTGGCAACCGGCAATGTAATTAGCATGCCGAATATTACTTGGAATGTGAATTGGAACGAAATCGCCAATAGATAAGACGATTTTACAATTTGGGCCCAAGTTAGAAGCAGAGCCTAAGATGTAAATTATCGATAGTACATATCTCGGAAACTATAAGAGATAATGCAATTTGACAACCGGCAATGTAATTAGCATGCCGAATATTACTTGGAATGTGAATTGGAACGAAATCGCCAATAGATAAGACCATTTTACAATTTGGGCCCAAGTTAGAAGCAGAGCCTAAGGTGTAAATTATCGATAGTCCATATCTCGGAAACTATAAGAGATAATTCAATTTGGCAACCGTCAATGTAATTAGCATGCCGAATATTACTTGGAATGTGAATTGGAACGAAATCGCCAATAGATAAGACCATTTTACAATTTGGGCCCAAGTCAGAATCAGAGCCTAAGGTGTAAATTATCGATAGTCCATATCTCGGAAACTATAAGAGATAATGCAATTTGGCAACCGGCAATGTAATTAGCATGCCGAATATTACTTGGAATGTGAATTGGAACGAAATCGCCAATAGATAAGACCATTTTACAATTTGGGCCCAAGTTAGAAGCAGAGCCTAAGGTGTAAATTATCGATAGTCCATATCTCGGAAACTATAAGAGATAATGCAATTTGGCAACCGGCAATGTAATTAGCATGCCGAATATTACTTGGAATGTGAATTGGAACGAAATCGCCAATAGATAAGACCATTTTACAATTTGGGCCCAAGTTAGAAGCGGAGCCTAAGGTGTAAATTATCGATAGTCCATATCTCGGAAACTATAAGAGATAATGCAATTTGGCAACCGGCAATGTAATTAGCATGCCGAATATTAATTGGAATGTGAATTGGAACGAAATCGCCAATAGATAAGACCATTTTACAATTTGGGCCCAAGTTAAAAGTAGAGATTAAGGTGTAAATTATCGATAGTCCATATCTCGGAAACTATAAGAGATAATGCAATTTGGCAACCGGCAATGTAATTAGCATGCCGAATATTACTTGGAATGTGAATTGGAACGAAATCGCCAATAGGTAAGACCATTTTACAATTTGGGCCCAAGTTAGAAGCAGAGCATAAGGTGTAAATTATCGATAGTCCATATCTCGGAAACTATAAGAGATAATGCAATTTGGCAACCGGCAATGTAATTAGCATGCCGAATATTACTTGGAATGTGAATTGGAACGAAATCGCCAATAGATAAGACCATTTTACAATTTGGGCCCAAGTTAGAAGCAGAGCCTAAGGTGTAAATTATCGATAGTCCATATCTCGGAAACTATAAGAGATAATGCAATTTGGCAACCGGCAATGTAATTAGCATGCCGAATATTACTTGGAATGTGAATTGGAACGAAATCGCCAATAGATAAGACCATTTTACAATTTGGGCCCAAGTTAGAAGCAGAGCCTAAGGTGTAAATTATCGATAGTCCATATCCCGGAAACTATAAGAGATAATGCAATTTGGCAACCGGCAATATAATTAGCATGCCGAATATTACTTGGAATGTGAATTGGAACGAAATCGCCAATAGATAAGACCATTTTACAATTTGGGCCCAAGTTAGAAGCAGAGCCTAAGGTGTTAATTATCGATAGTTCATATCTCGGAAACTATAAGAGATAATGCAATTTGGCAACCGGCAATGTAATTAGCATGCCGAATATTACTTGGAATGTGAATTGGAACGAAATCGCCAATAGATAAGACCATTTTACAATTTGGGCCCAAGTTAGAAGCAGAGCCTAAGGTGTAAATTATTGATAGTCCATATCTCGGAAACTATAAGAGATAATGCAATTTCGCAACCGGCAATGTAATTAGCATGCCGAATATTACTTGGAGTGTGAATTGGAACGAAATCACCAATAGATAAGACCATTTTACAATTTGGGCCCAAGTTAGAAGCAGATCTTAAGGTGTAAATTATCGATAGTCCATATCTCGGAAACTATAAGAGATAATGCAATTTGGCAACCGGCAATGTAATTAGCATGCCGAATATTACTTGGAATGTGAATTGGAACGAAATCGCCAATAGATAAGACCATTTTACAATTTGGGCCCAAGTTAGAAGCAGAGCCTAAGGTGTAAATTATCGATACTCCATATCTCGGAAACTATAAGAGATAATGCAATTTGGCAACCGGCAATGTAATTAGCATGCCGAATATTACTTGGAATGTGAATTGGAACGAAATCGCCAATAGATAAGACCATTTTACAATTTGGGCCCAAGTTAGATGCAGAGCCTAAGGTGTAAATTATCGATAGTCCATATCTCGGAAACTATAAGAGATAATGCAATTTGGCAACCGGCAATGTAATTAGCATGCCGAATATTACTTGGAATGTGAATTGGAACGAAATCGCCAATAGATAAGACCATTTTACAATTTGGGCCCAAGTTAGAAGCAGAGCCTAAGGTGTAAATTATCGATAGTCCATATCTCGGAAACTATAAGAGATAATGCAATTTGGCAACCGGCAAAGTAATTAGCATGCCGAATATTACTTGGAATGTGAATTGGAACGAAATCGCCAATAGATAAGACCATTTTACAATTTGGGCCCAAGTTAGAAGCAGAGCCTAAGGTGTAAATTATCGATAGTCCATATCTCGGAAACTATAAGAGATAATTCAATTTGGCAACCGGCAATGTAATTAGCATGCCGGATATTACTTGGAATGTGAATTGGAACGAAATCGCCAATAGATAAGACCATTTTACAATTTGGGCCCAAGTTAGAAGCAGAGCCTAAGGTGTAAATTATCGATAGTCCATATCTCGGAAACTATAAGAGATAATGCAATTTGGCAACCGGCAATGTAATTAGCATGCCGAATATTACTTGGAATGTGAATTGGAACGAAATCGCCAATAGATAAGACGATTTTACAATTTGGGCCCAAGTTAGAAGCAGAGCCTAAGATGTAAATTATCGATAGTACATATCTCGGAAACTATAAGAGATAATGCAATTTGACAACCGGCAATGTAATTAGCATGCCGAATATTACTTGGAATGTGAATTGGAACGAAATCGCCAATAGATAAGACCATTTTACAATTTGGGCCCAAGTTAGAAGCAGAGCCTAAGGTGTAAATTATCGATAGTCCATATCTCGGAAACTATAAGAGATAATTCAATTTGGCAACCGTCAATGTAATTAGCATGCCGAATATTACTTGGAATGTGAATTGGAACGAAATCGCCAATAGATAAGACCATTTTACAATTTGGGCCCAAGTTAGAATCAGAGCCTAAGGTGTAAATTATCGATAGTCCATATCTCGGAAACTATAAGAGATAATGCAATTTGGCAACCGGCAATGTAATTAGCATGCCGAATATTACTTGGAATGTGAATTGGAACGAAATCGCCAATAGATAAGACCATTTTACAATTTGGGCCCAAGTTAGAAGCAGAGCCTAAGGTGTAAATTATCGATAGTCCATATCTCGGAAACTATAAGAGATAATGCAATTTGGCAACCGGCAATGTAATTAGCATGCCGAATATTACTTGGAATGTGAATTGGAACGAAATCGCCAATAGATAAGACCATTTTACAATTTGGGCCCAAGTTAGAAGCGGAGCCTAAGGTGTAAATTATCGATAGTCCATATCTCGGAAACTATAAGAGATAATGCAATTTGGCAACCGGCAATGTAATTAGCATGCCGAATATTAATTGGAATGTGAATTGGAACGAAATCGCCAATAGATAAGACCATTTTACAATTTGGGCCCAAGTTAAAAGTAGAGCCTAAGGTGTAAATTATCGATAGTCCATATCTCGGAAACTATAAGAGATAATGCAATTTGGCAACCGGCAATGTAATTAGCATGCCGAATATTACTTGGAATGTGAATTGGAACGAAATCGCCAATAGGTAAGACCATTTTACAATTTGGGCCCAAGTTAGAAGCAGAGCATAAGGTGTAAATTATCGATAGTCCATATCTCGGAAACTATAAGAGATAATGCAATTTGGCAACCGGCAATGTAATTAGCATGCCGAATATTACTTGGAATGTGAATTGGAACGAAATCGCCAATAGATAAGACCATTTTACAATTTGGGCCCAAGTTAGAAGCAGAGCCTAAGGTGTAAATTATCGATAGTCCATATCTCGGAAACTATAAGAGATAATGCAATTTGGCAACCGGCAATGTAATTAGCATGCCGAATATTACTTGGAATGTGAATTGGAACGAAATCGCCAATAGATAAGACCATTTTACAATTTGGGCCCAAGTTAGAAGCAGAGCCTAAGGTGTAAATTATCGATAGTCCATATCCCGGAAACTATAAGAGATAATGCAATTTGGCAACCGGCAATATAATTAGCATGCCGAATATTACTTGGAATGTGAATTGGAACGAAATCGCCAATAGATAAGACCATTTTACAATTTGGGCCCAAGTTAGAAGCAGAGCCTAAGGTGTTAATTATCGATAGTTCATATCTCGGAAACTATAAGAGATAATGCAATTTGGCAACCGGCAATGTAATTAGCATGCCGAATATTACTTGGAATGTGAATTGGAACGAAATCGCCAATAGATAAGACCATTTTACAATTTGGGCCCAAGTTAGAAGCAGAGCCTAAGGTGTAAATTATTGATAGTCCATATCTCGGAAACTATAAGAGATAATGCAATTTCGCAACCGGCAATGTAATTAGCATGCCGAATATTACTTGGAGTGTGAATTGGAACGAAATCACCAATAGATAAGACCATTTTACAATTTGGGCCCAAGTTAGAAGCAGATCTTAAGGTGTAAATTATCGATAGTCCATATCTCGGAAACTATAAGAGATAATGCAATTTGGCAACCGGCAATGTAATTAGCATGCCGAATATTACTTGGAATGTGAATTGGAACGAAATCGCCAATAGATAAGACCATTTTACAATTTGGGCCCAAGTTAGAAGCAGAGCCTAAGGTGTAAATTATCGATAGTCCATATCTCGGAAACTATAAGAGATAATGCAATTTGGCAACCGGCAATGTAATTAGCATGCCGAATATTACTTGGAATGTGAATTGGAACGAAATCGCCAATAGATAAGACCATTTTACAATTTGGGCCCAAGTTAGAAGCAGAGCCTAAGGTGTAAATTATCGATAGTCCATATCTCGGAAACTATAAGAGATAATGCAATTTGGCAACCGGCAAAGTAATTAGCATGCCGAATATTACTTGGAATGTGAATTGGAACGAAATCGCCAATAGATAAGACCATTTTACAATTTGGGCCCAAGTTAGAAGCAGAGCCTAAGGTGTAAATTATTGATAGTCCATATCTCGGAAACTATAAGAGATAATGCAATTTCGCAACCGGCAATGTAATTAGCATGCCGAATATCACTTGGAATGTGAATTGGGACGAAATCGCCAATAGATAAGACCATTTTACAATTTGGGCCCAAGTTAGAAGCAGAGCCTAAGGTGTAAATTATCGATAGTCCATATCTCGGAAACTATAAGAGATAATGCAATTTGGCAACCGGCAATGTAATTAGCATGCCGAATATTACTTGGAATGTGAATTGGAACGAAATCGCCAATAGATAAGACCATTTTACAATTTGGGCCCAAGTTAGAAGCAGAGCCTAAGATGTAAATTATCGATAGTCCATATCTCGGAAACTATAAGAGATAATGCAATTTGGCAACCGGCAATGTAATTAGCATGCCGAATATTACTTGGAATGTGAATTGGAACGAAATCGCCAATAGATAAGACCATTTTACAATTTGGGCCCAAGTTAGAAGCAGAGCCTAAGGTGTAAATTATCGATAGTCCATATCTCGGAAACTATAAGAGATAATTCAATTTGGCAACCGGCAATGTAATTAGCATGCCGGATATTACTTGGAATGTGAATTGGAACGAAATCGCCAATAGATAAGACCATTTTACAATTTGGGCCCAAGTTAGAAGCAGAGCCTAAGGTGTAAATTATCGATAGTCCATATCTCGGAAACTATAAGAGATAATGCAATTTGGCAACCGGCAATGTAATTAGCATGCCGAATATTACTTGGAATGTGAATTGGAACGAAATCGCCAATAGATAAGACGATTTTACAATTTGGGCCCAAGTTAGAAGCAGAGCCTAAGATGTAAATTATCGATAGTACATATCTCGGAAACTATAAGAGATAATGCAATTTGACAACCGGCAATGTAATTAGCATGCCGAATATTACTTGGAATGTGAATTGGAACGAAATCGCCAATAGATAAGACCATTTTACAATTTGGGCCCAAGTTAGAAGCAGAGCCTAAGGTGTAAATTATCGATAGTCCATATCTCGGAAACTATAAGAGATAATTCAATTTGGCAACCGTCAATGTAATTAGCATGCCGAATATTACTTGGAATGTGAATTGGAACGAAATCGCCAATAGATAAGACCATTTTACAATTTGGGCCCAAGTTAGAATCAGAGCCTAAGGTGTAAATTATCGATAGTCCATATCTCGGAAACTATAAGAGATAATGCAATTTGGCAACCGGCAATGTAATTAGCATGCCGAATATTACTTGGAATGTGAATTGGAACGAAATCGCCAATAGATAAGACCATTTTACAATTTGGGCCCAAGTTAGAAGCAGAGCCTAAGGTGTAAATTATCGATAGTCCATATCTCGGAAACTATAAGAGATAATGCAATTTGGCAACCGGCAATGTAATTAGCATGCCGAATATTAATTGGAATGTGAATTGGAACGAAATCGCCAATAGATAAGACCATTTTACAATTTGGGCCCAAGTTAAAAGTAGAGCCTAAGGTGTAAATTATCGATAGTCCATATCTCGGAAACTATAAGAGATAATGCAATTTGGCAACCGGCAATGTAATTAGCATGCCGAATATTAATTGGAATGTGAATTGGAACGAAATCGCCAATAGATAAGACCATTTTACAATTTGGGCCCAAGTTAAAAGTAGAGCCTAAGGTGTAAATTATCGATAGTCCATATCTCGGAAACTATAAGAGATAATGCAATTTGGCAACCGGCAATGTAATTAGCATGCCGAATATTACTTGGAATGTGAATTGGAACGAAATCGCCAATAGGTAAGACCATTTTACAATTTGGGCCCAAGTTAGAAGCAGAGCATAAGGTGTAAATTATCGATAGTCCATATCTCGGAAACTATAAGAGATAATGCAATTTGGCAACCGGCAATGTAATTAGCATGCCGAATATTACTTGGAATGTGAATTGGAACGAAATCGCCAATAGATAAGACCATTTTACAATTTGGGCCCAAGTTAGAAGCAGAGCCTAAGGTGTAAATTATCGATAGTCCATATCTCGGAAACTATAAGAGATAATGCAATTTGGCAACCGGCAATGTAATTAGCATGCCGAATATTACTTGGAATGTGAATTGGAACGAAATCGCCAATAGATAAGACCATTTTACAATTTGGGCCCAAGTTAGAAGCAGAGCCTAAGGTGTAAATTATCGATAGTCCATATCCCGGAAACTATAAGAGATAATGCAATTTGGCAACCGGCAATATAATTAGCATGCCGAATATTACTTGGAATGTGAATTGGAACGAAATCGCCAATAGATAAGACCATTTTACAATTTGGGCCCAAGTTAGAAGCAGAGCCTAAGGTGTTAATTATCGATAGTTCATATCTCGGAAACTATAAGAGATAATGCAATTTGGCAACCGGCAATGTAATTAGCATGCCGAATATTACTTGGAATGTGAATTGGAACGAAATCGCCAATAGATAAGACCATTTTACAATTTGGGCCCAAGTTAGAAGCAGAGCCTAAGGTGTAAATTATTGATAGTCCATATCTCGGAAACTATAAGAGATAATGCAATTTCGCAACCGGCAATGTAATTAGCATGCCGAATATTACTTGGAGTGTGAATTGGAACGAAATCACCAATAGATAAGACCATTTTACAATTTGGGCCCAAGTTAGAAGCAGATCTTAAGGTGTAAATTATCGATAGTCCATATCTCGGAAACTATAAGAGATAATGCAATTTGGCAACCGGCAATGTAATTAGCATGCCGAATATTACTTGGAATGTGAATTGGAACGAAATCGCCAATAGATAAGACCATTTTACAATTTGGGCCCAAGTTAGAAGCAGAGCCTAAGGTGTAAATTATCGATACTCCATATCTCGGAAACTATAAGAGATAATGCAATTTGGCAACCGGCAATGTAATTAGCATGCCGAATATTACTTGGAATGTGAATTGGAACGAAATCGCCAATAGATAAGACCATTTTACAATTTGGGCCCAAGTTAGATGCAGAGCCTAAGGTGTAAATTATCGATAGTCCATATCTCGGAAACTATAAGAGATAATGCAATTTGGCAACCGGCAATGTAATTAGCATGCCGAATATTACTTGGAATGTGAATTGGAACGAAATCGCCAATAGATAAGACCATTTTACAATTTGGGCCCAAGTTAGAAGCAGAGCCTAAGGTGTAAATTATCGATAGTCCATATCTCGGAAACTATAAGAGATAATGCAATTTGGCAACCGGCAATGTAATTAGCATGCCGAATATTACTTGGAATGTGAATTGGAACGAAATCGCCAATAGATAAGGCCATTTTAAAATTTGGGCCCAAGTTAGAAGCAGAGCCTAAGGTGTAAATTATTGATAGTCCATATCTCGGAAACTATAAGAGATAATGCAATTTCGCAACCGGCAATGTAACTAGCATGCCGAATATCACTTGGAATGTGAATTGGGACGAAATCGCCAATAGATAAGACCATTTTACAATTTGGGCCCAAGTTAGAAGCAGAGCCTAAGGTGTAAATTATCGATAGTCCATATCTCGGAAACTATGAGAGATAATGCAATTTGGCAACCGGCAATGTAATTAGCATGCCGAATATTACTTGGAATGTGAATTGGAACGAAATCGCCAATAGATAAGACCATTTTACAATTTGGGCCCAAGTTAGAAGCAGAGCCTAAGATGTAAATTATCGATAGTCCATATCTCGGAAACTATAAGAGATAATGCAATTTGGCAACCGGCAATGTAATTAGCATGCCGAATATTACTTGGAATGTGAATTGGAACGAAAACGCCAATAGATAAGACCATTTTACAATTTGGGCCCAAGTTAGAAGCAGAGCCTAAGGTGTAAATTATCGAGAGTCCATATCTCGGAAACTATAAGAGATAATTCAATTTGGCAACCGGCAATGTAATTAGCATGCCGGATATTACTTGGAATGTGAATTGGAACGAAATCGCCAATAGATAAGACCATTTTACAATTTGGGCCCAAGTTAGAAGCAGAGCCTAAGGTGTAAATAATCGATAGTCCATATCTCGGAAACTATAAGAGATAATGCAATTTGGCAACCGGCAATGTAATTAGCATGCCGAATATTACTTGGAATGTGAATTGGAACGAAATCGCCAATAGATAAGACCATTTTACAATTTGGGCCCAAGTTAGAAGCAGAGCCTAAGGTGTAAATTACCGATAGTCCATATCTCGGAAACTATAAGAGATAATGCAATTTGGCAACCGGCAATGTAATTAGCATGCCGAATATAACTTGGAATGTGAATTGGAACGAAATCGCCAATAGATAAGACGATTTTACAATTTGGGCCCAAGTTAGAAGCAGAGCCTAAGGTGTAAATTATCGATAGTCCATATCTCGGAAACTATAAGAGATAATGCAATTTGGCAACCGGCAATGTAATTAGCATGCCGAATATTACTTGGAATGTGAATTGGAACGAAATCGCCAATAGAGAAGACCATTTTACAATTTGGGCCCAAGTTAGAAGCAGAGCCTAAGGTGTAAATTATCGATAGTCCATATCTCGGAAACTATAAGAGATAATGCAATTTGGCAACCGGCAATGTAATTAGCATGCCGAATATTACTTGGAATGTGAATTGGAACGAAATCGCCAATAGAGAAGACCATTTTACAATTTGGGCCCAAGTTAGAAGCAGAGTCTAAGGTGTAAATTATCGATAGTCCATATCTCGGAAACTATAAGAGATAATGCAATTTGGCAACCGGCAATGTAATTAGCATGCCGAATATTACTTGGAATGTGAATTGGAACGAAATCGCCAATAGAGAAGACCATTTTACAATTTGGGCCCTAGTTAGAAGCAGAGCCTAAGGTGTAAATTATCGATAGTCCATATCTCGGAAACTATAAGAGATAATGCAATTTGGCAACCGGCAATGTAATTAGCATGCCGAATATTACTTGGAATGTGAATTGGAACGAAAACGCCAATAGATAAGACCATTTTACAATTTGGGCCCAAGTTAGAAGCAGAGCCTAAGGTGTAAATTATCGATAGTCCATATCTCGGAAACTATAAGAGATAATGCAATTTGGCAACCGGCAATGTAATTAGCATGCCGAATATTACTTGGAATGTGAATTGGAACGAAATCGCCAATAGATAAGACCATTTTACAATTTGGGCCCAAGTTAGAAGCAGAGCCTAAGGTGTAAATTATCGATAGTCCATATCTCGGAAACTATAAGAGATAATGCAATTTGGCAACCGGCAATGTAATTAGCATGCCGAATATTACTTGGAATGTGAATTGGAACGAAATCGCCAATATATAAGACCATTTTACAATTTGGGCCCAAGTTAGAAGCAGAGCCTAAGGTGTAAATTATCGATAGTCCATATCTCGGAAACTATAAGAGATAATGCAATTTGGCAACCGGCAATGTAATTAGCATGCCGAATATTACTTGGAATGTGAATTGGAACGAAATCACCAATAGATAAGACCATTTTACAATTTGGGCCCAAGATAGAAGCAGAGCCTAAGGTGTAAATTATTGATAGTCCATATCTCGGAAACTATAAGAGATAATGCAATTTCGCAACCGGCAATGTAATTAGCATGCCGAATATCACTTGGAATGTGAATTGGGACGAAATCGCCAATAGATAAGACCATTTTACAATTTGGGCCCAAGTTAGAAGCAGAGCCTAAGGTGTAAATTATCGATAGTCCATATCTCGGAAACTATAAGAGATAATGCAATTTGGCAACCGGCAATGTAATTAGCATGCCGAATATTACTTGGAATGTGAATTGGAACGAAATCGCCAATAGATAAGACCATTTTACAATTTGGGCCCAAGTTAGAAGCAGAGCCTAAGATGTAAATTATCGATAGTCCATATCTCGGAAACTATAAGAGATAATGCAATTCGGCAACCGGCAATGTAATTAGCATGCCGAATATTACTTGGAATGTGAATTGGAACGAAATCGCCAATAGATAAGACCATTTTACAATTTGGGCCCAAGTTAGAAGCAGAGCCTAAGGTGTAAATTATCGATAGTCCATATCTCGGAAACTATAAGAGATAATTCAATTTGGCAACCGGCGATGTAATTAGCATGCCGGATATTACTTGCAATGTGAATTGGAACGAAATCGCCAATAGATAAGAAAATTTTACAATTTGGGCCCAAGTTAGAAGCAGAGCATAAGGTGTAAATTACCGATAGTCCATATCTCGGAAACTATAAGAGATAATGCAATTTGGCAACCGGCAATGTAATTAGCATGCCGAATATTATTTGGAATGTGAATTGGAACGAAATCGCCAATAGATAAGACGATTTTACAATTTGATCCCAAGTTAGAAGCAGAGCCTAAGGTGTAAATTATCGATAGTCCATATCTCGGAAACTATAAGAGATAATGCAATTTGACAACCGGCAATGTTATTAGCATGCCGAATATTACTTGGAATGTGAATTGGAACGAAATCGCCAATAGAGAAGACCATTTTACAATTTGGGCCCAAGTTAGAAGCAGAGCCTAAGGTGTAAATTATCGATAGTCCATATCTCGGAAACTATAAGAGATAATGCAATTTGGCAACCGGCAATGTAATTAGCATGCCGAATATTACTTGGAATGTGAATTGGAACGAAATCGCCAATAGAGAAGACCATTTTACAATTTGGGCCCAAGTTAGAAGCAGAGCCTAAGGTGTAAATTATCGATAGTCCATATCTCGGAAACTATAAGAGATAATGCAATTTGGCAACCGGCAATGTAATTAGCATGCCGAATATTACTTGGAATGTGAATTGGAACGAAATCGCCAATAGATAAGACCATTTTACAATTTGGGCCCAAGTTAGAAGCAGAGCCTAAGGTGTAAATTATCGATAGTCCATATCTCGGAAACTATAAGAGATAATGCAATTTGGCAACCGGCAATGTAATTAGCATGCCGAATATTACTTGGAATGTGAATTGGAATGAAATCGCTAATAGAGAACACCATTTTACAATTTGGGCCCAAGTTAGAAGCAGAGCCTAAGGTGTAAATTATCGATAGTCCATATCTCGGAAACTATAAGAGATAATGCAATTTGGCAACCGGCAATGTAATTAGCATGCCGAATATTACTTGGAATGTGAATTGGAACGAAAACGCCAATAGATAAGACCATTTTACAATTTGGGCCCAAGTTAGAAGCAGAGCCTAAGGTGTAAATTATCGATAGTCCATATCTCGGAAACTATAAGAGATAATGCAATTTGGCAACCGGCAATGTAATTAGCATGCCGAATATTACTTGGATTGTGAATTGGAACGAAATCGCCAATAGATAAGACCATTTTACAATTTGGGCCCAAGTTAGAAGCAGAGCCTAAGGTGTAAATTATTGATAGTCCATATCTCGGAAACTATAAGAGATAATGCAATTTGGCAACCGGCAATGTAATTAGCATGCCAAATATTACTTGGAATGTGAATTGGAACGAAATCGCCAATAGATAAGACCATTTTACAATTTGGGCCCAAGTTAGAAGCAGAGCCTAAGGTGTAAATTATTGATAGTCCATATCTCGGAAACTATAAGAGATAATGCAATTTCGCAACCGGCAATGTAATTAGCATGCCGAATATCACTTGGAATGTGAATTGGGACGAAATCGCCAATAGATAAGACCATTTTACAATTTGGGCCCAAGTTAGAAGCAGAGCCTAAGGTGTAAATTATCGATAGTCCATATCTCGGAAACTATAAGAGATAATGCAATTTGGCAACCGGCAATGTAATTAGCATGTCGAATGTTACTTGGAATGTGAATTGGGACGAAATCGCCAATAGATAAGACCATTTTACAATTTGGGCCCAAGTTAGAAGCAGAGCCTAAGGTGTAAATTATCGATAGTCCATATCTCGGAAACTATAAGAGATAATGCAATTTGGCAACCGGCAATGTAATTAGCATGCCGAATATTACTTGGAATGTGAATTGGAACGAAATCGCCAATAGATAAGAAAATTTTACAATTTGGGCCCAAGTTAGAAGCAGAGCCTAAGGTGTAAATTATCGATAGTCCATATCTCGGAAACTATAAGAGATAATGCAATTTGGCAACCGGCAATGTAATTAGCATGCCGAATATTACTTGGAATGTGAATTGGAACGAAATCGCCAATAGATAAGACCATTTTACAATTTGGGCCCAAGTTAGAAGCAGAGCCTAAGGTGTAAATTATCGATAGTCCATATCTCGGAAACTATAAGAGATAATGCAATTTGGCAACCGGCAATGTAATTAGCATGCCGAATATTACTTGGAATGTGAATTGGAACGAAATCGCCAATAGATAAGACCATTTTACAATTTGGCCCCAAGTTATAAGCAGAGCCTATGGTGTAAATTATCGATAGTCCATATCTCGGAAACTATAAGAGATAATGCAATTTGGCAACCGGCAATGTAATTAGCATGCCGAATATTACTTGGAATGTGAATTGGAACGAAATCGCCAATAGATAAGACCATTTTACAATTTGGGCCCCAGTTAGAAGCAGAGCCTAAGGTGTAAATTATCGATAGTCCATATCTCGGAAACTATAAGAGTTAATGCAATTTGGCAACCGGCAATGTAATTAGCATGCCGAATATTACTTGGAATGTGAATTGGAACGAAATCGCCAATAGATAAGACCATTTTACAATTTGGGCCCAAGTTAGAAGTAGAGCCTAAGGTGTAAATTATGAATAGTCCATATCTCGGAAACTATAAGAGATAATGCAATTTGGCAACCGGCAATGTAATTAGCATGCCGAATATTACTTGGAATGTGAATTGGAACGAAATCGCCAATAGATAAGACCATTATACAATTTGGGCCCAAGTTAGAAGCAGAGCCTAAGGTGTAAATTATCGATAGTCCATATCTCGGAAACTATAAGAGATAATGCAATTTGGCAACCGGCAATGTAATTAGCATGCCGAATATTACTTGGAATGTGAATTGGAACGAAATCGCCAATAGATAAGACCATTTTACAATTTGGGCCCAAGTTAGAAGCAGAGCCTAAGGTGTAAATTATTGATAGTCCATATCTCGCAAACTATAAGAGATAATGCAATTTCGCAACCGGCAATGTAATTAGCATGCCGAATATTACTTGGAGTGTGAATTGGAACGAAATCGCCAATAGGTAAGATCATTTTACAATTTGGGCCCAAGTTAGAAGCAGAGCCTAAGGTGTAAATTATCGATAGTCCATATCTCGGAAACTATAAGAGATAATGCAATTTGGCAACCGGCAATGTGATTAGCATGCCGAATATTACTTGGAATGTGAATTGGAACGAAATCGCCAATAGATAAGACCATTTTACAATTTGGGCCCAAGTTAGAAGCAGAGCCTAAGATGTAAATTATTGATAGTCCATATCTCGGAAACTATAAGAGATAATGCAATTTGGCAACCGGCAATGTAATTAGCATGCCGAATATTACTTGGAATGTGAATTGGAACGAAATCGCCAATAGATAAGACCATTTTACAATTTGGGCCCAAGTTAGAAGCAGAGCCTAAGGTGTAAATTATTGATAGTCCATATCTCGGAAACTATAAGAGATAATGCAATTTCGCAACCGGCAATGTAATTAGCATGCCGAATATTACTTGGAGTGTGAATTGGAACGAAATCGCCAATAGATAAGACCATTTTACAATTTGGGCCCAAGTTAGAAGCAGAGCCTAAGGTGTAAATTATCGATAGTCCATATCTCGGAAACTATAAGAGATAATGCAATTTGGCAACCGGCAATGTAATTAGCATGCCGAATATTACTTGGAATGTGAATTGGGACGAAATCGTCAATAGATAAGACCATTTTACAATTTGGGCCCAAGTTAGAAGCAGAGCCTAAGGTGTAAATTATCGATAGTCCATATCTCGGAAACTATAAGAGATAATGCAATTTGGCAACCGGCAATGTAATTAGCATGCCGAATATTACTTGGAATGTGAATTGGAACGAAATCGCCAATAGATAAGACCATTTTACAATTTGGGCCCAAGTTAGAAGCAGAGCCTAAGGTGTAAATTATCGATAGTCCATATCTCGGAAACTATAAGAGATAATGCAATTTGGCAACCGGCAATGTAATTAGCATGCCGAATATTAATTGGAATGTGAATTGGAACGAAATCGCCAATAGGTAAGACCATTTTACAATTTGGGCCCAAGTTAGAAGCAGAGCCTAAGGTGTAAATTATCGATAGTCCATATCTCGGAAACTATAAGAGATAATGCAATTTGGCAACCGGCAATGTAATTAGCATGCCGAATATTACTTGGAATGTGAATTGGAACGAAATCGCCAATAGATAAGACCATTTTACAATTTGGGCCCAAGTTAGAAGCAGAGCCTAAGGTGTAAATTATCGATAGTCCATATCTCGGAAACTATAAGAGATAATTCAATTTGGCAACCGGCAATGTAATTAGCATGCCGAATATTACTTGGAATGTGAATTGGAACGAAATCGCCAATAGATAAGACCATTTTACAATTTGGGCCCAAGTTAGAAGCAGAGCCTAAGGTGTAAATTATTGATAGTCCATATCTCGGAAACTATAAGAGATAAAGCAATTTGGCAACCGGCAATGTAATTAGCATGCCGAATATTACTTGGATTGTGAATTGGAACGAAATCGCCAATAGAGAAGACCATTTTACAATTTGGGCCCAAGTTAGAAGCAGAGCCTAAGGTGTAAATTATCGATAGTCCATATCTCGGAAACTATAAGAGATAATGCAATTTGGCAACCGGCAATGTAATTAGCATGCCGAATATTACTTGGAATGTGAATTGGAACGAAATCGCCAATAGATAAGACCATTTTACAATTTGGGCCCAAGTTAGAAGCAGAGCCTAAGGTGTAAATTATCGATAGTCCATATCTCGGAAACTATAAGAGATAATGCAATTTGGCAATGCAATGCAATTGGTAATTAGCATGCCGAATATTACTTGGAATGTGAATTGGAACGAAATCGCCAATAGATAAGACCATTTTACAATTTGGGCCCAAGTTCGAAGCAGAGCCTAAGGTGTAAATTTTCGATAGTCCATATCTCGGAAACTATAAGAGATAATGCAATTTGGCAACCGGCAATGTAATTAGCATGCCGAATATTACTTGGAATGTGAATTGGAACGAAATCGCCAATAGATAAGACCATTTTACAATTTGGGCCCAAGATAGAAGCAGAGCCTAAGGTGTAAATTATCGATAGTCCATATCTCGGAAACTATAAGAGGTAATGCAATTTGGCAACCGGCAATGTAATTAGCATGCCGAATATTACTTGGAATGTGAATTGGAACGAAATCGCCAATAGAGAAGACCATTTTACAATTTGGGCCCAAGTTAGAAGCAGAGCCTAAGGTGTAAATAATCGATAGTCCATATCTCGGAAACTATAAGAGATAATGCAATTTGGCAACCGGCAATGTAATTAGCATGCCGAATATTACTTGGAATGTGAATTGGAACGAAATCGCCAATAGATAAGACCATTTTACAATTTGGGCCCAAGTTAGAAGCAGAGCCTAAGGTGTAAATTATCGATAGTCCATATCTCGGAAACTATAAGAGATAATGCAATTTGGCAACCGGCAATGTAATTAGCATGCCGAATATTACTTGGAATGTGAATTGGAACGAAATCGCCAATAGATAAGACCATTTTACAATTTGCGCCCAAGTTAGAAGCAGAGCCTAAGGTGTAAATTATCGATAGTCCATATCTCGGAAACTATAAGAGGTAATGCAATTTGGCAACCGGCAATGTAATTAGCATGCCGAATATTACTTGGAATGTGAATTGGAACGAAATCGCCAATAGATAAGACCATTTTAAAATTTGGGCCCAAGTTAGAAGCAGAGCCTAAGGTGTAAATTATTGATAGTCCATATCTCGGAAACTATAAGAGATAATGCAATTTCGCAACCGGCAATGTAATTAGCATGCCGAATATTACTTGGAGTGTGAATTGGAACGAAATCGCCAATAGATAAGACCATTTTACAATTTGGGCCCAAGTTAGAAGCAGAGCCTAAGATGTAAATTATCGATAGTCCATATCTCGGAAACTATAAGAGATAATGCAATTTGGCAACCGGCAATGTAATTAGCATGCCGAATATTACTTGGAATGTGAATTGGAACGAAATCGCCAATAGAGAAGACCATTTTACAATTTGGGCCCAAGTTAGAAGCAGAGCCTAAGGTGTAAATTATCGATAGTCCATATCTCGGAAACTATAAGAGATAATGCAATTTGGCAACCGGCAATGTAATTAGCATGCCGAATATTACTTGGAATGTGAATTGGAACGAAATCGCCAATAGATAAGACCATTTTACAATTTGGGCCCAAGTTAGAAGCAGAGCCTAAGATGTAAATTATCGATAGTCCATATCTCGGAAACTATAAGAGATAATGCAATTTGGCAACCGGCAATGTAATAAGCATGCCGAATATTACTTGGAATGTGAATTGGAACGAAATCGCCAATAGATAAGACCATTTTACAATTTGGGCCCAAGTTAGAAGCAGAGCCTAAGGTGTAAATTATCGATAGTCCATATCTCGGAAACTATAAGAGATAATTCAATTTGGCAACCGGCAATGTAATTAGCATGCCGGATATTACTTGGAATGTGAATTGGAACGAAATCGCCAATAGATAAGACCATTTTACAATTTGGGCCCAAGTTAGAAGCAGAGCCTAAGGTGTAAATTATCGATAGTCCATATCTCGGAAACTATAAGAGATAATGCAATTTGGCAACCGGCAATGTAATTAGCATGCCGAATATTACTTGGAATGTGAATTGGAACGAAATCGCCAATAGATAAGACGATTTTACAATTTGGGCCCAAGTTAGAAGCAGAGCCTAAGGTGTAAATTATCGATAGTCCATATCTCGGAAACTATAAGAGATAATGCAATTTGGCAACCGGCAATGTAATTAGCATGCCGAATATTACTTGGAATGTGAATTGGAACGAAATCGCCAATAGAGAAGACCATTGTACAATTTGGGCCCAAGTTAGAAGCAGAGCCTAAGGTGTAAATTATCGATAGTCCATATCTCGGAAACTATAAGAGATAATGCAATTTGGCAACCGGCAATGTAATTAGCATGCCGAATATTACTTGGAATGTGAATTGGAACGAAATCGCCAATAGAGAAGACCATTTTACAATTTGGGCCCAAGTTAGAAGCAGAGCCTAAGGTGTAAATTATCGATAGTCCATATCTCGGAAACTATAAGAGATAATGCAATTTGGCAACCGGCAATATAATTAGCATGCCGAATATTACTTGGAATGTGAATTGGAACGAAATCGCCAATAGATAAGACCATTTTACAATTTGGGCCCAAGTTAGAAGCAGAGCCTAAGGTGTAAATTATCGATAGTCCATACCTCGGAAACTATAAGAGATAATGCAATTTGGCAACCGGCAATGTAATTAGCATGCCGAATATTACTTGGAATGTGAATTGGAACGAAATCGCCAATAGAGAAGACCATTTTACAATTTGGGCCCAAGTTAGAAGCAGAGCCTAAGGTGTAAATTATCGATAGTCCATATCTCGGAAACTATAAAAGATAATGCAATTTGGCAACCGGCAATGTAATTAGCATGCCGAATATTACTTGGAATGTGAATTGGAACGAAAACGCCAATAGATAAGACCATTTTACAATTTGGGCCCAAGTTAGAAGCAGAGCCTAAGGTGTAAATTATCGATAGTCCATATCTCGGAAACTATAAGAGATAATGCAATTTGGCAACCGGCAATGTAATTAGCATGCCGAATATTACTTGGAATGTGAATTGGAACGAAATCGGCAATAGAGAAGACCATTTTACAATTTGGGCCCAAGTTAGAAGCAGAGCCTAAGGTGTAAATTATCGATAGTCCATATCTCGGAAACTATAAGAGATAATGCAATTTGGCAACCGGCAATGTAATTAGCATGCCGAATATTACTTGGAATGTGAATTGGAACGAAATCGCCAATAGAGAAGACCATTTTACAATTTGGGCCCAAGTTAGAAGCAGAGCCTAAGGTGTAAATTATCGATAGTCCATATCTCGGAAACAATAAGAGATAATGCAATTTGGCAACCGGCAATGTAAATAGCATGCCGAATATTACTTGGAATGTGAATTGGAACGAAATCGCCAATAGATAAGACCATTTTACAATTTGGGCCCAAGTTAGAAGCAGAGCCTAAGGTGTAAATTATCGATAGTCCATATCTCGGAAACTATAAGAGATAATGCAATTTGGCAACCGGCAATGTAATTAGCATGCCGAATATTACTTGGAATGTGAATTGGAACGAAATCGCCAATAGAGAAGACCATTTTACAATTTGGGCCCAAGTTAGAAGCAGAGCCTAAGGTGTAAATTATCGATAGTCCATATCTCGGAGACTATAAGAGATAATGCAATTTGGCAACCGGCAATGTAATTAGCATGCCGAATATTACTTGGAATGTGAATTGGAACGAAATCGCCAATAGATAAGACCATTTTACAATTTGGGCCCAAGTTAGAAGCAGAGCCTAAGGTGTAAATTATCGATAGTCCATATCTCGGAAACTATAAGAGATAATGCAATTTGGCAACCGGCAATGTAATTAGCATGCCGAATATTTCTTGGAATGTGAATTGGAACGAAATCGCCAATAGAGAAGACCATTTTACAATTTGGGCCCAAGTTAGAAGCAGAGCCTAAGGTGTAAATTATCGATAGTCCATATCTCGGAAACTATAAGAGATAATGCAATTTGGCAACCGGCAATGTAATTAGCATGCCGAATATTACTTGGAATGTGAATTGGAACGAAAACGCCAATAGATAAGACCATTTTACAATTTGGGTCCAAGTTAGAAGCAGAGCCTAAGGTGTAAATTATCGATAGTCCATATCTCGGAAACTATAAGAGATAATGCAATTTGGCAACCGGCAATGTAATTAGCATGCCGAATATTACTTGGAATGTGAATTGGAACGAAATCGCCAATAGAGAAGACCATTTTACAATTTGGGCCCAAGTTAGAAGCAGAGCCTAAGGTGTAAATTATCGATAGTCCATATCTCGGAAACTATAAGAGATAATGCAATTTGGCAACCGGCAATGTAATTAGCATGCCGAATATTACTTGGAATGTGAATTGGAACGAAAACGCCAATAGACAAGACCATTTTACAATTTGGGCCCAAGTTAGAAGCAGAGCCTAAGGTGTAAATTATCGATAATCCATATCTCGGAAACTATAAGAGATAATGCAATTTGGCAACCGGCAATGTAATTAGCATGCCGAATATTACTTGGAATGTGAATTGGAACGAAATCGCCAATCGATAAGACCATTTTACAATTTGGGCCCAAGTTAGAAGCAGAGCCTAAGGTGTAAATTATCGATAGTCTATATCTCGGAAACTATAAGAGATAATGCAATTTGGCAACCGGCAATGTAATTAGCATGCCGAATATTACTTGGAATGTGAATTGGAACGAAATCGCCAATAGATAAGACCATTTTACAATTTGGGCCCAAGTTAGAAGCAGAGCCTAAGGTGTAAATTATTGATAGTCCATATCTCGGAAACTATAAGAGATAATGCAATTTCGCAACCGGCAATGTAATTAGCATGCCGAATATCACTTGGAATGTGAATTGGGACGAAATCGCCAATAGATAAGACCATTTTACAATTTGGGCCCAAGTTAGAAGCAGAGCCTAAGGTGTAAATTATCGATAGTCCATATCTCGGAAACTATAAGAGATAATGCAATTTGGCAACCGGCAATGTAATTAGCATGCCGAATATTACTTGGAATGTGAATTGGAACGAAATCGCCAATAGATAAGACCATTTTACAATTTGGGCCCAAGTTAGAAGCAGAGCCTAAGATGTAAATTATCGATAGTCCATATCTCGGAAACTATAAGAGATAATGCAATTTGGCAACCGGCAATGTAATTAGCATGCCGAATATTACTTGGAATGTGAATTGGAACGAAATCGCCAATAGATAAGACCATTTTACAATTTGGGCCCAAGTTAGAAGCAGAGCCTAAGGTGTAAATAATCGATAGTCCATATCTCGGAAACTATAAGAGATAATTCAAATTGGCAACCGGCAATGTAATTAGCATGCCGGATATTACTTGGAATGTGAATTGGAACGAAATCGCCAATAGATAAGACCATTTTACAATTTGGGCCCAAGTTAGAAGCAGAGCCTAAGGTGTAAATTATCGATAGTCCATATCTCGGAAACTATAAGAGATAATGCAATTTGGCAACCGGCAATGTAATTAGCATGCCGAATATTACTTGGAATGTGAATTGGAACGAAATCGCCAATAGGTAAAACCATTTTACAATTTGGGCCCAAGTTAGAAGCAGAGCCTAAGGTGTAAATTATCGATAGTCCATATCTCGGAAACTATAAGAGATAATGCAATTTGGCAACCGGCAATGTAATTAGCATGCCGAATATTACTTGGAATGTGAATTGGAACGAAATCGCCAATAGAGAAGACCATTTTACAATTTGGGCCCAAGTTAGAAGCAGAGCCTAAGGTGTAAATTATCGATAGTCCATATCTCGGAAACTATAAGAGATAATGCAATTTGGCAACCGGCAATGTAATTAGCATGCCGAATATTACTTGGATTGTGATTTGGAACGAAATCGCCAATAGATAAGACCATTTTACAATTTGGGCCCAAGTTAGAAGCAGAGCCTAAGGTGTAAATTATCGATAGTCCATATCTCGGAAACTATAAGAGATAATGCAATTTGGCAACCGGCAATGTAATTAGCATGCCGAATATTACTTGGAATGTGAATTGGAACGAAATCGCCAATAGAGAAGACCATTTTACAATTTGGGCCCAAGTTAGAAGCAGAGCCTAAGGTGTAAATTATCGATAGTCCATATCTCGGAAACTATAAGAGATAATGCAATTTGGCAACCGGCAATGTAATTAGCATGCCGAATATTACTTGGAATGTGAATTGGAACGAAATCGCCAATAGATAAGGCCATTTTACAATTTGGGCCCAAGTTAGAAGCAGAGCCTAAGGTGTAAATTATCGATAGTCCATATCTCGGAAACTATAAGAGATAATGCAATTTGGCAACCGGCAATGTAATTAGCATGCCGAATATTACTTGGAATGTGAATTGGAACGAAATCGCCAATAGATAAGACCATTTTACAATTTGGGACCAAGTTAGAAGCAGAGCCTAAGGTGTAAATTATTGATAGTCCATATCTCGGAAACTATAAGAGATAATGCAATTTGGCAACCGGCAATGTAATTAGCATGCCGAATATTACTTGGAATGTGAATTGGAACGAAATCGCCAATAGATAAGACCATTTTACAATTTGGGCCCAAGTTAGAAGCAGAGCCTAAGGTGTAAATTATCGATAGTCCATATCTCGGAAACTATAAGAGATAATGCAATTTGGCAACCGGCAATGTAATTAGCATGCCGAATATTACTTGGAATGTGAATTGGAACGAAATCGCCAATAGATAAGACCATTTTACAATTTGGGCCCAAGTTAGAAGCAGAGCCTAAGGTGTAAATTATCGATAGTCCATATCTCGGAAACTATAAGAGATAATGCAATTTGGCAACCGGCAATGTAATTAGCATGCCGAATATTACTTGGAATGTGAATTGGAACGAAATCGCCAAGAGAGAAGACCATTTTACAATTTGGGCCCAAGTTAGAAGCAGAGCCTAAGGTGTAAATTATCGATAGTCCATATCTCGGAAACTATAAGAGATAATGCAATTTGGCAACCGGCAACGTAATTAGCATGCCGAATATTACTTGGAATGTGAATTGGAACGAAATCGCCAATAGAGGAGACCATTTTACAATTTGGGCCCAAGTTAGAAGCAGAGCCTAAGGTGTAAATTATCGATAGTCCATATCTCGGAAACTATAAGAGATAATGCAATTTGGCAACCGGCAATGTAATTAGCATGCCGAATATTACTTGGAATGTGAATTGGAACGAAATCGCCAATAGATAAGACCATTTTACAATTTGGGCCCAAGTTAGAAGCAGAGCCTAAGGTGTAAATTATCGATAGTCCATATCTCGGAAACTATAAGAGATAATGCAATTTGGCAACCGGCAATGTAATTAGCATGCCGAATATTACTTGGAATGTGAATTGGAACGAAATCGCCAATAGACAAGACCATTTTACAATTTGGGCCCAAGTTAGAAGCAGAGCCTAAGGTGTAAATTATCGATAGTCCATATCTCGGAAACTATAAGAGATAATGCAATTTGGCAACCGGCAATGTAATTAGCATGCCGAATATTACTTGGAATGTGAATTGGAACGAAAACGCCAATAGATAAGACCATTTTACAATTTGGGCCCAAGTTAGAAGCAGAGCCTAAGGTGTAAATTATCGATAGTCCATATCTCGGAAACTATAAGAGATAATGCAATTTGGCAACCGGCAATGTAATTAGCATGCCGAATATTACTTGGAATGTGAATTGGAACGAAATCGCCAATAGAGAAGACCATTTTACAATTTGGGCCCAAGTTAGAAGCAGAGCCTAAGGTGTAAATTATCGATAGTCCATATCTCGGAAACTATAAGAGATAATGCAATTTGGCAACCGGCAATGTAATTAGCATGCCGAATATTACTTGGAATGTGAATTGGAACGAAAACGCCAATAGACAAGACCATTTTACAATTTGGGCCCAAGTTAGAAGCAGAGCCTAACGTGTAAATTATCGATAATCCATATCTCGGAAACTATAAGAGATAATGCAATTTGGCAACCGGCAATGTAATTAGCATGCCGAATATTACTTGGAATGTGAATTGGAACGAAATCGCCAATCGATAAGACCATTTTACAATTTGGGCCCAAGTTAGAAGCAGAGCCTAAGGTGTAAATTATCGATAGTCCATATCTCGGAAACTATAAGAGATAATGCAATTTGGCAACCGGCAATGTAATTAGCATGCCGAATATTACTTGGAATGTGAATTGGAACGAAATCGCCAATAGATAAGACCATTTTACAATTTGGGCCCAAGTTAGAAGCAGAGCCTAAGGTGTAAATTATTGATAGTCCATATCTCGGAAACTATAAGAGATAATGCAATTTCGCAACCGGCAATGTAATTAGAATGCCGAATATCACTTGGAATGTGAATTGGGACGAAATCGCCAATAGATAAGACCATTTTACAATTTGGGCCCAAGTTAGAAGCAGAGCCTAAGGTGTAAATTATCGATAGTCCATATCTCGGAAACTATAAGAGATAATGCAATTTGGCAACCGGCAATGTAATTAGCATGCCGAATATTACTTGGAATGTGAATTGGAACGAAATCGCCAATAGATAAGACCATTTTACAATTTGGGCCCAAGTTAGAAGCAGAGCCTAAGATGTAAATTATCGAGAGTCCATATCTCGGAAACTATAAGAGATAATGTAATTTGACAACCGGCAATGTAATTAGCATGCCGAATATTACTTGGAATGTGAATTGGAACGAAAACGCCAATAGATAAGACCATTTTACAATTTGGGCCCAAGTTAGAAGCAGAGCCTAAGGTGTAAATTATCGATAGTCCATATCTCGGAAACTATAAGAGATAATTCAATTTGGCAACCGGCAATGTAATTAGCATGCCGGATATTACTTGGAATGTGAATTGGAACGAAATCGCCAATAGATAAGACCATTTTACAATTTGGGCCCAAGTTAGAAGCAGAGCCTAAGGTGTAAATTATCGATAGTCCATATCTCGGAAACTATAAGAGATAATGCAATTTGGCAACCGGCAATGTAATTAGCATGCCGAATATTACTTGGAATGTGAATTGGAACGAAATCGCCAATAGATAAGACGATTTTACAATTTGGGCCCAAGTTAGAAGCAGAGCCTAAGATGTAAATTATCGATAGTCCATATCTCGGAAACTATAAGAGATAATGCAATTTGGCAACCGGCAATGTAATTAGCATGCCGAATATTACTTGGAATGTGAATTGGAACGAAATCGCCAATAGATAAGACCATTTTACAATTTGGGCCCAAGTTAGAAGCAGAGCCTAAGGTGTAAATTATCGATAGTCCATATCTCGGAAACTATAAGAGATAATGCAATTTGGCAACCGGCAATGTAATTAGCATGCCGAATATTACTTGGAATGTGAATTGGAACGAAATCGCCAATAGATAAGACGATTTTACAATTTGGGCCCAAGTTAGAAGCACAGCCTAAGGTGTAAATTATCGATAGTCCATATCTCGGAAACTATAAGAGATAATGCAATTTGGCAACCGGCAATGTAATTAGCATGCCGAATATTACTTGGAATGTGAATTGGAACGAAATCGCCAATAGAGAAGACCATTTTACAATTTGGGCCCAAGTTAGAAGCAGAGCCTAAGGTGTAAAGTATCGATAGTCCATATCTCGGAAACTATAAGAGATAATGCAATTTGGCAACCGGCAATGTAATTAGCATGCCGAATATTACTTGGAATGTGAATTGGAAAGAAATCGCCAATAGAGAAGACCATTTTACAATTTGGGCCCAAGTTAGAAGCAGAGCCTAAGGTGTAAATTATCGATAGTCCATATCTCGGAAACTATAAGAGATAATGCAATTTGGCAACCGGCAATGTAATTAGCATGCCGAATATTACTTGGAATGTGAATTGGAACGAAATCGCCAATAGATAAGACCATTTTACAATTTGGGCCCAAGTTAGAAGCAGAGCCTAAGGTGTAAATTATCGATAGTCCATATCTCGGAAACTATAAGAGATAATGCAATTTGGCAACCGGCAATGTAATTAGCATGCCGAATATTACTTGGAATGTGAATTGGAACGAAATCGCCAATAGAGAAGACCATTTTACAATTTGGGCCCAAGTTAGAAGCAGAGCCTAAGGTGTAAATTATCGATAGTCCATATCTCGGAAACTATAAGCGATAATGCAATTTGGCAACCGGCAATGTAATTAGCATGCCGAATATTACTTGGAATGTGAATTGGAACGAAAACGCCAATAGATAAGACCATTTTACAATTTGGGCCCAAGTTAGAAGCAGAGGCTAAGGTGTAAATTATCGATAGTCCATATCTCGGAAACTATAAGAGATAATGCAATTTGGCAACCGGCAATGTAATTAGCATGCCGAATATTACTTGGAATGTGAATTGGAACGAAATCGCCAATAGATAAGACGATTTTACAATTTGGGCCCAAGTTAGAAGCACAGCCTAATGTGTAAATTATCGATAGTCCATATCTCGGAAACTATAAGAGATAATGCAATTTGGCAACCGGCAATGTAATTAGCATGCCGAATATTACTTGGAATGTGAATTGGAACGAAATCGCCAATAGAGAAGACCATTTTACAATTTGGGCCCAAGTTAGAAGCAGAGCCTAAGGTGTAAATTATCGATAGTCCATATCTCGGAAACTATAAGAGATAATGCAATTTGGCAACCGGCAATGTAATTAGCATGCCGAATATTACTTGGAATGTGAATTGGAAAGAAATCGCCAATAGAGAAGACCATTTTACAATTTGGGCCCAAGTTAGAAGCAGAGCCTAAGGTGTAAATTATCGATAGTCCATATCTCGGAAACTATAAGAGATAATGCAATTTGGCAACCGGCAATGTAATTAGCATGCCGAATATTACTTGGAATGTGAATTGGAACGAAATCGCCAATAGATAAGACCATTTTACAATTTGGGCCCAAGTTAGAAGCAGAGCCTAAGGTGTAAATTATCGATAGTCCATATCTCGGAAACTATAAGAGATAATGCAATTTGGCAACCGGCAATGTAATTAGCATGCCGAATATTACTTGGAATGTGAATTGGAACGAAATCGCCAATAGAGAAGACCATTTTACAATTTGGGCCCAAGTTAAAAGCAGAGCCTAAGGTGTAAATTATCGATAGTCCATATCTCGGAAACTATAAGAGATAATGCAATTTGGCAACCGGCAATGTAATTAGCATGCCGAATATTACTTGGAATGTGAATTGGAACGAAAACGCCAATAGATAAGACCATTTTACAATTTGGGCCCAAGTTAGAAGCAGAGGCTAAGGTGTAAATTATCGATAGTCCATATCTCGGAAACTATAAGAGATAATGCAATTTGGCAACCGGCAATGTAATTAGCATGCCGAATATTACTTGGAATGTGAATTGGAACGAAATCGCCAATAGATAAGACCATTTTACAATTTGGGCCCAAGTTAGAAGCAGAGCCTAAGGTGTAAATTATCGATAGTCCATATCTCGGAAACTATAAGAGATAATGCAATTCGGCAACCGGCAATGTAATTAGCATGCCGAATATTACTTGGAATGTGAATTGGAACGAAATCGCCAATAGATAAGACCATTTTACAATTTGGGCCCAAGTTAGAAGCAGAGCCTAAGGTGTAAATTATTGATAGTCCATATCTCGGAAACTATAAGAGATAATGCAATTTCGCAACCGGCAATGTAATTAGCATGCCGAATATTACTTGGAGTGTGAATTGGAACGAAATCGCCAATAGATAAGACCATTTTACAATTTGGGCCCAAGTTAGAAGCAGAGCCTAAGGTGTAAATTATCGATAGTCCATATCTCGGAAACTATAAGAGATAATGCAATTTGGCAACCGGCAATGTAATTAGCATGCCGAATATTACTTGGAATGTGAATTGGAACGAAATCGCCAATAGATAAGACGATTTTACAATTTGGGCCCAAGTTAGAAGCACAGCCTAAGGTGTAAATTATCGATAGTCCATATCTCGGAAACTATAAGAGATAATGCAATTTGGCAACCGGCAATGTAATTAGCATGCCGAATATTACTTGGAATGTGAATTGGAACGAAATCGCCAATAGAGAAGACCATTTTACAATTTGGGCCCAAGTTAGAAGCAGAGCCTAAGGTGTAAATTATCGATAGTCCATATCTCGGAAACTATAAGAGATAATGCAATTTGGCAACCGGCAATGTAATTAGCATGCCGAATATTACTTGGAATGTGAATTGGAAAGAAATCGCCTATAGAGAAGACCATTTTACAATTTGGGCCCAAGTTAGAAGCAGAGCCTAAGGTGTAAATTATCGATAGTCCATATCTCGGAAACTATAAGAGATAATGCAATTTGGCAACCGGCAATGTAATTAGCATGCCGAATATTACTTGGAATGTGAATTGGAACGAAATCGCCAATAGATAAGACCATTTTACAATTTGGGCCCAAGTTAGAAGCAGAGCCTAAGGTGTAAATTATCGATAGTCCATATCTCGGAAACTATAAGAGATAATGCAATTTGGCAACCGGCAATGTAATTAGCATGCCGAATATTACTTGGAATGTGAATTGGAACGAAATCGCCAATAGAGAAGACCATTTTACAATTTGGGCAAAAGTTAGAAGCAGAGCCTAAGGTGTAAATTATCGATAGTCCATATCTCGGAAACTATAAGAGATAATGCAATTTGGCAACCGGCAATGTAATTAGCATGCCGAATATTACTTGGAATGTGAATTGGAACGAAAACGCCAATAGATAAGACCATTTTACAATTTGGGCCCAAGTTAGAAGCAGAGGCTAAGGTGTAAATTATCGATAGTCCATATCTCGGAAACTATAAGAGATAATGCAATTTGGCAACCGGCAATGTAATTAGCATGCCGAATATTACTTGGAATGTGAATTGGAACGAAATCGCCAATAGATAAGACCATTTTACAATTTGGGCCCAAGTTAGAAGCAGAGCCTAAGGTGTAAATTATTGATAGTCCATATCTCGGAAACTATAAGAGATAATGCAATTTCGCAACCGGCAATGTAATTAGCATGCCGAATATTACTTGGAGTGTGAATTGGAACGAAATCGCCAATAGATAAGACCATTTTACAATTTGGGCCCAAGTTAGAAGCAGAGCCTAAGGTGTAAATTATCGATAGTCCATATCTCGGAAACTATAAGAGATAATGCAATTTGGCAACCGGCAATGTAATTAGCATGCCGAATATTACTTGGAATGTGAATTG
This sequence comes from Rhynchophorus ferrugineus, assembly GCF_030347505.1. NCBI lineage: Eukaryota > Metazoa > Arthropoda > Insecta > Coleoptera > Curculionidae > Rhynchophorus > Rhynchophorus ferrugineus. The sequence goes on along the minus strand of NW_027472744.1, from coordinate 262,522 downwards.
GAACGAAATCGCCAATAGATAAGACCATTATACAATTTGGGCCCAAGTTAGAAGCAGAGCCTAAGGTGTAAATTATCGATAGTCCATATCTCGGAAACTATAAGAGATAATGCAATTTGGCAACCGGCAATGTAATTAGCATGCCGAGTATTACTTGGAATGTGAATTGGAACGAAATCGCCAATAGATAAGACTATTTTACAATTTGGGCCCAAGTTAGAAGCAGAGCCTAAGGTGTAAATTATCGATAGTCCATATCTCGGAAACTATAAGAGATAATGCAATTTGGCAACCGGCAATGTAATTAGCATGCCGAATATTACTTGGAATGTGAATTGGAACGAAATCGCCAATAGATAAGACCATTTTACAATTTGGGCCCAAGTTAGAAGCAGAGCCTAAGGTGTAAATTATTGATAGTCCATATCTCGGAAACTATAAGAGATAATGCAATTTCGCAATCGGCAATGTAATTAGCATGCCGAATATCACTTGGAATGTGAATTGGGACGAAATCGCCAATAGATAAGACCATTTTACAATTTGGGCCCAAGTTAGAAGCAGAGCCTAAGGTGTAAATTGTCGATAGTCCATATCTCGGAAACTATAAGAGATAATGCAATTTGGCAACCGACAATGTAATTAGCATGCCGAATATTACTTGGAATGTGAATTGGAACGAAATCGCCAATAGATAAGACCATTTTACAATTTGGGCCCAAGTTAGAAGCAGAGCCTAAGGTGTAAATTATTGATAGTCCATATCTCGGAAACTATAAGAGATAATGCAATTTCGCAACCGGCAATGTAATTAGCATGCCGAATATTACTTGGAGTGTGAATTGGAACGAAATCGCCAATAGGTAAGACCATTTTACAATTTGGGCCCAAGTTAGAAGCAGAGCCTAAGGTGTAAATTATCGATAGTCCATATCTCGGAAACTATAAGAGATAATGCAATTTGGCAACAGGCAATGTAATTAGCATGCCGAATATTACTTGGAATGTGAATTGGAACGAAATCGCCAATAGATAAGGCCATTTTACAATTTGGGCCCAAGTTAGAAGCAGAGCCTAAGGTGTAAATTATCGATAGTCCATATCTCGGAAACTATAAGAGATAATGCAATTTGGCAACCGGCAATGTAATTAGCATGCCGAATATTACTTGGAATGTGAATTGGAACGAAATCGCCAATAGATAAGACCATTTTACAATTTGGGCCCAAGTTAGAAGCAGAGCCTAAGGTGTAAATTATTGATAGTCCATATCTCGGAAACTATAAGAGATAATGCAATTTGGCAACCGGCAATGTAATTAGCATGCCGAATATTACTTGGAATGTGAATTGGAACGAAATCGCCAATAGATAAGACCATTTTACAATTTGGGCCCAAGTTAGAAGCAGAGCCTAAGGTGTAAATTATCGATAGTCCATATCTCGGAAACTATAAGAGATAATGCAATTTGGCAACCGGCAATGTAATTAGCATGCCGAATATTACTTGGAATGTGAATTTAAACGAAATCGCCAATAGATAAGACCATTTTACAATTTGGGCCCAAGTTAGAAGCAGAGCCTAAGGTGTAAATTATCGATAGTCCATATCTCGGAAACTATAAGAGATAATGCAATTTGGCAAACGGCAATGTAATTAGCATGCCGAATATTACTTGGAATGTGAATTGGAACGAAATCGCCAATAGATAAGACCATTTTACAATTTGGGCCCAAGTTAGAAGCAGAGCCTAAGGTGTAAATTATTGATAGTCCATATATCGGAAACTATAAGAGATAATGCAATTTCGCAACCGGCAATGTAATTAGCATGCCGAATATCACTTGGAATGTGAATTGGGACGAAATCGCCAATAGATAAGACCATTTTACAATTTGGGCCCAAGTTAGAAGCAGAGCCTAAGGTGTAAATTATCGATAGTCCATATCTCGGAAACTATAAGAGATAATGCAATTTGGCAACCGGCAATGTAATTAGCATGCCGAATATTACTTGGAATGTGAATTGGAACGAAATCGCCAATAGATAAGACCATTTTACAATTTGGGCCCAAGTTAGAAGCAGAGCCTAAGGTGTAAATTATCGATAGCCCATATCTCGGAAACTATAAGAGATAATGCAATTTGGCAACCGGCAATGTAATTAGCATGCCGAATATTACTTGGAATGTGAATTGGAACGAAATCGCCAATAGATAAGACCATTTTACAATTTGGGCCCAAGTTATAAGCAGAGCCTATGGTGTAAATTATCGATAGTCCATATCTCGGAAACTATAAGAGATAATGCAATTTGGCAACCGGCAATGTAATTAGCATGCCGAATATTACTTGGAATGTGAATTGGAACGAAATCGCCAATAGATAAGACCATTTTACAATTTGGGCCCAAGTTAGAAGCAGAGCCTAAGGTGTAAATTATTGATAGTCCATATCTCGGAAACTATAAGAGTTAATGCAATTTGGCAACCGGCAATGTAATTAGCATGCCGAATATTACTTGGAATGTGAATTGGAACGAAATCGCCATTTTACAATTTGGGCCCAAGTTAGAAGCAGAGCCTAAGGTGTAAATTATCGATAGTCCATATCTCGGAAACTATAAGAGATAATTCAATTTGGCAACCGGCAATGTAATTAGCATGCCGAATATTACTTGGAATGTGAAATGGAACGAAATCGCCAATAGATAAGACCATTTTACAATTTGGGCCCAAGTTAGAAGCAGAGCCTAAGGTGTAAATTATCGATAGTCCATATCTCGGAAACTATAAGAGATAATGCAATTTGGCAACCGGCAATGTAATTAGCATGCCGAATATTACTTGGAATGTGAATTGGAACGAAATCGCCAATAGATAAGACCATTTTACAATTTGGGCCCAAGTTAGAAGCAGAGCCTAAGGTGTAAATTATCGATAGTCCATATCTCGGAAACTATAAGAGATAATGCAATTTGGCAACCGGCAATGTAATTAGCATGCCGAATATTACTTGGAATGTGAATTGGAACGAAATCGCCAATATATAAGACCATTTTACAATTTGGGCCCAAGTTAGAAGCAGAGCCTATGGTGTAAATTATCGATAGTCCATATCTCGGAAACTATAAGAGAAAATGCAATTTGGCAACCGGCAATGTAATTAGCATGCCGAATATTACTTGGAATGTGAATTGGAACGAAATCGCCAATAGATAAGACCATTTTACAATTTGGGCCCAAGTTAGAAGCAGAGCCTAAGGTGTAAATTATCGATAGTCCATATCTCGGAAACTATAAGAGTTAATGCAATTTGGCAACCGGCAATGTAATTAGCATGCCGAATATTACTTGGAATGTGAATTGGAACGAAATCGCCAATAGATAAGACCATTTTACAATTTGGGCCCAAGTTAGAAGCAGAGCCTAAGGTGTAAATTATCGATAGTCCATATCTCGGAAGCTATAAGAGATAATGCAATTTGGCAACCGGCAATGTAATTAGCATGCCGAATATTACTTGGAATGTGAATTGGAACGAAATCGCCAATAGATAAGACCATTTTACAATTTGGGCCCAAGTTAGAAGCAGAGCCTAAGGTGTAAATTATCGATAGTCCATATCTCTGAAACTATAAGAGATAATGCAATTTCGCAAACGGCAATGTAATTAGCATGCCGAATATTACTTGGAATGTGAATTGGGACGAAATCGCCAATAGAGAAGACCATTTTACAATTTGGGCCCAAGTTAGAAGCAGAGCCTAAGGTGTAAATTATTGATAGTCCATATCTCGGAAACTATAAGAGATAATGCAATTTCGCAACCGGCAATGTAATTAGCATGCCGAATATCACTTGGAATGTGAATTGGGACGAAATCGCCAATAGATAAGGCCATTTTACAATTTGGGCCCAAGTTAGAAGCAGAGCCTAAGGTGTAAATTATCGATAGTCCATATCTCGGAAACTATAAGAGATAATGCAATTTGGCAACCTTCAATGTAATTAGCATGCCGAATATCACTTGGAATGTGAATTGGGACGAAATCGCCAATAGATAAGGCCATTTTACAATTTGGGCCCAAGTTAGAAGCAGAGCCTAAGGTGTAAATTATTGATAGTCCATATCTCGGAAACTATAAGAGATAATGCAATTTCGCAACCGGCAATGTAATTAGCATGCCGAATATCACTTGGAATGTGAATTGGGACGAAATCGCCAATAGATAAGACCATTTTACAATTTGGGCCCAAGTTAGAAGCAGAGCCTAAGGTGTAAATTATTGATAGTCCATATCTCGGAAACTATAAGAGATAATGCAATTTCGCAACCGGCAATGTAATTAGCATGCCGAATATCACTTGGAATGTGAATTGGGACGAAATCGCCAATAGATAAGGCCATTTTACAATTTGGGCCCAAGTTAGAAGCAGAGCCTAAGGTGTAAATTATCGATAGTCCATATCTCGGAAACTATAAGAGATAATGCAATTTGGCAACCTTCAATGTAATTAGCATGCCGAATATTACTTGGAATGTGAATTGGAACGAAATCGCCAATAGATAAGACCATTTTACAATTTGGGCCCAAGTTAGAAGCAGAGCCTAAGGTGTAAATTATTGATAGTCCATATATCGGAAACTATAAGAGATAATGCAATTTCGCAACCGGCAATGTAATTAGCATGCCGAATATCACTTGGAATGTGAATTGGGACGAAATCGCCAATAGATAAGACCATTTTACAATTTGGGCCCAAGTTAGAAGCAGAGCCTAAGGTGTAAATTATCGATAGTCCATATCTCGGAAACTATAAGAGATAATGCAATTTGGCAACCGGCAATGTAATTAGCATGCCGAATATTACTTGGAATGTGAATTGGAACGAAATCGCCAATAGATAAGACCATTTTACAATTTGGGCCCAAGTTAGAAGCAGAGCCTAAGGTGTAAATTATCGATAGCCCATATCTCGGAAACTATAAGAGATAATGCAATTTGGCAACCGGCAATGTAATTAGCATGCCGAATATTACTTGGAATGTGAATTGGAACGAAATCGCCAATAGATAAGACCATTTTACAATTTGGGCCCAAGTTATAAGCAGAGCCTATGGTATAAATTATCGATAGTCCATATCTCGGAAACTATAAGAGATAATGCAATTTGGCAACCGGCAATGTAATTAGCATGCCGAATATTACTTGGAATGTGAATTGGAACGAAATCGCCAATAGATAAGACCATTTTACAATTTGGGCCCAAGTTAGAAGCAGAGCCTAAGGTGTAAATTATCGATAGTCCATATCTCGGAAACTATAAGAGTTAATGCAATTTGGCAACCGGCAATGTAATTAGCATGCCGAATATTACTTGGAATGTGAATTGGAACGAAATCGCCATTTTACAATTTGGGCCCAAGTTAGAAGCAGAGCCTAAGGTGTAAATTATCGATAGTCCATATCTCGGAAACTATAAGAGATAATTCAATTTGGCAACCGGCAATGTAATTAGCATGCCGAATATTACTTGGAATGTGAAAAGGAACGAAATCGCCAATAGATAAGACCATTTTACAATTTGGGCCCAAGTTAGAAGCAGAGCCTAAGGTGTAAATTATCGATAGTCCATATCTCGGAAACTATAAGAGATAATGCAATTTGGCAACCGGCAATGTAATTAGCATGCCGAATATTACTTGGAATGTGAATTGGAACGAAATCGCCAATAGATAAGACCATTTTACAATTTGGGCCCAAGTTAGAAGCAGAGCCTAAGGTGTAAATTATCGATAGTCCATATCTCGGAAACTATAAGAGATAATGCAATTTGGCAACCGGCAATGTAATTAGCATGCCGAATATTACTTGGAATGTGAATTGGAACGAAATCGCCAATATATAAGACCATTTTACAATTTGGGCCCAAGTTAGAAGCAGAGCCTATGGTGTAAATTATCGATAGTCCATATCTCGGAAACTATAAGAGAAAATGCAATTTGGCAACCGGCAATGTAATTAGCATGCCGAATATTACTTGGAATGTGAATTGGAACGAAATCGCCAATAGATAAGACCATTTTACAATTTGGGCCCAAGTTAGAAGCAGAGCCTAAGGTGTAAATTATCGATAGTCCATATCTCGGAAACTATAAGAGTTAATGCAATTTGGCAACCGGCAATGTAATTAGCATGCCGAATATTACTTGGAATGTGAATTGGAACGAAATCGCCAATAGATAAGACCATTTTACAATTTGGGCCCAAGTTAGAAGCAGAGCCTAAGGTGTAAATTATCGATAGTCCATATCTCGGAAGCTATAAGAGATAATGCAATTTGGCAACCGGCAATGTAATTAGCATGCCGAATATTACTTGGAATGTGAATTGGAGCGAAATCGCCAATAGATAAGACCATTTTACAATTTGGGCCCAAGTTAGAAGCAGAGCCTAAGGTGTAAATTATCGATAGTCCATATCTCTGAAACTATAAGAGATAATGCAATTTCGCAAACGGCAATGTAATTAGCATGCCGAATATTACTTGGAATGTGAATTGGGACGAAATCGCCAATAGAGAAGACCATTTTACAATTTGGGCCCAAGTTAGAAGCAGAGCCTAAGGTGTAAATTATTGATAGTCCATATCTCGGAAACTATAAGAGATAATGCAATTTCGCAACCGGCAATGTAATTAGCATGCCGAATATCACTTGGAATGTGAATTGGGACGAAATCGCCAATAGATAAGGCCATTTTACAATTTGGGCCCAAGTTAGAAGCAGAGCCTAAGGTGTAAATTATAGATAGTCCATATCTCGGAAACTATAAGAGATAATGCAATTTGGCAACCTTCAATGTAATTAGCATGCCGAATATTACTTGGAATGTGAATTGGAACGAAATCGCCAATAGATAAGACCATTTTACAATTTGGGCCCAAGTTAGAAGCAGAGCCTAAGATGTAAATTATCGATAGTCCATATCTCGGAAACTATAAGAGATAATGCAATTTGGCAACCGGCAATGTAATTAGCATGCCGAATATTACTTGGAATGTGAATTGGAACGAAATCGCCAATAGATAAGACCATTTTACAATTTGGGCCCAAGTTAGAAGCAGAGCCTAAGGTGTAAATTATCGATAGTCCATATCTCGGAAACTATAAGAGATAATGCAATTTGGCAACCGGCAATGTAATTAGCATGCCGAATATTACTTGGAATGTGAATTGGAACGAAATCGCCAATAGATAAGACGATTTTACAATTTGGGCCCAAGTTAGAAGCAGAGCCTAAGATGTAAATTATCGATAGTCCATATCTCGGAAACTATAAGAGATAATGCAATTTGGCAACCGGCAATGTAATTAGCATGCTGAATATTACTTGGAATGTGAATTGGAACGAAATCGCCAATAGATAAGACCATTTTACAATTTGGGCCCAAGTTAGAAGCAGAGCCTAAGGTGTAAATTATCGATAGTCCATATCTCGGAAACTATAAGAGATAATGCAATTTGGCAACCGGCAATGTAATTAGCATGCCGAATATTACTTGGAATGTGAATTGGAACGAAATCGCCAATAGGTAAAACCATTTTACAATTTGGGCCCAAGTTAGAAGCAGAGCCTAAGGTGTAAATTATCGATAGTCCATATCTCGGAAACTATAAGAGATAATGCAATTTGGCAACCGGCAATGTAATTAGCATGCCGAATATTACTTGGAATGTGAACTGGAACGAAATCGCCAATAGATAAGACGATTTTACAATTTGGGCCCAAGTTAGAAGCACAGCCTAAGGTGTAAATTATCGATAGTCCATATCTCGGAAACTATAAGAGATAATGCAATTTGGCAACCGGCAATGTAATTAGCATGCCGAATATTACTTGGAATGTGAATTGGAACGAAATCGCCAATAGAGAAGACCATTTTACAATTTGGGCCCAAGTTAGAAGCAGAGCCTAAGGTGTAAATTATCGATAGTCCATATCTCGGAAACTATAAGAGATAATGCAATTTGGCAACCGGCAATGTAATTAGCATGCCGAATATTACTTGGAATGTGAATTGGAAAGAAATCGCCAATAGAGAAGGCCATTTTACAATTTGGGCCCAAGTTAGAAGCAGAGCCTAAGGGGTAAATTATCGATAGTCCATATCTCGGAAACTATAAGAGATAATGCAATTTGGCAACCGGCAATGTAATTAGCATGCCGAATATTACTTGGAATGTGAATTGGAACGAAATCGCCAATAGATAAGACCATTTTACAATTTGGGCCCAAGTTAGAAGCAGAGCCTAAGGTGTAAATTATCGATAGTCCATATCTCGGAAACTATAAGAGATAATGCAATTTGGCAACCGGCAATGTAATTAGCATGCCGAATATTACTTGGAATGTGAATTGGAACGAAAACGCCAATAGATAAGACCATTTTACAATTTGGGCCCAAGTTAGAAGCAGAGGCTAAGGTGTAAATTATCGATAGTCCATATCTCGGAAACTATAAGAGATAATGCAATTTGGCAACCGGCAATGTAATTAGCATGCCGAATATTACTTGGACTGTGAATTGGAACGAAATCGCCAATAGATAAGACCATTTTACAATTTGGGCCCAAGTTAGAAGCAGAGCCTAAGGTGTAAATTATCGATAGTCCATATCTCGGAAACTATAAGAGATAATGCAATTTGGCAACCGGCAATGTAATTAGCATGCCGAATATTACTTGGAATGTGAATTGGAACGAAAACGCCAATAGATAAGACCATTTTACAATTTGGGCCCAAGTTAGAAGCAGAGGCTAAGGTGTAAATTATCGATAGTCCATATCTCGGAAACTATAAGAGATAATGCAATTTGGCAACCGGCAATGTAATTAGCATGCCGAATATTACTTGGACTGTGAATTGGAACGAAATCGCCAATAGATAAGACCATTTTACAATTTGGGCCCAAGTTAGAAGCAGAGCCTAAGGTGTAAATTATCGATAGTCCATATCTCGGAAACTATAAGAGATAATGCAATTCGGCAACCGGCAATGTAATTAGCATGCCGAATATTACTTGGAATGTGAATTGGAACGAAATCGCCAATAGATAAGACCATTTTACAATTTGGGCCCAAGTTAGAAGCAGAGCCTAAGGTGTAAATTATTGATAGTCCATATCTCGGAAACTATAAGAGATAATGCAATTTCGCAACCGGCAATGTAATTAGCAGGCCGAATATTACTTGGAGTGTGAATTGGAACGAAATCGCCAATAGATAAGACCATTTTACAATTTGGGCCCAAGTTAGAAGCAGAGCCTAAGGTGTAAATTATCGATAGTCCATATCTCGGAAACTATAAGAGATAATGCAATTTGGCAACCGGCAATGTAATTAGCATGCCGAATATTACTTGGAATGTGAATTGGAACGAAATCGCCAATAGATAAGACCATTTTACAATTTGGGCCCAAGTTAGAAGCAGAGCCTAAGGTGTAAATTATCGATAGTCCATATCTCGGAAACTATAAGAGATAATGCAATTTGGCAACCGGCAATGTAATTAGCATGCCGAGTATTACTTGGAATGTGAATTGGAACGAAATCGCCAATAGATAAGACTATTTTACAATTTGGGCCCAAGTTAGAAGCAGAGCCTAAGGTGTAAATTATCGATAGTCCATATCTCGGAAACTATAAGAGATAATGCTATTTGGCAACCGGCAATGTAATTAGCATGCCGAATATTACTTGGAATGTGAATTGGAACGAAATCGCCAATAGATAAGACCATTTTACAATTTGGGCCCAAGTTAGAAGCAGAGCCTAAGGTGTAAATTATTGATAGTCCATATCTCGGAAACTATAAGAGATAATGCAATTTCGCAATCGGCAATGTAATTAGCATGCCGAATATCACTTGGAATGTGAATTGGGACGAAATCGCCAATAGATAAGACCATTTTACAATTTGGGCCCAAGTTAGAAGCAGAGCCTAAGGTGTAAATTATCGAGAGTCCATATCTCGGAAACTATAAGAGATAATGCAATTTGGCAACCGGCAATGTAATTAGCATGCCGAATATTACTTGGAATGTGAATTGGAACGAAATCGCCAATAGATAAGAACATTTTACAATTTGGGCCCAAGTTAGAAGCAGAGCCTAAGGTGTAAATTATTGATAGTCCATATCTCGGAAACTATAAGAGATAATGCAATTTCGCAACCGGCAATGTAATTAGCATGCCGAATATTACTTGGAGTGTGAATTGGAACGAAATCGCCAATAGGTAAGACCATTTTACAATTTGGGCCCAAGTTAGAAGCAGAGCCTAAGGTGTAAATTATCGATAGTCCATATCTCGGAAACTATAAGAGATAATGCAATTTGGCAACCGGCAATGTAATTAGCATGCCGAATATTACTTGGAATGTGAATTGGAACGAAATCGCCAATAGATAAGGCCATTTTACAATTTGGGCCCAAGTTAGAAGCAGAGCCTAAGGTGTAAATTATCGATAGTCCATATCTCGGAAACTATAAGAGATAATGCAATTTGGCAACCGGCAATGTAATTAGCATGCCGAATATTACTTGGAATGTGAATTGGAACGAAATCGCCAATAGATAAGACCATTTTACAATTTGGGCCCAAGTTAGAAGCAGAGCCTAAGGTGTAAATTATTGATAGTCCATATCTCGGAAACTATAAGAGATAATGCAATTTGGCAACCGGCAATGTAATTAGCATGCCGAATATTACTTGGAATGTGAATTGGAACGAAATCGCCAATAGATAAGACCATTTTACAATTTGGGCCCAAGTTAGAAGCAGAGCCTAAGGTGTAAATTATCGATAGTCCATATCTCGGAAACTATAAGAGATAATGCAATTTGGCAACCGGCAATGTAATTAGCATGCCGAATATTACTTGGAATGTGAATTTAAACGAAATCGCCAATAGATAAGACCATTTTACAATTTGGGCCCAAGTTAGAAGCAGAGCCTAAGGTGTAAATTATCGATAGTCCATATCTCGGAAACTATAAGAGATAATGCAATTTGGCAAACGGCAATGTAATTAGCATGCCGAATATTACTTGGAATGTGAATTGGAACGAAATCGCCAATAGATAAGACCATTTTACAATTTGGGTCCAAGTTAGAAGCAGAGCCTAAGGTGTAAATTATTGATAGTCCATATCTCGGAAACTATAAGAGATAATGCAATTTCGCAACCGGCAATGTAATTACCATGCCGAATATCACTAGGAATGTGAATTTCGACGAAATCGCCAATAGATAAGACCATTTTACAATTTGGGCCCAAGTTAGAAGCAGAGCCTAAGGTGTAAATTATCGATAGTCCATATCTCGGAAACTATAAGAGATAATGCAATTTGGCAACCGGCAATGTAATTAGCATGCCGAATATTACTTGGAATGTGAATTGGAACGAAATCGCCAATAGAGTAGACCATTTTACAATTTGGGCCCAAGTTAGAAGCAGAGCCTAAGGTGTAAATTATCGATAGTCCATATCTCGGAAACTATAAGAGATAATGCAATTTGGCAACCGGCAATGTAATTAGCATGCCGAATATTACTTGGAATGTGAATTGGAAAGAAATCGCCAATAGAGAAGACCATTTTACAATTTGGGCCCAAGTTAGAAGCAGAGCCTAAGGTGTAAATTATCGATAGTCCATATCTCGGAAACTATAAGAGATAATGCAATTTGGCAACCGGCAATGTAATTAGCATGCCGAATATTACTTGGAATGTGAATTGGAACGAAATCGCCAATAGATAAGACCATTTTACAATTTGGGCCCAAGTTAGAAGCAGAGCCTAAGGTGTAAATTATCGATAGTCCATATCTCGGAAACTATAAGAGATAATGCAATTTGGCAACCGGCAATGTAATTAGCATGCCGAATATTACTTGGAATGTGAATTGGAACGAAAACGCCAATAGATAAGACCATTTTACAATTTGGGCCCAAGTTAGAAGCAGAGGCTAAGGTGTAAATTATCGATAGTCCATATCTCGGAAACTATAAGAGATAATGCAATTTGGCAACCGGCAATGTAATTAGCATGCCGAATATTACTTGGACTGTGAATTGGAACGAAATCGCCAATAGATAAGACCATTTTACAATTTGGGCCCAAGTTAGAAGCAGAGCCTAAGGTGTAAATTATCGATAGTCCATATCTCGGAAACTATAAGAGATAATGCAATTCGGCAACCGGCAATGTAATTAGCATGCCGAATATTACTTGGAATGTGAATTGGAACGAAATCGCCAATAGATAAGACCATTTTACAATTTGGGCCCAAGTTAGAAGCAGAGCCTAAGGTGTAAATTATTGATAGTCCATATCTCGGAAACTATAAGAGATAATGCAATTTCGCAACCGGCAATGTAATTAGCATGCCGAATATTACTTGGAGTGTGAATTGGAACGAAATCGCCAATAGATAAGACCATTTTACAATTTGGGCCCAAGTTAGAAGCAGAGCCTAAGGTGTAAATTATCGATAGTCCATATCTCGGAAACTATAAGAGATAATGCAATTTGGCAACCGGCAATGTAATTAGCATGCCGAATATTACTTGGAATGTGAATTTTAACGAAATCGCCAATAGATAAGACCATTTTACAATTTGGGCCCAAGTTAGAAGCAGAGCCTAAGGTGTAAATTATCGATAGTCCATATCTCGGAAACTATAAGAGATAATGCAATTTGGCAACCGGCAATGTAATTAGCATGCCGAGTATTACTTGGAATGTGAATTGGAACGAAATCGCCAATAGATAAGACTATTTTACAATTTGGGCCCAAGTTAGAAGCAGAGCCTAAGGTGTAAATTATCGATAGTCCATATCTCGGAAACTATAAGAGGCAATGCAATTTCGCAACCGGCAGTGTAATTAGCATGCCGAATATTACTTGGAATGTGAATTGGAACGAAATCGCCAATAGATAAGACCATTTTACAATTTGGGCCCAAGTTAGAAGCAGAGCCTAAGGTGTAAATTATCGATAGTCCATATCTCGGAAACTATAAGAGATAATGCAATTTGGCAACCGGCAATGTAATTAGCATGCCGAATATTACTTGGAATGTGAATTGGAACGAAATCGCCAATAGATAAGGCCATTTTACAATTTGGGCCCAAGTTAGAAGCAGAGCCTAAGGTGTAAATTATCGATAGTCCATATCTCGGAAACTATAAGAGATAATGCAATTTGGCAACCGGCAATGTAATTAGCATGCCGAATATTACTTGGAATGTGAATTGGAACGAAATCGCCAATAGTTAAGACCATTTTACAATTTGGGCCCAAGTTAGAAGCAGAGCCTAAGGTGTAAATTATTGATAGTCCATATCTCGGAAACTATAAGAGATAATGCAATTTGGCAACCGGCAATGTAATTAGCATGCCGAATATTACTTGGAATGTGAATTGGAACGAAATCGCCAATAGATAAGACCATTTTACAATTTGGGCCCAAGTTAGAAGCAGAGCCTAAGGTGTAAATTATCGATAGTCCATATCTCGGAAACTATAAGAGATAATGCAATTTGGCAACCGGCAATGTAATTAGCATGCCGAATATTACTTGGAATGTGAATTTAAACGAAATCTCCAATAGATAAGACCATTTTACAATTTGGGCCCAAGTTAGAAGCAGAGCCTAAGGTGTAAATTATCGATAGTCCATATCTCGGAAACTATAAGAGATAATGCAATTTGGCAAACGGCAATGTAATTAGCATGCCGAATATTACTTGGAATGTGAATTGGAACGAAATCGCCAATAGATAAGACCATTTTACAATTTGGGCCCAAGTTAGAAGCAGAGCCTAAGGTGTAAATTATTGATAGTCCATATATCGGAAACTATAAGAGATAATGCAATTTCGCAACCGGCAATGTAATTAGTTAGCATGCCGAATATCACTTGGAATGTGAATTGGGACGATATCGCCAATAGATAAGACCATTTTACAATTTGGGCCCAAGTTAGAAGCAGAGCCTAAGGTGTAAATTATCGATAGTCCATATCTCGGAAACTATAAGAGATAATGCAATTTGGCAACCGGCAATGTAATTAGCATGCCGAATATTACTTGGAATGTGAATTGGAACGAAATCGCCAATAGATAAGACCATTTTACAATTTGGGCCCAAGTTAGAAGCAGAGCCTAAGGTGTAAATTATTGATAGTCCCTATCTCGGAAACTATAAGAGATAATGCAATTTCGCAACCGGCAATGTAATTACCATGCCGAATATCACTTGGAATGTGAATTGGGACGAAATCGCCGATAGATAAGACCATTTTACAATTTGGGCCCAAGTTAGAAGCAGAGCCTAAGGTGTAAATTATCGATAGTCCATATCTCGGAAACTATAAGAGATAATGCAATTTGGCAACCGGCAATGTAATTAGCATGCCGAATATTACTTGGAATGTGAATTGGAACGAAATCGCCAATAGATAAGACCATTTTACAATTTGGGCCCAAGTTAGAAGCAGAGCCTAAGGTGTAAATTATCAATAGTCCATATCTCGGAAACTATAAGAGATAATGCAATTTGGCAACCGGCAATGTAATTAGCATGCCGAATATTACTTGGAATGTGAATTGGAACGAAATCGCCAATAGATAAGACCATTTTACAATTTGGGCCCAAGTTAGAAGCAGAGCCTAAGGTGTAAATTATCGATAGCCCATATCTCGGAAACTATAAGAGATAATGCAATTTGGCAACCGGCAATGTAATTAGCATGCCGAATATTACTTGGAATGTGAATTGGAACGAAATCGCCAATAGATAAGACCATTTTACAATTTGGGCCCAAGTTATTAGCAGAGCCTATGGTGTAAATTATCGATAGTCCATATCTCGGAAACTATAAGAGATAATGCAATTTGGCAACCGGCAATGTAATTAGCATGCCGAATATTACTTGGAATGTGAATTGGAACGAAATCGCCAATAGATAAGACCATTTTACAATTTGGGCCCAAGTTAGAAGCAGAGCCTAAGGTGTAAATTATCGATAGTCCATATCTCGGAAACTATAAGAGTTAATGCAATTTGGCAACCGGCAATGTAATTAGCATGCCGAATATTACTTGGAATGTGAATTGGAACGAAATCGCCAATAGATAAGACCATTTTACAATTTGGGCCCAAGTTAGAAGCAGAGCCTAAGGTGTAAATTATCGATAGTCCATATCTCGGAAACTATAAGAGATAATGCAATTTGGCAACCGGCAATGTAATTAGCATGCCGAATATTACTTGGAATGTGAATTTAAACGAAATCGCCAATAGATAAGACCATTTTACAATTTGGGCCCAAGTTAGAAGCAGAGCCTAAGGTGTAAATTATCGATAGTCCATATCTCGGAAACTATAAGAGATAATGCAATTTGGCAAACGGCAATGTAATTAGCATGCCGAATATTACTTGGAATGTGAATTGGAACGAAATCGCCAATAGATAAGACCATTTTACAATTTGGGCCCAAGTTAGAAGCAGAGCCTAAGGTGTAAATTATTGATAGTCCATATATCGGAAACTATAAGAGATAATGCAATTTCGCAACCGGCAATGTAATTAGCATGCCGAATATCACTTGGAATGTGAATTGGGACGAAATCGCCAATAGATAAGACCATTTTACAATTTGGGCCCAAGTTAGAAGCAGAGCCTAAGGTGTAAATTATCGATAGTCCATATCTCGGAAACTATAAGAGATAATGCAATTTGGCAACCGGCAATGTAATTAGCATGCCGAATATTACTTGGAATGTGAATTGGAACGAAATCGCCAATAGATAAGACCATTTTACAATTTGGGCCCAAGTTAGAAGCAGAGCCTAAGGTGTAAATTATTGATAGTCCATATCTCGGAAACTATAAGAGATAATGCAATTTCGCAACCGGCAATGTAATTACCATGCCGAATATCACTTGGAATGTGAATTGGGACGAAATCGCCAATAGATAAGACCATTTTACAATTTGGGCCCAAGTTAGAAGCAGAGCCTAAGGTGTAAATTATCGATAGTCCATATCTCGGAAACTATAAGAGATAATGCAATTTGGCAACCGGCAATGTAATTAGCATGCCGAATATTACTTGGAATGTGAATTGGAACGAAATCGCCAATAGATAAGACCATTTTACAATTTGGGCCCAAGTTAGAAGCAGAGCCTAAGGTGTAAATTATCGATAGTCCATATCTCGGAAACTATAAGAGATAATGCAATTTGGCAACCGGCAATGTAATTAGCATGCCGAATATTACTTGGAATGTGAATTGGAACGAAATCGCCAATAGATAAGACCATTTTACAATTTGGGTCCAAGTTAGAAGCAGAGCCTAAGGTGTAAATTATCGATAGCCCATATCTCGGAAACTATAAGAGATAATGCAATTAGGCAACCGGCAATGTAATTAGCATGCCGAATATTACTTGGAATGTGAATTGGAACGAAATCGCCAATAGATAAGACCATTTTACAATTTGGGCCCAAGTTATAAGCAGAGCCTATGGTGTAAATTATCGATAGTCCATATCTCGGAAACTATAAGAGATAATGCAATTTGGCAACCGGCAATGTAATTAGCATGCCGAATATTACTTGGAATGTGAATTGGAACGAAATCGCCAATAGATAAGACCATTTTACAATTTGGGCCCAAGTTAGAAGCAGAGCCTAAGGTGTAAATTATCGATAGTCCATATCTCGGAAACTATAAGAGTTAATGCAATTTGGCAACCGGCAATGTAATTAGCATGCCGAATATTACTTGGAATGTGAATTGGAACGAAATCGCCAATAGATAAGACCATTTTACAATTTGGGCCCAAGTTAGAAGCAGAGCCTAAGGTGTAAATTATCGATAGTCCATATCTTGGAAACTATAAGAGATAATGCAATTTGGCAAACGGCAATGTAATTAGCATGCCGAATATTACTTGGAATGTGAATTGGAACGAAATCGCCAATAGATAAGACCATTTTACAATTTGGGCCCAAGTTAGAAGCAGAGCCTAAGGTGTAAATTATCGATAGTCCATATCTCGGAAACTATAAGAGATAATGCAATTTGGCAACCGGCAATGTAATTAGCATGCCGAATATTACTTGGAATGTGAATTGGAACGAAATCGCCAATAGATAAGACCATTTTACAATTTGGGCCCAAGTTAGAAGCAGAGCCTAAGGTGTAAATTATCGATAGTCCATATCTCGGAAACTATAAGAGATAATGCAATTTGGCAACCGGCAATGTAATTAGCATGCCGAATATTACTTGGAATGTGAATTGGAACGAAATCGCCAATATATAAGACCATTTTACAATTTGGGCCCAAGTTAGAAGCAGAGCCTATGGTGTAAATTATCGATAGTCAATATCTCGGAAACTATAAGAGATAATGTAATTTGGCAACCGGCAATGTAACTAGCATGCCGAATAATACTTGGATTGTGAATTGGAACGAAATCGCCAATAGATAAGACCATTTTACAATTTGGGCCCAAGTTAGAAGCAGAGCCTAAGGTGTAAATTATCGATAGTCCATATCTCGGAAACTATAAGAGTTAATGCAATTTGGCAACCGGCAATGTAATTAGCATGCCGAATATTACTTGGAATGTGAATTGGAACGAAATCGCCAATAGATAAGACCATTTTACAATTTGGGCCCAAGTTAGAAGCAGAGCCTAAGGTGTAAATTATCGATAGTCCATATCTCGGAAACTATAAGAGATAATGCAATTTGGCAACCGGCAATGTAATTAGCATGCCGAATATTACTTGGAATGTGAATTGGAACGAAATCGCCAATAGATAAGACCATTTTACAATTTGGGCCCAAGTTAGAAGCAGAGCCTAAGGTGTAAATTATCGATAGTCCATATCTCTGAAACTATAAGAGATAATGCAATTTCGCAAACGGCAATGTAATTAGCATGCCGAATATTACTTGGAATGTGAATTGGGACGAAATCGCCAATAGAGAAGACCATTTTACAATTTGGGCCCAAGTTAGAAGCAGAGCCTAAGGTGTAAATTATCGATAGTCCATATCTCGGAAACTATAAGAGATAATGCAATTTGGCAACCGGCAATGTAATTAGCATGCCGAATATTACTTGGAATGTGAATTGGAACGAAATCGCCAATAGATAAGGCCATTTTACAATTTGGGCCCAAGTTAGAAGCAGAGCCTAAGGTGTAAATTAACGATAGTTAATATCTCGGAAACTATAAGAGATAATGCAATTTGGCAAGCGGCAATGTAATTAGCATGCCGAATATTACTTGGAATGTGAATTGGAACGAAATCGCCAATAGATAAGACCATTTTACAATTTGGGCCCAAGTTAGAAGCAGAGCCTAAGGTGTAAATTATCGATAGTCCATATCTCGGAAACTATAAGAGATAATGCAATTTGGCAACCGGCAATGTAATTAGCATGCCGAATATTACTTGGAATGTGAATTGGAACGAAATCGCCAATAGATAAGACCATTTTACAATTTGGGCCCAAGTTAGAAGCAGAGCCTAAGGTGTAAATTATCGATAGTCCATACCTCGGAAACTATAAGAGATAATGCAATTTGGCAACCGGCAATGTAATTAGCATGCCGAATATTACTTGGAATGTGAATTGGAACGAAATCGCCAATAGATAAGACCATTTTACAATTTGGGCCCAAGTTAGAAGCAGAGCCTAAGGTGTAAATTATCGATAGTCCATATCTCGGAAACTATAAGAGATAATGCAATTTGGCAACCGGCAATGTAATTAGCATGCCGAATATTACTTGGAATGTGAATTGGAACGAAATCGCCAATAGGTAAGACCATTTTACAATTTGGGCCCAAGTTAGAAGCAGAGCCTAAGGTGTAAATTATCGATAGTCCATATCTCGGAAACTATAAGAGATAATTCAATTTGGCAACCGGCAATGTAATTAGCATGCCGAATATTACTTGGAATGTGAATTGGAACGAAATCGCCAATAGATAAGACCATTTTACAATTTGGGCCCAAGTTAGAAGCAGAGCCTAAGGTGTAAATTATCGATAGTCCATATCTCGGAAACTATAAGAGATAATGCAATTTGGCAACCGGCAATGTAATTAGCATGCCGAATATTACTTGGAATGTGAATTGGAACGAAATCGCCAATAGATAAGGCCATTTTACAATTTGGGCCCAAGTTAGAAGCAGAGCCTAAGGTGTAAATTAACGATAGTTAATATCTCGGAAACTATAAGAGATAATGCAATTTGGCAACCGGCAATGTAATTAGCATGCCGAATATTACTTGGAATGTGAATTGGAACGAAATCGCCAATAGATAAGACCATTTTACAATTTGGGCCCAAGTTAGAAGCAGAGCCCAAGGTGTAAATTATCGATAGTCCATATCTCGGAAACTATAAGAGTTAATGCAATTTGGCAACCGGCAATGTAATTAGCATGCCGAATATTACTTGTAATGTGAATTGGAACGAAATCGCCAATAGATAAGACCATTTTACAATTTGGGCCCAAGTTAGAAGCAGAGCCTAAGGTGTAAATTATCGATAGTCCATATCTCGGAAACTATAAGAGACAATGCAATTTGGCAACCGGCAATGTAATTAGCATGCCGAATATTACTTGGAATGTGAATTGGAACGAAATCGCCAATAGATAAGACCATTTTACAATTTGGGCCCAAGTTAGAAGCAGAGCCTAAGGTGTAAATTATCGATAGTCCATATCTCTGAAACTATAAGAGATAATGCAATTTCGCAAACGGCAATGTAATTAGCATGCCGAATATTACTTGGAATGTGAATTGGGACGAAATCGCCAATAGAGAAGACCATTTTACAATTTGGGCCCAAGTTAGAAGCAGAGCCTAAGGTGTAAATTATCGATAGTCCATATCTCGGAAACTATAAGAGATAATGCAATTTGGCAACCGGCAATGTAATTAGCATGCCGAATATTACTTGGAATGTGAATTGGAACGAAATCGCCAATAGATAAGACCATTTTACAATTTGGGCCCAAGTTAGAAGCAGAGCCTAAGGTGTAAATTATCGATAGTCCATATCTCGGAAACTATAAGAGATAATGCAATTTGGCAACCGGCAATGTAATTAGCATGCCGAATATTACTTGGAATGTGAATTGGAACGAAATCGCCAATAGATAAGACCATTTTACAATTTGGGCCCAAGTTAGAAGCAGAGCCTAAGGTGTAAATTATCGATAGTCCATATCTCTGAAACTATAAGAGATAATGCAATTTCGCAAACGGCAATGTAATTAGCATGCCGAATATGACTTGGAATGTGAATTGGGACGAAATCGCCAATAGAGAAGACCATTTTACAATTTGGGCCCAAGTTAGAAGCAGAGCCTAAGGTGTAAATTATCGATAGTCCATATCTCGGAAACTATAAGAGATAATGCAATTTGGCAACCGGCAATGTAATTAGCATGCCGAATATTACTTGGAATGTGAATTGGAACGAAATAGCCAATAGATAAGACCAATTTACAATTTGGGCCCAAGTTAGAAGCAGAGCCTAAGGTGTAAATTATCGATAGTCCATATCTCGGAAACTATAAGAGTTAATGCAATTTGGCAACCGGCAATGTAATTAGCATGCCGAATATTACTTGGAATGTGAATTGGAACGAAATCGCCAATAGATAAGACCATTTTACAATTTGGGCCCAAGTTAGAAGCAGAGCCTAAGGTGTAAATTATCGATAGTCCATATCTCGGAAACTATAAGAGATAATGCAATTTGGCAACCGGCAATGTAATTAGCATGCCGAATATTACTTGGAATGTGAATTGGAACGAAATCGCCAATAGATAAGACCATTTTACAATTTGGGCCCAAGTTAGAAGCAGAGCCTAAGGTGTAAATTATCGATAGTCCATATCTCGGAAACTATAAGAGATAATGGAATTTCGCAAACGGCAATGTAATTAGCATGCCGAATATTACTTGGAATGTGAATTGGGACGAAATCGCCAATAGAGAAGACCATTTTACAATTTGGGCCCAAGTTAGAAGCAGAGCCTAAGGTGTAAATTATCGATAGTCCATATCTCGGAAACTATAAGAGATAATGCAATTTGGCAACCGGCAATGTAATTAGCATGCCGAATATTACTTGGAATGTGAATTGGAACGAAATCGCCAATAGATAAGACCATTTTACAATTTGGGCCCAAGTTAGAAGCAGAGCCTAAGGTGTAAATTATTGATAGTCCATATCTCGGAAACTATAAGGGATAATGCAATTTCGCAACCGGCAATGTAATTAGCATGCCGAATATCACTTGGAATGTGAATTGGGACGAAATCGCCAATAGATAAGACCATTTTACAATTTGGGCCCAAGTTAGAAGCAGAGCCTAAGGTGTAAATTATCGATAGTCCATATCTCAGAAACTATAAGAGATAATGCAATTTGGCAACCGGCAATGTAATTAGCATGCCGAATATTACTTGGAATGTGAATTGGAACGAAATCGCCAATAGATAAGACGATTTTACAATTTGGGCCCAAGTTAGAAGCAGAGCCTAAGATGTAAATTATCGATAGTCCATATCTCGGAAACTATAAGAGATAATGCAATTTGGCAACTGGCAATGTAATTAGCATGCCGAATATTACTTGGAATGTGAATTGGAACGAAATCGCCAATAGATAAGACGATTTTACAATTTGGGCCCAAGTTAGAAGCAGAGCCTAAGATGTAAATTATCGATAGTCCATATCTCGGAAACTATAAGAGATAATGCAATTTGGCAACCGGCAATGTAATTAGCATGCTGAATATTACTTGGAATGTGAATTGGAACGAAATCGCCAATAGATAAGACCATTTTACAATTTGGGCCCAAGTTAGAAGCAGAGCCTAAGGTGTAAATTATCGATAGTCCATATCTCGGAAACTATAAGAGATAATGCAATTTGGCAACCGGCAATGTAATTAGCATGCCGGATATTACTTGGAATGTGAATTGGAACGAAATCGCCAATAGGTAAAACCATTTTACAATTTATGCCCAAGTTAGAAGCAGAGCCTAAGGTGTAAATTATCGATAGTCCATATCTCGGAAACTATAAGAGATAATGCAATTTGGCATCCAGCAATGTAATTAGCATGCCGAATATTACTTGGAATGTGAACTGGAACGAAATCGCCAATAGATAAGACGATTTTACAATTTGGGCCCAAGTTAGAAGCACAGCCTAAGGTGTAAATTATCGATAGTCCATATCTCGGAAACTATAAGAGATAATGCAATTTGGCAACCGGCAATGTAATTAGCATGCCGAATATTACTTGGAATGTGAATTGGAACGAAATCGCCAATAGAGAAGACCATTTTACAATTTGGGCCCAAGTTAGAAGCAGAGCCTAAGGTGTAAATTATCGATAGTCCATATCTCGGAAACTATAAGAGATAATGCAATTTGGCAACCGGCAATGTAATTAGCATGCCGAATATTACTTGGAATGTGAATTGGAAAGAAATCGCCAATAGAGAAGACCATTTTACAATTTGGGCCCAAGTTAGAAGCAGAGCCTAAGGTGTAAATTATCGATAGTCCATATCTCGGAAACTATAAGAGATAATGCAATTTGGCAACCGGCAATGTAATTAGCATGCCGAATATTACTTGGAATGTGAATTGGAACGAAATCGCCAATAGAGAAGACCATTTTACAATTTGGGCCCAAGTTAGAAGCAGAGCCTAAGGTGTAAATTATCGATAGTCCATATCTCGGAAACTATAAGAGATAATGCAATTTGGCAACCGGCAATGTAATTAGCATGCCGAATATTACTTGGAATGTGAATTGGAACGAAAACGCCAATAGATAAGACCATTTTACAATTTGGGCCCAAGTTAGAAGCAGAGGCTAAGGTGTAAATTATCGATAGTCCATATCTCGGAAACTATAAGAGATAATGCAATTTGGCAACCGGCAATGTAATTAGCATGCCGAATATTACTTGGAATGTGAATTGGAACGAAATCGCCAATAGATAAGACCATTTTACAATTTGGGCCCAAGTTAGAAGCAGAGCCTAAGGTGTAAATTATCGATAGTCCATATCTCGGAAACTATAAGAGATAATGCAATTCGGCAACCGGCAATGTAATTAGCATGCCGAATATTACTTGGAATGTGAATTGGAACGAAATCGCCAATAGATAAGACCATTTTACAATTTGGGCCCAAGTTAGAAGCAGAGCCTAAGGTGTAAATTATTGATAGTCCATATCTCGGAAACTATAAGAGATAATGCAATTTCGCAACCGGCAATGTAATTAGCATGCCGAATATTACTTGGAGTGTGAATTGGAACGAAATCGCCAATAGATAAGACCATTTTACAATTTGGGCCCAAGTTAGAAGCAGAGCCTAAGGTGTAAATTATCGATAGTCCATATCTCGGAAACTATAAGAGATAATGCAATTTGGCAACCGGCAATGTAATTAGCATGCCGAATATTACTTGGAATGTGAATTGGAACGAAATCGCCAATAGATAAGACCATTTTACAATTTGGGCCCAAGTTAGAAGCAGAGCCTAAGGTGTAAATTATCGATAGTCCATATCTCGGAAACTATAAGAGATAATGCAATTTGGCAACCGGCAATGTAATTAGCATGCCGAGTATTACTTGGAATGTGAATTGGAACGAAATCGCCAATAGATAAGACTATTTTACAATTTGGGCCCAAGTTAGAAGCAGAGCCTAAGGTGTAAATTATCGATAGTCCATATCTCGGAAACTATAAGAGATAATGCAATTTGGCAACCGGCAATGTAATTAGCATGCCGAATATTACTTGGAATGTGAATTGGAACGAAATCGCCAATAGATAAGACCATTTTACAATTTGGGCCCAAGTTAGAAGCAGAGCCTAAGGTGTAAATTATTGATAGTCCATATCTCGGAAACTATAAGAGATAATGCAATTTCGCAATCGGCAATGTAATTAGCATGCCGAATATCACTTGGAATGTGAATTGGGACGAAATCGCCAATAGATAAGACCATTTTACAATTTGGGCCCAAGTTAGAAGCAGAGCCTAAGGTGTAAATTATCGAGAGTCCATATCTCGGAAACTATAAGAGATAATGCAATTTGGCAACCGGCAATGTAATTAGCATGCCGAATATTACTTGGAATGTGAATTGGAACGAAATCGCCAATAGATAAGACCATTTTACAATTTGGGCCCAAGTTAGAAGCAGAGCCTAAGGTGTAAATTATTGATAGTCCATATCTCGGAAACTATAAGAGATAATGCAATTTCGCAACCGGCAATGTAATTAGCATGCCGAATATTACTTGGAGTGTGAATTGGAACGAAATCGCCAATAGGTAAGACCATTTTACAATTTGGGCCCAAGTTTGAAGCAGAGCCTAAGGTGTAAATTATCGATAGTCCATATCTCGGAAACTATAAGAGATAATGCAATTTGGCAACCGGCAATGTAATTAGCATGCCGAATATTACTTGGAATGTGAATTGGAACGAAATCGCCAATAGATAAGGCCATTTTACAATTTGGGCCCAAGTTAGAAGCAGAGCCTAAGGTGTAAATTATCGATAGTCCATATCTCGGAAACTATAAGAGATAATGCAATTTGGCAACCGGCAATGTAATTAGCATGCCGAATATTACTTGGAATGTGAATTGGAACGAAATCGCCAATAGATAAGACCATTTTACAATTTGGGCCCAAGTTAGAAGCAGAGCCTAAGGTGTAAATTATTGATAGTCCATATCTCGGAAACTATAAGAGATAATGCAATTTGGCAACCGGCAATGTAATTAGCATGCCGAATATTACTTGGAATGTGAATTGGAACGAAATCGCCAATAGATAAGACCATTTTACAATTTGGGCCCAAGTTAGAAGCAGAGCCTAAGGTGTAAATTATCGATAGTCCATATCTCGGAAACTATAAGAGATAATGCAATTTGGCAACCGGCAATGTAATTAGCATGCCGAATATTACTTGGAATGTGAATTTAAACGAAATAGCCAATAGATAAGACCATTTTACAATTTGGGCCCAAGTTAGAAGCAGAGCCTAAGGTGTAAATTATCGATAGTCCATATCTCGGAAACTATAAGAGATAATGCAATTTGGCAAACGGCAATGTAATTAGCATGCCGAATATTACTTGGAATGTGAATTGGAACGAAATCGCCAATAGATAAGACCATTTTACAATTTGGGCCCAAGTTAGAAGCAGAGCCTAAGGTGTAAATTATTGATAGTCCATATATCGGAAACTATAAGAGATAATGCAATTTCGCAACCGGCAATGTAATTAGTTAGCATGCCGAATATCACTTGGAATGTGAATTGGGACGATATCGCCAATAGATAAGACCATTTTACAATTTGGGCCCAAGTTAGAAGCAGAGCCTAAGGTGTAAATTATCGATAGTCCATATCTCGGAAACTATAAGAGATAATGCAATTTGGCAACCGGCAATGTAATTAGCATGCCGAATATTACTTGGAATGTGAATTGGAACGAAATCGCCAATAGATAAGACCATTTTACAATTTGGGCCCAAGTTAGAAGCAGAGCCTAAGGTGTAAATTATTGATAGTCCATATCTCGGAAACTATAAGAGATAATGCAATTTCGCAACCGGCAATGTAATTACCATGCCGAATATCACTTGGAATGTGAATTGGGACGAAATCGCCAATAGATAAGACCATTTTACAATTTGGGCCCAAGTTAGAAGCAGAGCCTAAGGTGTAAATTATCGATAGTCCATATCTCGGAAACTATAAGAGATAATGCAATTTGGCAACCGGCAATGTAATTAGCATGCCGAATATTACTTGGAATGTGAATTGGAACGAAATCGCCAATAGATAAGACCATTTTACAATTTGGGCCCAAGTTAGAAGCAGAGCCTAAGGTGTAAATTATCAATAGTCCATATCTCGGAAACTATAAGAGATAATGCAATTTGGCAACCGGCAATGTAATTAGCATGCCGAATATTACTTGGAATGTGAATTGGAACGAAATCGCCAATAGATAAGACCATTTTACAATTTGGGCCCAAGTTAGAAGCAGAGCCTAAGGTGTAAATTATCGATAGCCCATATCTCGGAAACTATAAGAGATAATGCAATTTGGCAACCGGCAATGTAATTAGCATGCCGAATATTACTTGGAATGTGAATTGGAACGAAATCGCCAATAGATAAGACCATTTTACAATTTCGGCCCAAGTTATTAGCAGAGCCTATGGTGTAAATTATCGATAGTCCATATCTCGGAAACTATAAGAGATAATGCAATTTGGCAACCGGCAATGTAATTAGCATGCCGAATATTACTTGGAATGTGAATTGGAACGAAATCGCCAATAGATAAGACCATTTTACAATTTGGGCCCAAGTTAGAAGCAGAGCCTAAGGTGTAAATTATCGATAGTCCATATCTCGGAAACTATAAGAGTTAATGCAATTTGGCAACCGGCAATGTAATTAGCCTGCCGAATATTACTTGGAATGTGAATTGGAACGAAATCGCCAATAGATAAGACCATTTTACAATTTGGGCCCAAGTTAGAAGCAGAGCCTAAGGTGTAAATTATCGATAGTCCATATCTCGGAAACTATAAGAGATAATGCAATTTGGCAACCGGCAATGTAATTAGCATGCCGAATATTACTTGGAATGTGAATTTAAACGAAATCGCCAATAGATAAGACCATTTTACAATTTGGGCCCAAGTTAGAAGCAGAGCCTAAGGTGTAAATTATCGATAGTCCATATCTCGGAAACTATAAGAGATAATGCAATTTGGCAAACGGCAATGTAATTAGCATGCCGAATATTACTTGGAATGTGAATTGGAACGAAATCGCCAATAGATAAGACCATTTTACAATTTGGGCCCAAGTTAGAAGCAGAGCCTAAGGTGTAAATTATCGATAGTCCATATCTCGGAAACTATAAGAGATAATGCAATTTGGCAACCGGCAATGTAATTAGCATGCCGAATATTACTTGGAATGTGAATTGGAACGAAATCGCCAATAGATAAGACCATTTTACAATTTGGGCCCAAGTTAGAAGCAGAGCCTAAGGTGTAAATTATTGATAGTCCATATCTCGGAAACTATAAGAGATAATGCAATTTCGCAACCGGCAATGTAATTACCATGCCGAATATCACTTGGAATGTGAATTGGGACGAAATCGCCAATAGATAAGACCATTTTACAATTTGGGCCCAAGTTAGAAGCAGAGCCTAAGGTGTAAATTATCGATAGTCCATATCTCGGAAACTATAAGAGATAATGCAATTTGGCAACCGGCAATGTAATTAGCATGCCGAATATTACTTGGAATGTGAATTGGAACGAAATCGCCAATAGATAAGACCATTTTACAATTTGGGCCCAAGTTAGAAGCAGAGCCTAAGGTGTAAATTATCGATAGTCCATATCTCGGAAACTATAAGAGATAATGCAATTTGGCAACCGGCAATGTAATTAGCATGCCGAATATTACTTGGAATGTGAATTGGAACGAAATCGCCAATAGATAAGACCATTTTACAATTTGGGCCCAAGTTAGAAGCAGAGCCTAAGGTGTAAATTATCGATAGCCCATATCTCGGAAACTATAAGAGATAATGCAATTTGGAAACCGGCAATGTAATTAGCATGCCGAATATTACTTGGAATGTGAATTGGAACGAAATCGCCAATAGATAAGACCATTTTACAATTTGGGCCCAAGTTATAAGCAGAGCCTATGGTGTAAATTATCGATAGTCCATATCTCGGAAACTATAAGAGATAATGCAATTTGGCAACCAGCAATGTAATTAGCATGCCGAATATTACTTGGAATGTGAATTGGAACGAAATCGCCAATAGATAAGACCATTTTACAATTTCGGCCCAAGTTATTAGCAGAGCCTATGGTGTAAATTATCGATAGTCCATATCTCGGAAACTATAAGAGATAATGCAATTTGGCAACCGGCAATGTAATTAGCATGCCGAATATTACTTGGAATGTGAATTGGAACGAAATCGCCAATAGATAAGACCATTTTACAATTTGGGCCCCAGTTAGAAGCAGAGCCTAAGGTGTAAATTATCGATAGTCCATATCTCGGAAACTATAAGAGTTAATGCAATTTGGCAACCGGCAATGTAATTAGCCTGCCGAATATTACTTGGAATGTGAATTGGAACGAAATCGCCAATAGATAAGACCATTTTACAATTTGGGCCCAAGTTAGAAGCAGAGCCTAAGGTGTAAATTATCGATAGTCCATATCTCGGAAACTATAAGAGATAATGCAATTTGGCAACCGGCAATGTAATTAGCATGCCGAATATTACTTGGAATGTGAATTTAAACGAAATCGCCAATAGATAAGACCATTTTACAATTTGGGCCCAAGTTAGAAGCAGAGCCTAAGGTGTAAATTATCGATAGTCCATATCTCGGAAACTATAAGAGATAATGCAATTTGGCAAACGGCAATGTAATTAGCATGCCGAATATTACTTGGAATGTGAATTGGAACGAAATCGCCAATAGATAAGACCATTTTACAATTTGGGCCCAAGTTAGAAGCAGAGCCTAAGGTGTAAATTATTGATAGTCCATATATCGGAAACTATAAGAGATAATGCAATTTCGCAACCGGCAATGTAATTAGCATGCCGAATATCACTTGGAATGTGAATTGGGACGAAATCGCCAATAGATAAGACCATTTTACAATTTGGGCCCAAGTTAGAAGCAGAGCCTAAGGTGTAAATTATCGATAGTCCATATCTCGGAAACTATAAGAGATAATGCAATTTGGCAACCGGCAATGTAATTAGCATGCCGAATATTACTTGGAATGTGAATTGGAACGAAATCGCCAATAGATAAGACCATTTTACAATTTGGGCCCAAGTTAGAAGCAGAGCCTAAGGTGTAAATTATTGATAGTCCATATCTCGGAAACTATAAGAGATAATGCAATTTCGCAACCGGCAATGTAATTACCATGCCGAATATCACTTGGAATGTGAATTGGGACGAAATCGCCAATAGATAAGACCATTTTACAATTTGGGCCCAAGTTAGAAGCAGAGCCTAAGGTGTAAATTATCGATAGTCCATATCTCGGAAACTATAAGAGATAATGCAATTTGGCAACCGGCAATGTAATTAGCATGCCGAATATTACTTGGAATGTGAATTGGAACGAAATCGCCAATAGATAAGACCATTTTACAATTTGGGCCCAAGTTAGAAGCAGAGCCTAAGGTGTAAATTATCGATAGTCCATATCTCGGAAACTATAAGAGATAATGCAATTTGGCAACCGGCAATGTAATTAGCATGCCGAATATTACTTGGAATGTGAATTGGAACGAAATCGCCAATAGATAAGACCATTTTACAATTTGGGCCCAAGTTAGAAGCAGAGCCTAAGGTGTAAATTATCGATAGCCCATATCTCGGAAACTATAAGAGATAATGCAATTTGGAAACCGGCAATGTAATTAGCATGCCGAATATTACTTGGAATGTGAATTGGAACGAAATCGCCAATAGATAAGACCATTTTACAATTTGGGCCCAAGTTATAAGCAGAGCCTATGGTGTAAATTATCGATAGTCCATATCTCGGAAACTATAAGAGATAATGCAATTTGGCAACCGGCAATGTAATTAGCATGCCGAATATTACTTGGAATGTGAATTGGAACGAAATCGCCAATAGATAAGACCATTTTACAATTTGGGCCCAAGTTAGAAGCAGAGCCTAAGGTGTAAATTATCGATAGTCCATATCTCGGAAACTATAAGAGTTAATGCAATTTGGCAACCGGCAATGTAATTAGCATGCCGAATATTACTTGGAATGTGAATTGGAACGAAATCGCCAATAGATAAGACCATTTTACAATTTGGGCCCAAGTTAGAAGCAGAGCCTAAGGTGTAAATTATCGATAGTCCATATCTCGGAAACTATAAGAGATAATGCAATTTGGCAACCGGTAATGTAATTAGCATGCCGAATATTACTTGGAATGTGAATTGGAACGAAATCGCCAATATATAAGACCATTTTACAATTTGGGCCCAAGTTAGAAGCAGAGCCTAAGGTGTAAATTATCGATAGTCCATATCTCTGAAACTATAAGAGATAATGCAATTTCGCAAACGGCAATGTAATTAGCATGCCGAATATTACTTGGAATGTGAATTGGGACGAAATCGCCAATAGAGAAGACCATTTTACAATTTGGGCCCAAGTTAGAAGCAGAGCCTAAGGTGTAAATTATCGATAGTCCATATCTCGGAAACTATAAGAGATAATGCAATTTGGCAACCGGCAATGTAATTAGCATGCCGAATATTACTTGGAATGTGAATTGGTACGAAATCGCCAATAGATAATGCCATTTTACAATTTGGGCCCAAGTTAGAAGCAGAGCCTAAGGTGTAAATGAACGATAGTTAATATCTCGGAAACTATAAGAGATAATGCAATTTGGCAAGCGGCAATGTAATTAGCATGCCGAATATTACTTGGAATGTGAATTGGAACGAAATCGCCAATAGATAAGACCATTTTACAATTTGGGCCCAAGTTAGAAGCAGAGCCTAAGATGTAAATTATCGATAGTCCATATCTCGGAAACTATAAGAGATAATGCAATTTGGCGACCGGCAATGTAATTAGCATGCCGAATATTACTTGGAATGTGAATTGGAACGAAATCGCCAATAGATAAGACCATTTTACAATTTGGGCCCAAGTTAGAAGCAGAGCCTAAGGTGTAAATTATCGATAGTCCATATCTCGGAAACTATAAGAGATAATGCAATTTGGCAACCGGCAATGTAATTAGCATGCCGTATATTACTTGGAATGTGAATTGGAACGAAATCGCCAATAGATAAGACCATTTTACAATTTGGGCCCAAGTTAGAAGCAGAGCCTAAGGTGTAAATTATCGATAGTCCATATCTCGGAAACTATAAGAGATAATGCAATTTGGCAACCGGCAATGTAATTAGCATGCCGAATATTACTTGGAATGTGAATTGGAACGAAATCGCCAATAGGTAAGACCATTTTACAATTTGGGCCCAAGATAGAAGCAGAGCCTAAGGTGTAAATTATCGATAGTCCATATCTCGGAAACTATAAGAGATAATTCAATTTGGCAACCGGCAATGTAATTAGCATGCCGAATATTACTTGGAATGTGAATTGGAACGAAATCGCCAATAGATAAGACCATTTTACAATTTGGGCCCAAGTTAGAAGCAGAGCCTAAGGTGTAAATTATCGATAGTCCATATCTCGGAAACTATAAGAGATAATGCAATTTGGCAACCGGCAATGTAATTAGCATGCCGAATATTACTTGGAATGTGAATTGGAACGAAATCGCCAATAGATAAGGCCATTTTACAATTTGGGCCCAAGTTAGAAGCAGAGCCTAAGGTGTAAATTAACGATAGTTAATATCTCGGAAACTATAAGAGATAATGCAATTTGGCAACCGGCAATGTAATTAGCATGCCGAATATTACTTGGAATGTGAATTGGAACGAAATCGCCAATAGATAAGACCATTTTACAATTTGGGCCCAAGTTAGAAGCAGAGCCTAAGGTGTAAATTATCGATAGTCCATATCTCGGAAACTATAAGAGTTAATGCAATTTGGCAACCGGCAATGTAATTAGCATGCCGAATATTACTTGGAATGTGAATTGGAACGAAATCGCCAATAGATAAGACCATTTTACAATTTGGGCCCAAGTTAGAAGCAGAGCCTAAGGTGTAAATTATCGATAGTCCATATCTCGGAAACTATAAGAGATAATGCAATTTGGCAACCGGCAATGTAATTAGCATGCCGAATATTACTTGGAATGTGAATTGGAACGAAATCGCCAATAGATAAGACCATTTTACAATTTGGGCCCAAGTTAGAAGCAGAGCCTAAGGTGTAAATTATCGATAGTCCATATCTCTGAAACTATAAGAGATAATGCAATTTCGCAAACGGCAATGTAATTAGCATGCCGAATATTACTTGGAATGTGAATTGGGACGAAATCGCCAATAGAGAAGACCATTTTACAATTTGGGCCCAAGTTAGAAGCAGAGCCTAAGGTGTAAATTATCGATAGTCCATATCTCGGAAACTATAAGAGATAATGCAATTTGGCAACCGGCAATGTAATTAGCATGCCGAATATTACTTGGAATGTGAATTGGAACGAAATCGCCAATAGATAAGACCATTTTACAATTTGGGCCCAAGTTAGAAGCAGAGCCTAAGGTGTAAATTATCGATAGTCCATATCTCGGAAACTATAAGAGATAATGCAATTTGGCAACCGGCAATGTAATTAGCATGCCGAATATTACTTGGAATGTGAATTGGAACGAAATCGCCAATAGATAAGACCATTTTACAATTTGGGCCCAAGTTAGAAGCAGAGCCTAAGGTGTAAATTATCGATAGTCCATATCTCTGAAACTATAAGAGATAATGCAATTTCGCAAACGGCAATGTAATTAGCATGCCGAATATGACTTGGAATGTGAATTGGGACGAAATCGCCAATAGAGAAGACCATTTTACAATTTGGGCCCAAGTTAGAAGCAGAGCCTAAGGTGTAAATTATCGATAGTCCATATCTCGGAAACTATAAGAGATAATGCAATTTGGCAACCGGCAATGTAATTAGCATGCCGAATATTACTTGGAATGTGAATTGGAACGAAATCGCCAATAGATAAGACCAATTTACAATTTGGGCCCAAGTTAGAAGCAGAGCCTAAGGTGTAAATTATCGATAGTCCATATCTCGGAAACTATAAGAGTTAATGCAATTTGGCAACCGGCAATGTAATTAGCATGCCGAATATTACTTGGAATGTGAATTGGAACGAAATCGCCAATAGATAAGACCATTTTACAATTTGGGCCCAAGTTAGAAGCAGAGCCTAAGGTGTAAATTATCGATAGTCCATATCTCGGAAACTATAAGAGATAATGCAATTTGGCAACCGGCAATGTAATTAGCATGCCGAATATTACTTGGAATGTGAATTGGAACGAAATCGCCAATAGATAAGACCATTTTACAATTTGGGCCCAAGTTAGAAGCAGAGCCTAAGGTGTAAATTATCGATAGTCCATATCTCTGAAACTATAAGAGATAATGCAATTTCGCAAACGGCAATGTAATTAGCATGCCGAATATTACTTGGAATGTGAATTGGGACGAAATCGCCAATAGAGAAGACCATTTTACAATTTGGGCCCAAGTTAGAAGCAGAGCCTAAGGTGTAAATTATCGATAGTCCATATCTCGGAAACTATAAGAGATAATGCAATTTGGCAACCGGCAATGTAATTAGCATGCCGAATATTACTTGGAATGTGAATTGGAACGAAATCGCCAATAGATAAGACCATTTTACAATTTGGGCCCAAGTTAGAAGCAGAGCCTAAGGTGTAAATTATTGATAGTCCATATCTCGGAAACTATAAGGGATAATGCAATTTCGCAACCGGCAATGTAATTAGCATGCCGAATATCACTTGGAATGTGAATTGGGACGAAATCGCCAATAGATAAGACCATTTTACAATTTGGGCCCAAGTTAGAAGCAGAGCCTAAGGTGTAAATTATCGATAGTCCATATCTCAGAAACTATAAGAGATAATGCAATTTGGCAACCGGCAATGTAATTCGCATGCCGAATATTACTTGGATTGTGAATTGGAACGAAATCGCCAATAGATAAGACCATTTTACAATTTGGGCCCAAGTTAGAAGCAGAGCCTAAGATGTAAATTATCGATAGTCCAAATCTCGGAAACTATAAGAGATAATGCAATTTGGCAACCGGCAATGTAATTAGCATGCCGAATATTACTTGGAATGTGAATTGGAACGAAATCGCCAATAGATAAGACCATTTTACAATTTGGGCCCAAGTTAGAAGCAGAGCCTAAGGTGTAAATTATCGATAGTCCATATCTCGGAAACTATAAGAGTTAATGCAATTTGGCAACCGGCAATGTAATTAGCATGCCGAATATTACTTGGAATGTGAATTGGAACGAAATCGCCAATAGATAAGACCATTTTACAATTTGGGCCCAAGTTAGAAGCAGAGCCTAAGGTGTAAATTATCGATAGTCCATATCTCGGAAACTATAAGAGATAATGCAATTTGGCAACCGGCAATGTAATTAGCATGCCGAATATTACTTGGAATGTGAATTGGAACGAAATCGCCAATAGATAAGACCATTTTACAATTTGGGCCCAAGTTAGAAGCAGAGCCTAAGGTGTAAATTATCGATAGTCCATATCTCTGAAACTATAAGAGATAATGCAATTTCGCAAACGGCAATGTAATTAGCATGCCGAATATTACTTGGAATGTGAATTGGGACGAAATCGAAAATAGAGAAGACCATTTTACAATTTGGGCCCAAGTTAGAAGCAGAGCCTAAGGTGTAAATTATCGATAGTCCATATCTCGGAAACTATAAGAGATAATGCAATTTGGCAACCGGCAATGTAATTAGCATGCCGAATATTACTTGGAATGTGAATTGGAACGAAAT
The DNA here is from genome assembly GCF_030347505.1 of Rhynchophorus ferrugineus. Classification (NCBI taxonomy): domain Eukaryota; kingdom Metazoa; phylum Arthropoda; class Insecta; order Coleoptera; family Curculionidae; genus Rhynchophorus; species Rhynchophorus ferrugineus. Next base: position 227,717 of record NW_027472744.1, on the reverse strand, counting down.
CGCCAATAGATAAGACCATTTTACAATTTGGGCCCAAGTTAGAAGCAGAGCCTAAGGTGTAAATTATCGATAGTCCATATCTCGGAAACTATAAGAGATAATGCAATTTGGCAACCGGCAATGTAATTAGCATGCCGAATATTACTTGGAATGTGAATTGGAACGAAATCGCCAATAGATAAGACCATTTTACAATTTGGGCCCAAGTTAGAAGCAGAGCCTAAGGTATAAATTATCGATAGTCCATATCTCTGAAACTATAAGAGATAATGCAATTTCGCAAACGGCAATGTAATTAGCATGCCGAATATTACTTGGAATGTGAATTGGGACGAAATCGCCAATAGAGAAGACCATTTTACAATTTGGGCCCAAGTTAGAAGCAGAGCCTAAGGTGTAAATTATCGATAGTCCATATCTCGGAAACTATAAGAGATAATGCAATTTGGCAACCGGCAATGTAATTAGCATGCCGAATATTACTTGGAATGTGAATTGGAACGAAATCGCCAATAGATAAGACCATTTTACAATTTGGGCCCAAGTTAGAAGCAGAGCCTAAGGTGTAAATTATCGATAGTCCATATCTCGGAAACTATAAGAGATAATGCAATTTGGCAACCGGCAATGTAATTAGCATGCCGAATATTACTTGGAATGTGAATTGGAACGAAATCGCCAATAGATAAGACCATTTTACAATTTGGGCCCAAGTTAGAAGCAGAGCCTAAGGTGTAAATTATCGATAGTCCATATCTCTGAAACTATAAGAGATAATGCAATTTCGCAAACGGCAATGTAATTAGCATGCCGAATATGACTTGGAATGTGAATTGGGACGAAATCGCCAATAGAGAAGACCATTTTACAATTTGGGCCCAAGTTAGAAGCAGAGCCTAAGGTGTAAATTATCGATAGTCCATATCTCGGAAACTATAAGAGATAATGCAATTTGGCAACCGGCAATGTAATTAGCATGCCGAATATTACTTGGAATGTGAATTGGAACGAAATCGCCAATAGATAAGACCAATTTACAATTTGGGCCCAAGTTAGAAGCAGAGCCTAAGGTGTAAATTATCGATAGTCCATATCTCGGAAACTATAAGAGTTAATGCAATTTGGCAACCGGCAATGTAATTAGCATGCCGAATATTACTTGGAATGTGAATTGGAACGAAATCGCCAATAGATAAGACCATTTTACAATTTGGGCCCAAGTTAGAAGCAGAGCCTAAGGTGTAAATTATCGATAGTCCATATCTCTGAAACTATAAGAGATAATGCAATTTCGCAAACGGCAATGTAATTAGCATGCCGAATATTACTTGGAATGTGAATTGGGACGAAATCGCCAATAGAGAAGACCATTTTACAATTTGGGCCCAAGTTAGAAGCAGAGCCTAAGGTGTAAATTATCGATAGTCCATATCTCGGAAACTATAAGAGATAATGCAATTTGGCAACCGGCAATGTAATTAGCATGCCGAATATTACTTAGAATGTGAATTGGAACGAAATCGCCAATAGATAAGACCATTTTACAATTTGGGCCCAAGTTAGAAGCAGAGCCTAAGGTGTAAATTATTGATAGTCCATATCTCGGAAACTATAAGGGATAGTGCAATTTCGCAACCGGCAATGTAATTAGCATGCCGAATATCACTTGGAATGTGAATTGGGACGAAATCGCCAATAGATAAGACCATTTTACAATTTGGGCCCAAGTTAGAAGCAGAGCCTAAGGTGTAAATTATCGATAGTCCATATCTCAGAAACTATAAGAGATAATGCAATTTGGCAACCGGCAATGTAATTCGCATGCCGAATATTACTTGGAATGTGAATTGGAACGAAATCGCCAATAGATAAGACCATTTTACAATTTATGCCCAAGTTAGAAGCAGAGCCTAAGATGTAAATTATCGATAGTCCATATCTCGGAAACTATAAGAGATAATGCAATTTGGCAACCGGCAATGTAATTAGCATGCCGAATATTACTTGGAATGTGAATTGGAACGAAATCGCCAATAGGTAAGACCATTTTACAATTTGGGCCCAAGTTAGAAGCAGAGCCTAAGGTGTAAATTATCGATAGTCCATATCTCGGAAACTATAAGAGATAATGCAATTTGGCAACCGGCAATGTAATTAGCATGCCGAATATTACTTGGAATGTGAATTGGAACGAAATCGCCAATAGATAAGACCATTTAACAATTTGGGCCCAAGTTAGAAGCAGAGCTTAAGGTGTAAATTATCGATAGTCCATATCTCGGAAACTATAAGAGATAATGCAATTTCGCAACCGGCAATGTAATTAGCATGCCGAATATCACTTGGAATGTGAATTGGGACGAAATCGCCAATAGATAAGACCATTTTACAATTTGGGCCCAAGTTAGAAGCAGAGCCTAAGGTGTAAATTATCGATAGTCCATATCTCGGAAACTATAAGAGATAATGCAATTTCGCAACCGGCAATGTAATTAGCATGCCGAATATTACTTGGAATGTGAATTGGAACGAAATCGCCAATAGATAAGACCATTTTACAATTTGGGCCCAAGTTAGAAGCAGAGCTTAAGGTGTAAATTATCGATAGTCCATATCTCGGAAACTATAAGAGATAATGCAATTTCGCAACCGGCAATGTAATTAGCATGCCGAATATCACTTGGAATGTGAATTGGAACGAAATCGCAAATAGATAAGACCATTTTACAATTTGGGCCCAAGTTAGAAGCTGAGCCTAAGGTGTAAATTATGGATAGTCCATATCTCGGAAACTATAAGAGATAATGCAATTGGGCAACCGGCAATGTAATTAGCATGCCGAATATCACTTGGAATGTGAATTGGGACGAAATCGCCAATAGATAAGACCATTTTACAATTTGGGCCCAAGTTAGAAGCAGAGCCTAAGGTGTAAATTATCGATAGTCCATATCTCGGAAACTATAAGAGATAATGCAATTTGGCAACCGGCAATGTAATTAGCATGCCGAATATTACTTGGAATGTGAATTGGAACGAAATCGCCAATAGATAAGACCATTTTACAATTTAGGCCCAAGTTAGAAGCAGAGCCTAAGGTGTAAATTATCGATAGTCCATATCTCGGAAACTATAAGAGATAATGCAATTTGGAAACCGGCAATGTAATTAGCATGCCGAATATTACTTGGAATGTGAATTGGAACGAAATCGCCAATAGGTAAGACCATTTTACAATTTGGGCCCAAGTTAGAAGCAGAGCCTAAGGTGTAAATTATCGATAGTCCATATCTCGGAAACTATAAGAGATAATTCAATTTGGCAACCGGCAATGTAATTAGCATGCCGAATATTACTTGGAATGTGAATTGGAACGAAATCGCCAATAGATAAGACCATTTTACAATTTGGGCCCAAGTTAGAAGCAGAGCCTAAGGTGTAAATTATCGATAGTCCATATCTCGGAAACTATAAGAGATAATGCAATTTGGCAACCGGCAATGTAATTAGCATGCCGAATATTACTTGGAATGTGAATTGGAACGAAATCGCCAATAGATAAGACGATTTTACAATTTGGGCCCAAGTTAGAAGCAGAGCCTAAGGTGTAAATTATCGATAGTCCATATCTCGGAAACTATAAGAGATAATGCAATTTGGCAACCGGCAATGTAATTAGCATGCCGAATATTACTTGGAATGTGAATTGGAACGAAATCGCCAATATATAAGACCATTTTACAATTTGGGCCCAAGTTAGAAGCAGAGCCTATGGTGTAAATTATCGATAGTCCATATCTCGGAAACTATAAGAGAAAATGCAATTTGGCAACCGGCAATGTAATTAGCATGCCGAATATTACTTGGAATGTGAATTGGAACGAAATCGCCAATAGATAAGACCATTTTACAATTTGGGCCCAAGTTAGAAGCAGAGCCTAAGGTGTAAATTATTGATAGTCCATATCTCGGAAACTATAAGAGTTAATGCAATTTGGCAACCGGCAATGTAATTAGCATGCCGAATATTACTTGGAATGTGAACTGGAACGAAATCGCCAATAGATAAGAAGATTTTACAATTTGGGCCCAAGTTAGAAGCAGAGCCTAAGGTGTAAATTATCGATAGTCCATATCTCGGAAACTATAAGAGATAATGCAATTTGGCAACCGGCAATGTAATTAGCATGCCGAACATTACTTGGATTGTGAATTGGAACGAAATCGCCAATAGATAAGACCATTTTACAATTTGGGCCCAAGTTAGAAGCAGAGCCTAAGGTGTAAATTATCGATAGTCCATATCTCGGAAACTATAAGAGTTAATGCAATTTGGCAACCGGCAATGTAATTAGCATGCCGAATATTACTTGGAATGTGAATTGGAACGAAATCGCCAATAGATAAGACCATTTTACAATTTGGGCCCAAGTTAGAAGCAGAGCCTAAGGTGTAAATTATCGATAGTCTATATCTCGGAAGCTATAAGAGATAATGCAATTTGGCAACCGGCAATGTAATTAGCATGCCGAATATTACTTGGAATGTGAATTGGAACGAAATCGCCAATAGATAAGACCATTTTACAATTTGGGCCCAAGTTAGAAGCAGAGCCTAAGGTGTAAATTATCGATAGTCCATATCTCTGAAACTATAAGAGATAATGCAATTTCGCAAACGGCAATGTAATTAGCATGCCGAATATTACTTGGAATGTGAATTGGGACGAAATCGCCAATAGAGAAGACCATTTTACAATTTGGGCCCAAGTTAGAAGCAGAGCCTAAGGTGTAAATTATTGATAGTCCATATCTCGGAAACTATAAGAGATAATGCAATTTCGCAACCGGCAATGTAATTAGCATGCCGAATATCACTTGGAATGTGAATTGGGACGAAATCGCCAATAGATAAGGCCATATTACAATTTGGGCCCAAGTTAGAAGCAGAGCCTAAGGTGTAAATTATCGATAGTCCATATCTCGGAAACTATAAGAGATAATGCAATTTGGCAACCGGCAATGTAATTAGCATGCCGAATATTACTTGGAATGTGAATTGGAACGAAATCGCCAATAGATAAGACCATTTTACAATTTGGGCCCAAGTTAGAAGCAGAGCCTAAGATGTAAATTATCGATAGTCCATATCTCGGAAACTATAAGAGATAATGCAATTTGGCAACCGGCAATGTAATTAGCATGCCGAATATTACTTGGAATGTGAATTGGAACGAAATCGCCAATAGATAAGACCATTTTACAATTTGGGCCCAAGTTAGAAGCAGAGCCTAAGGTGTAAATTATCGATAGTCCATATCTCGGAAACTATAAGAGATAATTCAATTTGGCAACCGGCAATGTAATTAGCATGCCGGATATTACTTGGAATGTAAATTGGAACGAAATCGCCAATAGATAAGACCATTTTACAATTTGGGCCCAAGTTAGAAGCAGAGCCTAAGGTGTAAATTATCGATAGTCCATATCTCGGAAACTATAAGAGATAATGCAATTTGGCAACCGGCAATGTAATTAGCATGCCGAATATTACTTGGAATGTGAATTGGAACGAAATCGCCAATAGATAAGACGATTTTACAATTTGGGCCCAAGTTAGAAGCAGAGCCTAAGATGTAAATTATCGATAGTCCATATCTCGGAAACTATAAGAGATAATGCAATTTGGCAACCGGCAATGTAATTAGCATGCCGAATATTACTTGGAATGTGAATTGGAACGAAATCGCCAATAGATAAGACCATTTTACAATTTGGGCCCAAGTTAGAAGCAGAGCCTAAGGTGTAAATTATCGATAGTCCATATCTCGGAAACTATAAGAGATAATGCAATTTGGCAACCGGCAATGTAATTAGCATGCCGAATATTACTTGGAATGTGAATTGGAACGAAATCGCCAATAGATAAGACCATTTTACAATTTGGGCCCAAGTTAGAAGCAGAGCCTAAGGTGTAAATTATTGATAGTCCATATCTCGGAAACTATAAGGGATAATGCAATTTCGCAACCGGCAATGTAATTAGCATGCCGAATATCACTTGGAATGTGAATTGGGACGAAATCGCCAATAGATAAGACCATTTTACAATTTGGGCCCAAGTTAGAAGCAGAGCCTAAGGTGTAAATTATCGATAGTCCATATCTCAGAAACTATAAGAGATAATGCAATTTGGCAACCGGCAATGTAATTCGCATGCCGAATATTACTTGGAATGTGAATTGGAACGAAATCGCCAATAGATAAGACCATTTTACAATTTGGGCCCAAGTTAGAAGCAGAGCCTAAGATGTAAATTATCGATAGTCCATATCTCGGAAACTATAAGAGATAATGCAATTTGGCAACCGGCAATGTAATTAGCATGCCGAATATTACTTGGAATGTGAATTGGAACGAAATCGCCAATAGATAAGACCATTTTACAATTTGGGCCCAAGTTAGAAGCAGAGCCTAAGGTGTAAATTATCGATAGTCCATATCTCGTAAACTATAAGAGTTAATGCAATTTGGCAACCGGCAATGTAATTAGCATGCCGAATATTACTTGGAATGTGAATTGGAACGAAATCGCCAATAGATAAGACCATTTTACAATTTGGGCCCAAGTTAGAAGCAGAGCCTAAGGTGTAAATTATCGATAGTCCATATCTCGGAAACTATAAGAGATAATGCAATTTGGCAACCGGCAATGTAATTAGCATGCCGAATATTACTTGGAATGTGAATTGGAACGAAATCGCCAATAGATAAGACCATTTTACAATTTGGGCCCAAGTTAGAAGCAGAGCCTAAGGTGTAAATTATCGATAGTCCATATCTCTGAAACTATAAGAGATAATGCAATTTCGCAAACGGCAATGTAATTAGCATGCCGAATATTACTTGGAATGTGAATTGGGACGAAATCGCCAATAGAGAAGACCATTTTACAATTTGGGCCCAAGTTAGAAGCAGAGCCTAAGGTGTAAATTATCGATAGTCCATATCTCGGAAACTATAAGAGATAATGCAATTTGGCAACCGGCAATGTAATTAGCATGCCGAATATTAATTGGAATGTGAATTGGAACGAAATCGCCAATAGATAAGACCATTTTACAATTTGGGCCCAAGTTAGAAGCAGAGCCTAAGGTGTAAATTATCGATAGTCCATATCTCGGAAACTATAAGAGATAATGCAATTTGGCAACCGGCAATGTAATTAGCATGCCGAATATTACTTGGAATGTGAATTGGAACGAAATCGCCAATAGATAAGACCATTTTACAATTTGGGCCCAAGTTAGAAGCAGAGCCTAAGGTGTAAATTATCGATAGTCCATATCTCTGAAACTATAAGAGATAATGCAATTTCGCAAACGGCAATGTAATTAGCATGCCGAATATTACTTGGAATGTGAATTGGGACGAAATCGCCAATGGAGAAGACCATTTTACAATTTGGGCCCAAGTTAGAAGCAGAGCCTAAGGTGTAAATTATCGATAGTCCATATCTCGGAAACTATAAGAGATAATGCAATTTGGCAACCGGCAATGTAATTAGCATGCCGAATATTACTTGGAATGTGAATTGGAACGAAATCGCCAATAGATAAGACCATTTTACAATTTGGGCCCAAGTTAGAAGCAGAGCCTAAGGTGTAAATTATCGATAGTCCATATCTCGGAAACTATAAGAGATAATGCAATTTGGCAACCGGCAATGTAATTAGCATGCCGAATATTACTTGGAATGTGAATTGGAACGAAATCGCCAATAGATAAAACCATTTTACAATTTGGGCCCAAGTTAGAAGCAGAGCCTAAGGTGTAAATTATCGATAGTCCATATCTCTGAAACTATAAGAGATAATGCAATTTCGCAAACGGCAATGTAATTAGCATGCCGAATATGACTTGGAATGTGAATTGGGACGAAATCGCCAATAGAGAAGACCATTTTACAATTTGGGCCCAAGTTAGAAGCAGAGCCTAAGGTGTAAATTATCGATAGTCCATATCTCGGAAACTATAAGAGATAATGCAATTTGGCAACCGGCAATGTAATTAGCATGCCGAATATTACTTGGAATGTGAATTGGAACGAAATCGCCAATAGATAAGACCAATTTACAATTTGGGCCCAAGTTAGAAGCAGAGCCTAAGGTGTAAATTATCGATAGTCCATATCTCGGAAACTATAAGAGTTAATGCAATTTGGCAACCGGCAATGTAATTAGCATGCCGAATATTACTTGGAATGTGAATTGGAACGAAATCGCCAATAGATAAGACCATTTTACAATTTGGGCCCAAGTTAGAAGCAGAGCCTAAGGTGTAAATTATCGATAGTCCATATCTCGGAAACTATAAGAGATAATGCAATTTGGCAACCGGCAATGTAATTAGCATGCCGAATATTACTTGGAATGTGAATTGGAACGAAATCGCCAATAGATAAGACCATTTTACAATTTGGGCCCAAGTTAGAAGCAGAGCCTAAGGTGTAAATTATCGATAGTCCATATCTCTGAAACTATAAGAGATAATGCAATTTCGCAAACGGCAATGTAATTAGCATGCCGAATATTACTTGGAATGTGAATTGGGACGAAATCGCCAATAGAGAAGACCATTTTACAATTTGGGCCCAAGTTAGAAGCAGAGCCTAAGGTGTAAATTATCGATAGTCCATATCTCGGAAACTATAAGAGATAATGCAATTTGGCAACCGGCAATGTAATTAGCATGCCGAATATTACTTGGAATGTGAATTGGAACGAAATCGCCAATAGATAAGACCATTTTACAATTTGGGCCCAAGTTAGAAGCAGAGCCTAAGGTGTAAATTATTGATAGTCCATATCTCGGAAACTATAAGGGATAATGCAATTTCGCAACCGGCAATGTAATTAGCATGCCGAATATCACTTGGAATGTGAATTGGGACGAAATCGCCAATAGATAAGACCATTTTACAATTTGGGCCCAAGTTAGAAGCAGAGCCTAAGGTGTAAATTATCGATAGTCCATATCTCAGAAACTATAAGAGATAATGCAATTTGGCAACCGGCAATGTAATTCGCATGCCGAATATTACTTGGAATGTGAATTGGAACGAAATCGCCAATAGATAAGACCATTTTACAATTTGGGCCCAAGTTAGAAGCAGAGCCTAAGATGTAAATTATCGATAGTCCATATCTCGGAAACTATAAGAGATAATGCAATTTGGCAACCGGCAATGTAATTAGCATGCCGAATATTACTTGGAATATGAATTGGAACGAAATCGCCAATAGGTAAGACCATTTTACAATTTGGGCCCAAGTTAGAAGCAGAGCCTAAGGTGTAAATTATCGATAGTCCATATCTCGGAAACTATAAGAGATAATGCAATTTGGCAACCGGCAATGTAATTAGCATGCCGAATATTACTTGGAATGTGAATTGGAACGAAATCGCCAATAGATAAGACCATTTTACAATTTGGGCCAAAGTTAGAAGCAGAGCTTAAGGTGTAAATTATCGATAGTCCATATCTCGGAAACTATAAGAGATAATGCAATTTCGCAACCGGCAATGTAATTAGCATGCCGAATATCACTTGGAATGTGAATTGGGACGAAATCGCCAATAGATAAGACCATTTTACAATTTGGGCCCAAGTTAGAAGCAGAGCCTAAGGTGTAAATTATCGATAGTCCATATCTCGGAAACTATAAGAGATAATGCAATTTCGCAACCGGCAATGTAATTAGCATGCCGAATATTACTTGGAATGTGAATTGGAACGAAATCGCCAATAGATAAGACCATTTTACAATTTGGGCCCAAGTTAGAAGCAGAGCTTAAGGTGTAAATTATCGATAGTCCATATCTCGGAAACTATAAGAGATAATGCAATTTCGCAACCGGCAATGTAATTAGCATGCCGAATATCACTTGGAATGTGAATTGGAACGAAATCGCCAATAGATAAGACCATTTTACAATTTGGGCCCAAGTTAGAAGCTGAGCCTAAGGTGTAAATTATGGATAGTCCATATCTCGGAAACTATAAGAGATAATGCAATTTGGCAACCGGCAATGTAATTAGCATGCCGAATATCACTTGGAATGTGAATTGGGACGAAATCGCCAATAGATAAGACCATTTTACAATTTGGGCACAAGTTAGAAGCAGAGCCTAAGGTGTAAATTATCGATAGTCCATATCTCGGAAACTATAAGAGATAATGCAATTTGGCAACCGGCAATGTAATTAGCATGCCGAATATTACTTGGAATGTGAATTGGAACGAAATCGCCAATAGATAAGACCATTTTACAATTTAGGCCCAAGTTAGAAGCAGAGCCTAAGGTGTAAATTATCGATAGTCCATATCTCGGAAACTATAAGAGATAATGCAATTTGGAAACCGGCAATGTAATTAGCATGCCGAATATTACTTGGAATGTGAATTGGAACGAAATCGCCAATAGGTAAGACCATTTTACAATTTGGGCCCAAGTTAGAAGCAGAGCCTAAGGTGTAAATTATCGATAGTCCATATCTCGGAAACTATAAGAGATAATTCAATTTGGCAACCGGCAATGTAATTAGCATGCCGAATATTACTTGGAATGTGAATTGGAACGAAATCGCCAATAGATAAGACCATTTTACAATTTGGGCCCAAGTTAGAAGCAGAGCCTAAGGTGTAAATTATCGATAGTCCATATCTCGGAAACTATAAGAGATAATGCAATTTGGCAACCGGCAATGTAATTAGCATGCCGAATATTACTTGGAATGTGAATTGGAACGAAATCGCCAATAGATAAGACGATTTTACAATTTGGGCCCAAGTTAGAAGCAGAGCCTAAGGTGTAAATTATCGATAGTCCATATCTCGGAAACTATAAGAGATAATGCAATTTGGCAACCGGCAATGTAATTAGCATGCCGAATATTACTTGGAATGTGAATTGGAACGAAATCGCCAATATATAAGACCATTTTACAATTTGGGCCCAAGTTAGAAGCAGAGCCTATGGTGTAAATTATCGATAGTCCATATCTCGGAAACTATAAGAGAAAATGCAATTTGGCAACCGGCAATGTAATTAGCATGCCGAATATTACTTGGAATGTGAATTGGAACGAAATCGCCAATAGATAAGACCATTTTACAATTTGGGCCCAAGTTAGAAGCAGAGCCTAAGGTGTAAATTATCGATAGTCCATATCTCGGAAACTATAAGAGTTAATGCAATTTGGCAACCGGCAATGTAATTAGCATGCCGAATATTACTTGGAATGTGAATTGGAACGAAATCGCCAATAGATAAGACCATTTTACAATTTGGGCCCAAGTTAGAAGCAGAGCCTAAGGTGTAAATTATCGATAGTCCATATCTCGGAAACTATAAGAGTTAATGCAATTTGGCAACCGGCAATGTAATTAGCATGCCGAATATTACTTGGAATGTGAATTGGAACGAAATCGCCAATAGATAAGACCATTTTACAATTTGGGCCCAAGTTAGAAGCAGAGCCTAAGGTGTAAATTATCGATAGTCCATATCTCGGAAGCTATAAGAGATAATGCAATTTGGCAACCGGCAATGTAATTAGCATGCCGAATATTACTTGGAATGTGAATTGGAACGAAATCGCCAATAGATAAGACCATTTTACAATTTGGGCCCAAGTTAGAAGCAGAGCCTAAGGTGTAAATTATCGATAGTCCATATCTCTGAAACTATAAGAGATAATGCAATTTCGCAAACGGCAATGTAATTAGCATGCCGAATATTACTTGGAATGTGAATTGGGACGAAATCGCCAATAGAGAAGACCATTTTACAATTTGGGCCCAAGTTAGAAGCAGAGCCTAAGGTGTAAATTATTGATAGTCCATATCTCGGAAACTATAAGAGATAATGCAATTTCGCAACCGGCAATGTAATTAGCATGCCGAATATCACTTGGAATGTGAATTGGGACGAAATCGCCAATAGATAAGGCCATTTTACAATTTGGGCCCAAGTTAGAAGCAGAGCCTAAGGTGTAAATTATCGATAGTCCATATCTCGGAAACTATAAGAGATAATGCAATTTGGCAACCGGCAATGTAATTAGCATGCCGAATATTACTTGGAATGTGAATTGGAACGAAATCGCCAATAGATAAGACCATTTTACAATTTGGGCCCAAGTTAGAAGCAGAGCCTAAGATGTAAATTATCGATAGTCCATATCTCGGAAACTATAAGAGATAATGCAATTTGGCAACCGGCAATGTAATTAGCATGCAGAATATTACTTGGATTGTGAATTGGAACGAAATCGCCAATAGATAAGACCATTTTACAATTTGGGCCCAAGTTAGAAGCAGAGCCTAAGGTGTAAATTATCGATAGTCCATATCTCGGAAACTATAAGAGATAATTCAATTTGGCAACCGGCAATGTAATTAGCATGCCGGATATTACTTGGAATGTGAATTGGAACGAAATCGCCAATAGATAAGACCATTTTACAATTTGGGCCCAAGTTAGAAGCAGAGCCTAAGGTGTAAATTATCGATAGTCCATATCTCGGAAACTATAAGAGATAATGCAATTTGGCAACCGGCAATGTAATTAGCATGCCGAATATTACTTGGAATGTGAATTGGAACGAAATCGCCAATAGATAAGACGATTTTACAATTTGGGCCCAAGTTAGAAGCAGAGCCTAAGATGTAAATTATCGATAGTCCATATCTCGGAAACTATAAGAGATAATGCAATTTGGCAACCGGCAATGTAATTAGCATGCCGAATATTACTTGGAATGTGAATTGGAACGAAATCGCCAATAGATAAGACCATTTTACAATTTGGGCCCAAGTTAGAAGCAGAGCCTAAGGTGTAAATTATCGATAGTCCATATCTCGGAAACTATAAGAGATAATGCAATTTGGCAACCGGCAATGTAATTAGCATGCCGAATATTACTTGGAATGTGAATTGGAACGAAATCGCCAATAGAGAAGACCATTTTACAATTTGGGCCCAAGTTAGAAGCAGAGCCTAAGGTGTAAATTATCGATAGTCCATATCTCGGAAACTATAAGAGATAATGCAATTTGGCAACCGGCAATGTAATTAGCATGCCGAATATTACTTGGAATGTGAATTGGAACGAAATCGCCAATAGATAAGACCATTTTACAATTTGGGCCCAAGTTAGAAGCAGAGCCTAAGGTGTAAATTATCGATAGTCCATATCTCGGAAACTATAAGAGATAATGCAATTTGGCAACCGGCAATGTAATTAGCATGCCGAATATTACTTGGAATGTGAATTGGAACGAAATCGCCAATAGGTAAAACCATTTTACAATTTGGGCCCAAGTTAGAAGCAGAGCCTAAGGTGTAAATTATCGATAGTCCATATCTCGGAAACTATAAGAGATAATGCAATTTGGCAACCGGCAATGTAATTAGCATGCCGAATATTACTTGGAATGTGAATTGGAACGAAATCGCCAATAGATAAGACGATTTTACAATTTGGGCCCAAGTTAGAAGCACAGCCTAAGGTGTAAATTATCGATAGTCCATATCTCGGAAACTATAAGAGATAATGCAATTTGGCAACCGGCAATGTAATTAGCATGCCGAATATTACTTGGAATGTGAATTGGAACGAAATCGCCAATAGAGAAGACCATTTTACAATTTGGGCCCAAGTTAGAAGCAGAGCCTAAGGTGTAAATTATCGATAGTCCATATCTCGGAAACTATAAGAGATAATGCAATTTGGCAACCGGCAATGTAATTAGCATGCCGAATATTACTTGGAATGTGAATTGGAAAGAAATCGCCAATAGAGAAGACCATTTTACAATTTGGGCCCAAGTTAGAAGCAGAGCCTAAGGTGTAAATTATCGATAGTCCATATCTCGGAAACTATAAGAGATAATGCAATTTGGCAACCGGCAATGTAATTAGCATGCCGAATATTACTTGGAATGTGAATTGGAACGAAATCGCCAATAGATAAGACCATTTTACAATTTGGGCCCAAGTTAGAAGCAGAGCCTAAGGTGTAAATTATCGATAGTCCATATCTCGGAAACTATAAGAGATAATGCAATTTGGCAACCGGCAATGTAATTAGCATGCCGAATATTACTTGGAATGTGAATTGGAACGAAAACGCCAATAGATAAGACCATTTTACAATTTGGGCCCAAGTTAGAAGCAGAGGCTAAGGTGTAAATTATCGATAGTCCATATCTCGGAAACTATAAGAGATAATGTAATTTGGCAACCGGCAATGTAATTAGCATGCCGAATATTACTTGGAATGTGAATTGGAACGAAATCGCCAATAGATAAGACCATTTTACAATTTGGGCCCAAGTTAGAAGCAGAGCCTAAGGTGTAAATTATCGATAGTCCATATCTCGGAAACTATAAGAGATAATGCAATTCGGCAACCGGCAATGTAATTAGCATGCCGAAAATTACTTGGAATGTGAATTGGAACGAAATCGCCAATAGATAAGACCATTTTACAATTTGGGCCCAAGTTAGAAGCAGAGCCTAAGGTGTAAATTATTGATAGTCCATAAATCGGAAACTATAAGAGATAATGCAATTTCGCAACCGGCAATGTAATTAGCATGCCGAATATTACTTGGAGTGTGAATTGGAACGAAATCGCCAATAGATAAGACCATTTTACAATTTGGGCCCAAGTTAGAAGCAGAGCCTAAGGTGTAAATTATCGATAGTCCATATCTCGGAAACTATAAGAGATAATGCAATTTGGCAACCGGCAATGTAATTAGCATGCCGAATATTACTTGGAATGTGAATTGGAACGAAATCGCCAATAGATAAGACCATTTTACAATTTGGGCCCAAGTTAGAAGCAGAGCCTAAGGTGTAAATTATCGATAGTCCATATCTCGGAAACTATAAGAGATAATGCAATTTGGCAACCGGCAATGTAATTAGCATGCCGAGTATTACTTGGAATGTGAATTGGAACGAAATCGCCAATAGATAAGACTATTTTACAATTTGGGCCCAAGTTAGAAGCAGAGCCTAAGGTGTAAATTATCGATAGTCCATATCTCGGAAACTATAAGAGATAATGCAATTTGGCAACCGGCAATGTAATTAGCATGCCGAATATTACTTGGAATGTGAATTGGAACGAAATCGCCAATAGATAAGACCATTTTACAATTTGGGCCCAAGTTAGAAGCAGAGCCTAAGGTGTAAATTATTGATAGTCCATATCTCGGAAACTATAAGAGATAATGCAATTTCGCAATCGGCAATGTAATTAGCATGCCGAATATCACTTGGAATGTGAATTGGGACGAAATCGCCAATAGATAAGACCATTTTACAATTTGGGCCCAAGTTAGAAGCAGAGCCTAAGGTGTAAATTATCGAGAGTCCATATCTCGGAAACTATAAGAGATAATGCAATTTGGCAACCGGCAATGTAATTAGCATGCCGAATATTACTTGGAATGTGAATTGGAACGAAATCGCCAATAGATAAGACCATTTTACAAATTGGGCCCAAGTTAGAAGCAGAGCCTAAGGTGTAAATTATTGATAGTCCATATCTCGGAAACTATAAGAGATAATGCAATTTCGCAACCGGCAATGTAATTAGCATGCCGAATATTACTTGGAGTGTGAATTGGAACGAAATCGCCAATAGGTAAGACCATTTTACAATTTGGGCCCAAGTTAGAAGCAGAGCCTAAGGTGTAAATTATCGATAGTCCATATCTCGGAAACTATAAGAGATAATGCAATCTGGCAACCGGCAATGTAATTAGCATGCCGAATATTACTTGGAATGTGAATTGGAACGAAATCGCCAATAGATAAGGCCATTTTACAATTTGGGCCCAAGTTAGAAGCAGAGCCTAAGGTGTAAATTATCGATAGTCCATATCTCGGAAACTATAAGAGATAATGCAATTTGGCAACCGGCAATGTAATTAGCATGCCGAATATTACTTGGATTGTGAATTGGAACGAAATCGCCAATAGATAAGACCATTTTACAATTTGGGCCCAAGTTAGAAGCAGAGCCTAAGGTGTAAATTATTGATAGTCCATATCTCGGAAACTATAAGAGATAATGCAATTTGGCAACCGGCAATGTAATTAGCATGCCGAATATTACTTGGAATGTGAATTGGAACGAAATCGCCAATAGATAAGACCATTTTACAATTTGGGCCCAAGTTAGAAGCAGAGCCTAAGGTGTAAATTATCGATAGTCCATATCTCGGAAACTATAAGAGATAATGCAATTTGGCAACCGGCAATGTAATTAGCATGCCGAATATTACTTGGAATGTGAATTTAAACGAAATCGCCAATAGATAAGACCATTTTACAATTTGGGCCCAAGTTAGAAGCAGAGCCTAATGTGTAAATTATCGATAGTCCATATCTCGGAAACTATAAGAGATAATGCAATTTGGCAAACGGCAATGTAATTAGCATGCCGAATATTACTTGGAATGTGAATTGGAACGAAATCGCCAATAGATAAGACCATTTTACAATTTGGGCCCAAGTTAGAAGCAGAGCCTAAGGTGTAAATTATTGATAGTCCATATATCGGAAACTATAAGAGATAATGCAATTTCGCAACCGGCAATGTAATTAGCATGCCGAATATCACTTGGAATGTGAATTGGGACGAAATCGCCAATAGATAAGACCATTTTACAATTTGGGCCCAAGTTAGAAGCAGAGCCTAAGGTGTAAATTATCGATAGTCCATATCTCGGAAACTATAAGAGATAATGCAATTTGGCAACCGGCAATGTAATTAGCATGCCGAATATTACTTGGAATGTGAATTGGAACGAAATCGCCAATAGATAAGACCATTTTACAATTTGGGCCCAAGTTAGAAGCAGAGCCTAAGGTGTAAATTATTGATAGTCCATATCTCGGAAACTATAAGAGATAATGCAATTTCGCAATCGGCAATGTAATTAGCATGCCGAATATCACTTGGAATGTGAATTGGGACGAAATCGCCAATAGATAAGACCATTTTACAATTTGGGCCCAAGTTAGAAGCAGAGCCTAAGGTGTAAATTATCGAGAGTCCATATCTCGGAAACTATAAGAGATAATGCAATTTGGCAACCGGCAATGTAATTAGCATGCCGAATATTACTTGGAATGTGAATTGGAACGAAATCGCCAATAGATAAGACCATTTTACAAATTGGGCCCAAGTTAGAAGCAGAGCCTAAGGTGTAAATTATTGATAGTCCATATCTCGGAAACTATAAGAGATAATGCAATTTCGCAACCGGCAATGTAATTAGCATGCCGAATATTACTTGGAGTGTGAATTGGAACGAAATCGCCAATAGGTAAGACCATTTTACAATTTGGGCCCAAGTTAGAAGCAGAGCCTAAGGTGTAAATTATCGATAGTCCATATCTCGGAAACTATAAGAGATAATGCAATTTGGCAACCGGCAATGTAATTAGCATGCCGAATATTACTTGGAATGTGAATTGGAACGAAATCGCCAATAGATAAGGCCATTTTACAATTTGGGCCCAAGTTAGAAGCAGAGCCTAAGGTGTAAATTATCGATAGTCCATATCTCGGAAACTATAAGAGATAATGCAATTTGGCAACCGGCAATGTAATTAGCATGCCGAATATTACTTGGATTGTGAATTGGAACGAAATCGCCAATAGATAAGACCATTTTACAATTTGGGCCCAAGTTAGAAGCAGAGCCTAAGGTGTAAATTATCGATAGTCCATATCTCGGAAACTATAAGAGATAATGCAATTTGGCAACCGGCAATGTAATTAGCATGCCGAATATTACTTGGAATGTGAATTTAAACGAAATCGCCAATAGATAAGACCATTTTACAATTTGGGCCCAAGTTAGAAGCAGAGCCTAATGTGTAAATTATCGATAGTCCATATCTCGGAAACTATAAGAGATAATGCAATTTGGCAAACGGCAATGTAATTAGCATGCCGAATATTACTTGGAATGTGAATTGGAACGAAATCGCCAATAGATAAGACCATTTTACAATTTGGGCCCAAGTTAGAAGCAGAGCCTAAGGTGTAAATTATTGATAGTCCATATATCGGAAACTATAAGAGATAATGCAATTTCGCAACCGGCAATGTAATTAGCATGCCGAATATCACTTGGAATGTGAATTGGGACGAAATCGCCAATAGATAAGACCATTTTACAATTTGGGCCCAAGTTAGAAGCAGAGCCTAAGGTGTAAATTATCGATAGTCCATATCTCGGAAACTATAAGAGATAATGCAATTTGGCAACCGGCAATGTAATTAGCATGCCGAATATTACTTGGAATGTGAATTGGAACGAAATCGCCAATAGATAAGACCATTTTACAATTTGGGCCCAAGTTAGAAGCAGAGCCTAAGGTGTAAATTATTGATAGTCCATATCTCGGAAACTATAAGAGATAATGCAATTTCGCAACCGGCAATGTAATTACCATGCCGAATATCACTTGGAATGTGAATTGGGACGAAATCGCCAATAGATAAGACCATTTTACAATTTGGGCCCAAGTTAGAAGCAGAGCCTAAGGTGTAAATTATCGATAGTCCATATCTCGGAAACTATAAGAGATAATGCAATTTGGCAACCGGCAATGTAATTAGCATGCCGAATATTACTTGGAATGTGAATTGGAACGAAATCGCCAATAGATAAGACCATTTTACAATTTGGGCCCAAGTTAGAAGCAGAGCCTAAGGTGTAAATTATCAATAGTCCATATCTCGGAAACTATAAGAGATAATGCAATTTGGCAACCGGCAATGTAATTAGCATGCCGAATATTACTTGGATTGTGAATTGGAACGAAATCGCCAATAGATAAGACCATTTTACAATTTGGGCCCAAGTTAGAAGCAGAGCCTAAGGTGTAAATTATTGATAGTCCATATCTCGGAAACTATAAGAGATAATGCAATTTGGCAACCGGCAATGTAATTAGCATGCCGAATATTACTTGGAATGTGAATTGGAACGAAATCGCCAATAGATAAGACCATTTTACAATTTGGGCCCAAGTTAGAAGCAGAGCCTAAGGTGTAAATTATCGATAGTCCATATCTCGGAAACTATAAGAGATAATGCAATTTGGCAACCGGCAATGTAATTAGCATGCCGAATATTACTTGGAATGTGAATTTAAACGAAATCGCCAATAGATAAGACCATTTTACAATTTGGGCCCAAGTTAGAAGCAGAGCCTAATGTGTAAATTATCGATAGTCCATATCTCGGAAACTATAAGAGATAATGCAATTTGGCAAACGGCAATGTAATTAGCATGCCGAATATTACTTGGAATGTGAATTGGAACGAAATCGCCAATAGATAAGACCATTTTACAATTTGGGCCCAAGTTAGAAGCAGAGCCTAAGGTGTAAATTATTGATAGTCCATATATCGGAAACTATAAGAGATAATGCAATTTCGCAACCGGCAATGTAATTAGCATGCCGAATATCACTTGGAATGTGAATTGGGACGAAATCGCCAATAGATAAGACCATTTTACAATTTGGGCCCAAGTTAGAAGCAGAGCCTAAGGTGTAAATTATCGATAGTCCATATCTCGGAAACTATAAGAGATAATGCAATTTGGCAACCGGCAATGTAATTAGCATGCCGAATATTACTTGGAATGTGAATTGGAACGAAATCGCCAATAGATAAGACCATTTTACAATTTGGGCCCAAGTTAGAAGCAGAGCCTAAGGTGTAAATTATTGATAGTCCATATCTCGGAAACTATAAGAGATAATGCAATTTCGCAATCGGCAATGTAATTAGCATGCCGAATATCACTTGGAATGTGAATTGGGACGAAATCGCCAATAGATAAGACCATTTTACAATTTGGGCCCAAGTTAGAAGCAGAGCCTAAGGTGTAAATTATCGAGAGTCCATATCTCGGAAACTATAAGAGATAATGCAATTTGGCAACCGGCAATGTAATTAGCATGCCGAATATTACTTGGAATGTGAATTGGAACGAAATCGCCAATAGATAAGACCATTTTACAAATTGGGCCCAAGTTAGAAGCAGAGCCTAAGGTGTAAATTATTGATAGTCCATATCTCGGAAACTATAAGAGATAATGCAATTTCGCAACCGGCAATGTAATTAGCATGCCGAATATTACTTGGAGTGTGAATTGGAACGAAATCGCCAATAGGTAAGACCATTTTACAATTTGGGCCCAAGTTAGAAGCAGAGCCTAAGGTGTAAATTATCGATAGTCCATATCTCGGAAACTATAAGAGATAATGCAATTTGGCAACCGGCAATGTAATTAGCATGCCGAATATTACTTGGAATGTGAATTGGAACGAAATCGCCAATAGATAAGGCCATTTTACAATTTGGGCCCAAGTTAGAAGCAGAGCCTAAGGTGTAAATTATCGATAGTCCATATCTCGGAAACTATAAGAGATAATGCAATTTGGCAACCGGCAATGTAATTAGCATGCCGAATATTACTTGGATTGTGAATTGGAACGAAATCGCCAATAGATAAGACCATTTTACAATTTGGGCCCAAGTTAGAAGCAGAGCCTAAGGTGTAAATTATCGATAGTCCATATCTCGGAAACTATAAGAGATAATGCAATTTGGCAACCGGCAATGTAATTAGCATGCCGAATATTACTTGGAATGTGAATTTAAACGAAATCGCCAATAGATAAGACCATTTTACAATTTGGGCCCAAGTTAGAAGCAGAGCCTAATGTGTAAATTATCGATAGTCCATATCTCGGAAACTATAAGAGATAATGCAATTTGGCAAACGGCAATGTAATTAGCATGCCGAATATTACTTGGAATGTGAATTGGAACGAAATCGCCAATAGATAAGACCATTTTACAATTTGGGCCCAGGTTAGAAGCAGAGCCTAAGGTGTAAATTATTGATAGTCCATATATCGGAAACTATAAGAGATAATGCAATTTCGCAACCGGCAATGTAATTAGCATGCCGAATATCACTTGGAATGTGAATTGGGACGAAATCGCCAATAGATAAGACCATTTTACAATTTGGGCCCAAGTTAGAAGCAGAGCCTAAGGTGTAAATTATCGATAGTCCATATCTCGGAAACTATAAGAGATAATGCAATTTGGCAACCGGCAATGTAATTAGCATGCCGAATATTACTTGGAATGTGAATTGGAACGAAATCGCCAATAGATAAGACCATTTTACAATTTGGGCCCAAGTTAGAAGCAGAGCCTAAGGTGTAAATTATTGATAGTCCATATCTCGGAAACTATAAGAGATAATGCAATTTCGCAACCGGCAATGTAATTACCATGCCGAATATCACTTGGAATGTGAATTGGGACGAAATCGCCAATAGATAAGACCATTTTACAATTTGGGCCCAAGTTAGAAGCAGAGCCTAAGGTGTAAATTATCGATAGTCCATATCTCGGAAACTATAAGAGATAATGCAATTTGGCAACCGGCAATGTAATTAGCATGCCGAATATTACTTGGAATGTGAATTGGAACGAAATCGCCAATAGATAAGACCATTTTACAATTTGGGCCCAAGTTAGAAGCAGAGCCTAAGGTGTAAATTATCAATAGTCCATATCTCGGAAACTATAAGAGATAATGCAATTTGGCAACCGGCAATGTAATTAGCATGCCGAATATTACTTGGAATGCGAATTGGAACGAAATCGCCAATAGATAAGACCATTTTACAATTTGGGCCCAAGTTAGAAGCAGAGCCTAAGGTGTAAATTATCGATAGCCCATATCTCGGAAACTATAAGAAATAATGCAATTTGGCAACCGGCAATGTAATTAGCATGCCGAATATTACTTGGAATGTGAATTGGAACGAAATCGCCAATAGATAAGACCATTTTACAATTTGGGCCCAAGTTATTAGCAGAGCCTATGGTGTAAATTATCGATAGTCCATATCTCGGAAACTATAAGAGATAATGCAATTTGGCAACCGGCAATGTAATTAGCATGCCGAATATTACTTGGAATGTGAATTGGAACGAAATCGCCAATAGATAAGACCATTTTACAATTTGGGCCCAAGTTAGAAGCAGAGCCTAAGGTGTAAATTATCGATAGTCCATATCTCGGAAACTATAAGAGTTAATGCAATTTGGCAACCGGCAATGTAATTAGCATGCCGAATATTACTTGGAATGTGAATTGGAACGAAATCGCCAATAGATAAGACCATTTTACAATTTGGGCCCAAGTTAGAAGCAGAGCCTAAGGTGTAAATTATCGATAGTCCATATCTCGGAAACTATAAGAGATAATGCAATTTGGCAACCGGCAATGTAATTAGCATGCCGAATATTACTTGGAATGTGAATTTAAACGAAATCGCCAATAGATAAGACCATTTTACAATTTGGGCCCAAGTTAGAAGCAGAGCCTAAGGTGTAAATTATCGATAGTCCATATCTCGGAAACTATAAGAGATAATGCAATTTGGCAAACGGCAATGTAATTAGCATGCCGAATATTACTTGGAATGTGAATTGGAACGAAATCGCCAATAGATAAGACCATTTTACAATTTGGGCCCAAGTTAGAAGCAGAGCCTAAGGTGTAAATTATTGATAGTCCATATATCGGAAACTATAAGAGATAATGCAATTTCCCAACCGGCAATGTAATTAGCATACCGAATATCACTTGGAATGTGAATTGGGACGAAATCGCCAATAGATAAGACCATTTTACAATTTGGGCCCAAGTTAGAAGCAGAGCCTAAGGTGTAAATTATCGATAGTCCATATCTCGGAAACTATAAGAGATAATGCAATTTGGCAACCGGCAATGTAATTAGCATGCCGAATATTACTTGGAATGTGAATTGGAACGAAATCGCCAATAGATAAGACCATTTTACAATTTGGGCCCAAGTTAGAAGCAGAGCCTAAGGTGTAAATTATTGATAGTCCATATGTCGGAAACTATAAGAGATAATGCAATTTCGCAACCGGCAATGTAATTATCATGCCGAATATCACTTGGAATGTGAATTGGGACGAAATCGCCAATAGATAAGACCATTTTACAATTTGGGCCCACGTTAGAAGCAGAGCCTAAGGTGTAAATTATCGATAGTCCATATCTCGGAAACTATAAGAGATAATGCAATTTGGCAACCGGCAATGTAATTAGCATGCCGAATATTACTTGGAATGTGAATTGGAACGAAATCGCCAATAGATAAGACCATTTTACAATTTGGGCCCAAGTTAGAAGCAGAGCCTAAGGTGTAAATTATCGATAGTCCATATCTCGGAAACTATAAGAGATAATGCAATTTGGCAACCGGCAATGTAATTAGCATGCCGAATATTACTTGGAATGTGAATTGGAACAAAATCGCCAATAGATAAGACCATTTTACAATTTGGGCCCAAGTTAGAAGCAGAGCCTAAGGTGTAAATTATCGATAGCCCATATCTCGGAAACTATAAGAGATAATGCAATTTGGCAACCGGCAATGTAATTAGCATGCCGAATATTACTTGGAATGTGAATTGGAACGAAATCGCCAATAGATAAGACCATTTTACAATTTGGGCCCAAGTTATAAGCAGAGCCTATGGTGTAAATTATCGATAGTCCATATCTCGGAAACTATAAGAGATAATGCAATTTGGCAACCGGCAATGTAATTAGCATGCCGAATATTACTTGGAATGTGAATTGGAACGAAATCGCCAATAGATAAGACCATTTTACAATTTGGGCCCAAGTTAGAAGCAGAGCCTAAGGTGTAAATTATCGATAGTCCATATCTCGGAAACTATAAGAGTTAATGCAATTTGGCAACCGGCAATGTAATTAGCATGCCGAATATTACTTGGAATGTGAATTGGAACGAAATCGCCAATAGATAAGACCATTTTACAATTTGGGCCCAAGTTAGAAGCAGAGCCTAAGGTGTAAATTATCGATAGTCCATATCTTTTAAACTATAAGAGATAATGCAATTTGGCAAACGGCAATGTAATTAGCATGCCGAATATTACTTGGAATGTGAATTGGAACGAAATCGCCAATAGATAAGACCATTTTACAATTTGGGCCCAAGTTAGAAGCAGAGCCTAAGGTGTAAATTATCGATAGTCCATATCTCGGAAACTATAAGAGATAATGCAATTTGGCAACCGGCAATGTAATTAGCATGCCGAATATTACTTGGAATGTGAATTGGAACGAAATCGCCAATAGATAAAACCATTTTACAATTTGGGCCCAAGTTAGAAGCAGAGCCTAAGGTGTAAATTATCGATAGTCCATATCTCGGAAACTATAAGAGTTAATGCAATTTGGCAAACGGCAATGTAATTAGCATGCCGAATATTACTTGGAATGTGAATTGGAACGAAATCGCCAATAGATAAGACCATTTTACAATTTGGGCCCAAGTTAGAAGCAGAGCCTAAGGTGTAAATTATCGATAGTCCATATCTCGGAAACTATAAGAGATAATGCAATTTGGCAACCGGCAATGTAATTAGCATGCCGAATATTACTTGGAATGTGAATTGGAACGAAATCGCCAATAGATAAGACCATTTTACAATTTGGGCCCAAGTTAGAAGCAGAGCCTAAGGTGTAAATTATCGATAGTCCATATCTCTGAAACTATAAGAGATAATGCAATTTCGCAAACGGCAATGTAATTAGCATGCCGAATATTACTTGGAATGTGAATTGGGACGAAATCGCCAATAGAGAAGACCATTTTACAATTTGGGCCCAAGTTAGAAGCAGAGCCTAAGGTGTAAATTATCGATAGTCCATATCTCGGAAACTATAAGAGATAATGCAATTTGGCAACCGGCAATGTAATTAGCATGCCGAATATTACTTGGAATGTGAATTGGAACGAAATCGCCAATAGATAAGGCCATTTTACAATTTGGGCCCAAGTTAGAAGCAGAGCCTAAGATGTAAATTAACGATAGTTAATATCTCGGAAACTATAAGAGATAATGCAATTTGGCAAGCGGCAATGTAATTAGCATGCCGAATATTACTTGGAATGTGAATTGGAACGAAATCGCCAATAGATAAGACCATTTTACAATTTGGGCCC
Source organism: Rhynchophorus ferrugineus (assembly GCF_030347505.1). Lineage (NCBI taxonomy): Eukaryota > Metazoa > Arthropoda > Insecta > Coleoptera > Curculionidae > Rhynchophorus > Rhynchophorus ferrugineus. The sequence goes on along the minus strand of NW_027472744.1, from coordinate 202,501 downwards.
AAGTTAGAAGCAGAGCCTAAGGTGTAAATTATCGATAGTCCATATCTCGGAAACTATAAGAGATAATGAAATTTAGCAACCGGCATTGTAATTAGCATGCCGAATATTACTTGGAATGTGTATTGGAACGAAATCGCCAATAGATAAGACCATTTTACAATTTGGGCCCAAGTTAGAAGCAGAGCCTAAGGTGTAAATTATCGATAGTCCATATCTCGGAAACTATAAGAGATAATGCAATTTGGCAACCGGCAATGTAATTAGCATGCCGAATATTACTTGGAATGTGAATTGGAACGAAATCGCCAATAGATAAGACCATTTTACAATTTGGGCCCAAGTTAGAAGCAGAGCCTAAGGTGTAAATTATCGATAGTCCATATCTCGGAAACTATAAGAGATAATGCAATTTGGCAACCGGCAATGTAATTAGCATGCCGAATATTACTTGGAATGTGAATTGGAACGAAATCGCCAATAGGTAAGACCATTTTACAATTTGGGCCCAAGTTAGAAGCAGAGCCTAAGGTGTAAATTATCGATAGTCCATATCTCGGAAACTATAAGAGATAATTCAATTTGGCAACCGGCAATGTAATTAGCATGCCGAATATTACTTGGAATGTGAATTGGAACGAAATCGCCAATAGATAAGACCATTTTACAATTTGGGCCCAAGTTAGAAGCAGAGCCTAAGGTGTAAATTAACGATAGTTAATATCTCGGAAACTATAAGAGATAATGCAATTTGGCAACAGGCAATGTAATTAGCATGCCGAATATTACTTGGAATGTGAATTGGAACGAAATCGCCAATAGATAAGACCATTTTACAATTTGGGCCCAAGTTAGAAGCAGAGCCTAAGGTGTAAATTATCGATAGTCCATATCTCGGAAACTATAAGAGATAATGCAATTTGGCAACCGGCAATGTAATTAGCATGCCGAATATTACTTGGAATGTGAATTGGAACGAAATCGCCAATAGATAAGACCATTTTACAATTTGGGCCCAAGTTAAAAGCAGAGCCTAAGGTGTAAATTATCGATAGTCCATATCTCTGAAACTATAAGAGATAATGCAATTTCGCAAACGGCAATGTAATTAGCATGCCGAATATTACTTGGAATGTGAATTGGGACGAAATCGCCAATAGAGAAGACCATTTTACAATTTGGGCCCAATTTAGAAGCAGAGCCTAAGGTGTAAATTATCGATAGTCCATATCTCGGAAACTATAAGAGATAATGCAATTTGGCAACCGGCAATGTAATTAGCATGCCGAATATTACTTGGAATGTGAATTGGAACGAAATCGCCAATAGATAAGACCATTTTACAATTTGGGCCCAAGTTAGAAGCAGAGCCTAAGGTGTAAATTATCGATAGTCCATATCTCGGAAACTATAAGAGATAATGCAATTTGGCAACCGGCAATGTAATTAGCATGCCGAATATTACTTGGAATGTGAATTGGAACGAAATCGCCAATAGATAAGACCATTTTACAATTTGGGCCCAAGTTAGAAGCAGAGCCTAAGGTGTAAATTATCGATAGTCCATATCTCTGAAACTATAAGAGATAATGCAATTTCGCAAACGGCAATGTAATTAGCATGCCGAATATGACTTGGAATGTGAATTGGGACGAAATCGCCAATAGAGAAGACCATTTTACAATTTGGGCCCAAGTTAGAAGCAGAGCCTAAGGTGTAAATTATCGATAGTCCATATCTCGGAAACTATAAGAGATAATGCAATTTGGCAACCGGCAATGTAATTAGCATGCCGAATATTACTTGGAATGTGAATTGGAACGAAATCGCCAATAGATAAGACCATTTTACAATTTGGGCCCAAGTTAGAAGCAGAGCCTAAGGTGTAAATTATCGATAATCCATATCTCGGAAACTATAAGAGATAATGCAATTTGGCAACCGGCAATGTAATTAGCATGCCGAATATTACTTGGAATGTGAATTGGAACGAAATCGCCAATAGATAAGACCATTTTACAATTTGGGCCCAAGTTAGAAGCAGAGCCTAAGGTGTAAATTATTGATAGTCCATATCTCGGAAACTATAAGGGATAATGCAATTTCGCAACCGGCAATGTAATTAGCATGCCGAATATCACTTGGAATGTGAATTGGGACGAAATCGCCAATAGATAAGACCATTTTACAATTTGGGCCCAAGTTAGAAGCAGAGCCTAAGGTGTAAATTATCGATAGTCCATATCTCAGAAACTATAAGAGATAATGCAATTTGGCAACCGGCAATGTAATTCGCATGCCGAATATTACTTGGAATGTGAATTGGAACGAAATCGCCAATAGATAAGACCATTTTACAATTTGGGCCCAAGTTAGAAGCAGAGCCTAAGATGTAAATTATCGATAGTCCATATCTCGGAAACTATAAGAGATAATGCAATTTGGCAACCGGCAATGTAATTAGCATGCCGAATATTACTTGGAATGTGAATTGGAACGAAATCGCCAATAGGTAAGACCATTTTACAATTTGGGCCCAAGTTAGAAGCAGAGCCTAAGGTGTAAATTATCGATAGTCCATATCTCGGAAACTATAAGAGATAATGCAATTTGGCAACCGGCAATGTAATTAGCATGCCGAATATTACTTGGAATGTGAATTGGAACGAAATCGCCAATAGATAAGACCATTTTACAATTTGGGCCCAAGTTAGAAGCAGAGCTTAAGGTGTAAATTATCGATAGTCCATATCTCGGAAACTATAAGAGATAATGCAATTTCGCAACCGGCAATGTAATTAGCATGCCGAATATCACTTGGAATGTGAATTGGGACGAAATCGCCAATAGATAAGACCATTTTACAATTTGGGCCCAAGTTAGAAGCAGAGCCTAAGGTGTAAATTATCGATAGTCCATATCTCGGAAACTATAAGAGATAATGCAATTTCGCAACCGGCAATGTAATTAGCATGCCGAATATTACTTGGAATGTGAATTGGAACGAAATCGCCAATAGATAAGACCATTTTACAATTTGGGCCCAAGTTAGAAGCAGAGCTTAAGGTGTAAATTATCGATAGTCCATATCTCGGAAACTATAAGAGATAATGCAATTTCGCAACCGGCAATGTAATTAGCATGCCGAATATCACTTGGAATGTGAATTGGAACGAAATCGCCAATAGATAAAACCATTTTACAATTTGGGCCCAAGTTAGAAGCTGAGCCTAAGGTGTAAATTATTGATAGTCCATATCTCGGAAACTATAAGAGATAATGCAATTTCGCAACCGGCAATGTAATTAGCATGCCGAATATTACTTGGAATGTGAATTGGAACGAAATCGCCAATAGATAAGACCATTTTACAATTTGGGCCCAAGTTAGAAGCAGAGCTTAAGGTGTAAATTATCGATAGTCCATATCTCGGAAACTATAAGAGATAATGCAATTTCGCAACCGGCAATGTAATTAGCATGCCGAATATCACTTGGAATGTGAATTGGGACGAAATCGCCAATAGATAAGACCATTTTACAATTTGGGCCCAAGTTAGAAGCAGAGCCTAAGGTGTAAATTATCGATAGTCCATATCTCGGAAACTATAAGAGATAATGCAATTTGGCAACCGGCAATGTAATTAGCAAGCCGAATATTACTTGGAATGTGAATTGGAACGAAATCGCCAATAGATAAGACCTTTTTACAATTTGGGCCCAAGTTAGAAGCAGAGCCTAAGGTGTAAATTATCGATAGTCCATATCTCGGAAACTATAAGAGATAATGCAATTTGGAAACCGGCAATGTAATTAGCATGCCGAATATTACTTGGAATGTGAATTGGAACGAAATCGCCAATAGGTAAGACCATTTTACAATTTGGGCCCAAGTTAGAAGCAGAGCCTAAGGTGTAAATTATCGATAGTCCATATCTCGGAAACTATAAGAAATAATTCAATTTGGCAACCGGCAATGTAATTAGCATGCCGAATATTACTTGGAATGTGAATTGGAACGAAATCGCCAATAGATAAGACCATTTTACAATTTGGGCCCAAGTTAGAAGCAGAGCCTAAGGTGTAAATTATCGATAGTCCATATCTCGGAAACTATAAGAGATAATGCAATTTGGCAACCGGCAATGTAATTAGCATGCCGAATATTACTTGGAATGTGAATTGGAACGAAATCGCCAATAGATAAGACGATTTTACAATTTGGGCCCAAGTTAGAAGCAGAGCCTAAGGTGTAAATTATCGATAGTCCATATCTCGGAAACTATAAGAAATAATGCAATTTGGCAACCGGCAATGTAATTAGCATGCCGAATATTACTTGGAATGTGAATTGGAACGAAATCGCCAATAGATAAGACCATTTTACAATTTGGGCCCAAGTTAGAAGCAGAGCCTAAGGTGTAAATTATCGATAGTCCATATCTCGGAAACTATAAGAGATAATGCAATTTGGCAACCGGCAATGTAATTAGCATGCCGAATATTACTTGGAATGTGAATTGGAACGAAATCGCCAATAGATAAGGCCATTTTACAATTTGGGCCCAAGTTAGAAGCAGAGCCTAAGGTGTAAATTAACGATAGTTAATATCTCGGAAACTATAAGAGATAATGCAATTTGGCAACAGGCAATGTAATTAGCATGCCGAATATTACTTGGAATGTGAATTGGAACGAAATCGCCAATAGATAAGACCATTTTACAATTTGGGCCCAAGTTAGAAGCAGAGCCTAAGGTGTAAATTATCGATAGTCCATATCTCGGAAACTATAAGAGATAATGCAATTTGGCAACCGGCAATGTAATTAGCATGCCGAATATTACTTGGAATGTGAATTGGAACGAAATCGCCAATAGATAAGACCATTTTACAATTTGGGCCCAAGTTAGAAGCAGAGCCTAAGGTGTAAATTATCGATAGTCCATATCTCGGAAACTATAAGAGTTAATGCAATTTGGCAACCGGCAATGTAATTAGCATGCCGAATATTACTTGGAATGTGAATTGGAACGAAATCGCCAATAGATAAGACCATTTTACAATTTGGGCCCAAGTTAGAAGCAGAGCCTAAGGTGTAAATTATCGAGAGTCCATATCTCGGAAACTATAAGAGATAATGCAATTTGGCAACCGGCAATGTAATTAGCATGCCGAATATTACTTGGAATGTGAATTGGAACGAAATCGCCAATAGATAAGACCATTTTACAATTTGGGCCCAAGTTAGAAGCAGAGCCTAAGGTGTAAATTATCGATAGTCCATATCTCTGAAACTATAAGAGATAATGCAATTTCGCAAACGGCAATGTAATTAGCATGCCGAATATTACTTGGAATGTGAATTGGGACGAAATCGCCAATAGAGAAGACCATTTTACAATTTGGGCCCAAGTTAGAAGCAGAGCCTAAGGTGTAAATTATCGATAGTCCATATCTCGGAAACTATAAGAGATAATGCAATTTGGCAACCGGCAATGTAATTAGCATGCCGAATATTACTTGGAATGTGAATTGGAACGAAATCGCCAATAGATAAGACCATTTTACAATTTGGGCCCAAGTTAGAAGCAGAGCCTAAGGTGTAAATTATCGATAGTCCATATCTCGGAAACTATAAGAGATAATGCAATTTCGCAACCGGCAATGTAATTAGCATGCCGAATATTACTTGGAGTGTGAATTGGAACGAAATCGCCAATAGATAAGACCATTTTACAATTTGAGCCCAAGTTAGAAGCAGAGCCTAAGGTGTAAATTATCGATAGTCCATATCTCGGAAACTATAAGAGATAATGCAATTTGGCAACCGGCAATGTAATTAGCATGAAGAATATTACTTGGAATGTGAATTGGAACGAAATCGCCAATAAATAAGACCATTTTACAATTTGGGCCCAAGTTAGAAGCAGAGCCTAAGGTGTAAATTATCGATAGTCCATATCTCGGAAACTATAAGAGATAATGCAATTTGGCAACCGGCAATGTAATTAGCATGCCGAATATTACTTGGAATGTGAATTGGAACGAAATCGCCAATAGATAAGACCATTTTACAATTTGGGCCCAAGTTAGAAGCAGAGCCTAAGGTGTAAATTATCGATAGTCCATAACTCGGAAACTATAAGAGATAATGCAATTTGGCAAACGGCAATGTAATTAGCATGCCGAATATTACTTGGAATGTGAATTGGAACGAAATCGCCAATAGATAAGACCATTTTACAATTTGGGCCCAAGTTAGAAGCAGAGCCTAAGGTGTAAATTATTGATAGTCCATATCTCGGAAACTATAAGAGATAATGCAATTTCGCAACCGGCAATGTAATTAGCATGCCGAATATCACTTGGAATGTGAATTGGGACGAAATCGCCAATAGATAAGACCATTTTACAATTTGGGCCCAAGTTAGAAATAGAGATTAAGGTGTAAATTATCGATAGTCCATATCTCGGAAACTATAAGAGATAATGCAATTTGGCAACCGGCAATGTAATTAGCATGCCGAATATTACTTGGAATGTGAATTGGAACGAAATCGCCAATAGATAAGACCATTTTACAATTTGGGCCCAAGTTAGAAGCAGAGCCTAAGATGTAAATTATCGATAGTCCATATCTCGGAAACTATAAGAGATAATGCAATTTGGCAACCGGCAATGTAATTAGCATGCCGAATATTACTTGGAATGTGAATTGGAACGAAATCGCCAATAGGTAAGACCATTTTACAATTTGGGCCCAAGTTAGAAGCAGAGCCTAAGGTGTAAATTATCGATAGTCCATATCTCGGAAACTATAAGAGATAATGCAATTTGGCAACCGGCAATGTAATTAGCATGCCGAATATTACTTGGAATGTGAATTGGAACGAAATCGCCAATAGATAAGACCATTTTACAATTTGGGCCCAAGTTAGAAGCAGAGCTTAAGGTGTAAATTATCGATAGTCCATATCTCGGAAACTATAAGAGATAATGCAATTTGGCAACCGGCAATGTAATTAGCATGCCGAATATTACTTGGAATGTGAATTGGAACGAAATCGCCAATAGATAAGACCATTTTACAATTTGGGCCCAAGTTAGAAGCTGAGCCTAAGGTGTAAATTATTGATAGTCCATATCTCGGAAACTATAAGAGATAATGCAATTTCGCAACCTGCAATGTAATTAGCATGCCGAATATCACTTGGAATGTGAATTGGGACGAAATCGCCAATAGATAAGACCATTTTACAATTTGGGCCCAAGTTAGAAGCAGAGCCTAAGGTGTAAATTATCGATAGTCCATATCTCGGAAACTATAAGAGATAATGCAATTTGGCAACCGGCAATGTAATTAGCATGCCGAATATTACTTGGATTGTGAATTGGAACGAAATCGCCAATAGATAAGACCATTTTACAATTTGGGCCCAAGTTAGAAGCAGAGCCTAAGGTGTAAATTATCGATAGTCCATATCTCGGAAACTATAAGAGATAATGCAATTTGGCAACCGGCAATGTAATTAGCATGCCGAATATTACTTGGAATGTGAATTGGAACGAAATCGCCAATAGGTAAGACCATTTTACAATTTGGGCCCAAGTTAGAAGCAGAGCCTAAGGTGTAAATTATCGATAGTCCATATCTCGGAAACTATAAGAGATAATTCAATTTGGCAACCGGCAATGTAATTAGCATGCCGAATATTACTTGGAATGTGAATTGGAACGAAATCGCCAATAGATAAGACCATTTTACAATTTGGGCCCAAGTTAGAAGCAGAGCCTAAGGTGTAAATTATCGATAGTCCATATCTCGGAAACTATAAGAGATAATGCAATTTGGCAACCGTCAATGTAATTAGCATGCCGAATATCACTTGGAATGTGAATTGGAACGAAATCGCCAATAGATAAGACCATTTTACAATTTGGGCCCAAGTTAGAAGCAGAGCCTAAGGTGTAAATTATCGATAGTCCATATCTCAGAAACTATAAGAGATAATGCAATTTGGCAACCGGCAATGTAATTCGCATGCCGAATATTACTTGGAATGTGAATTGGAACGAAATCGCCAATAGATAAGACCATTTTACAATTTGGGCCCAAGTTAGAAGCAGAGCCTAAGATGTAAATTATCGATAGTCCATATCTCGGAAACTATAAGAGATAATGCAATTTGGCAACCGGCAATGTAATTAGCATGCCGAATATTACTTGGAATGTGAATTGGAACGAAATCGCCAATAGGTAAGACCATTTTACAATTTGGGCCCAAGTTAGAAGCAGAGCCTAAGGTGTAAATTATCGATAGTCCATATCTCGGAAACTATAAGAGATAATGCAATTTGGCAACCGGCAATGTAATTAGCATGCCGAATATTACTTGGAATGTGAATTGGAACGAAATCGCCAATAGATAAGACCATTTTACAATTTGGGCCCAAGTTAGAAGCAGAGCTTAAGGTGTAAATTATCGATAGTCCATATCTCGGAAACTATAAGAGATAATGCAATTTCGCAACCGGCAATGTAATTAGCATGCCGAATATTACTTGGAATGTGAATTGGGACGAAATCGCCAATAGATAAGACCATTTTACAATTTGGGCCCAAGTTAGAAGCAGAGCCTAAGGTGTAAATTATCGATAGTCCATATCTCGGAAACTATAAGAGATAATGCAATTTCGCAACCGGCAATGTAATTAGCATGCCGAATATTACTTGGAATGTGAATTGGAACGAAATCGCCAATAGATAAGACCATTTTACAATTTGGGCCCAAGTTAGAAGCAGAGCTTAAGGTGTAAATTATCGATAGTCCATATCTCGGAAACTATAAGAGATAATGCAATTTCGCAACCGGCAATGTAATTAGCATGCCGAATATCACTTGGAATGTGAATTGGAACGAAATCGCCAATAGATAAGACCATTTTACAATTTGGGCGCAAGTTAGAAGCTGAGCCTAAGGTGTAAATTATTGATAGTCCATATCTCGGAAACTATAAGAGATAATGCAATATCGCAACCGGCAATGTAATTAGCATGCCGAATATTACTTGGAATGTGAATTGGAACGAAATCGCCAATAGATAAGACCATTTTACAATTTGGGCCCAAGTTAGAAGCAGAGCTTAAGGTGTAAATTATCGATAGTCCATATCTCGGAAACTATAAGAGATAATGCAATTTCGCAACCGGCAATGTAATTAGCATGCCGAATATCACTTGGAATGTGAATTGGGACGAAATCGCCAATAGATAAGACCATTTTACAATTTGGGCCCAAGTTAGAAGCAGAGCCTAAGGTGTAAATTATCGATAGTCCATATCTCGGAAACTATAAGAGATAATGCAATTTGGCAACCGGCAATGTAATTAGCATGCCGAATATTACTTGGAATGTGAATTGGAACGAAATCGCCAATAGATAAGACCATTTTACAATTTGGGCCCAAGTTAGAAGCAGAGCCTAAGGTGTAAATTATCGATAGTCCATATCTCGGAAACTATAAGAGATAATGCAATTTGGAAACCGGCAATGTAATTAGCATGCCGAATATTACTTGGAATGTGAATTGGAACGAAATCGCCAATAGGTAAGACCATTTTACAATTTGGGCCCAAGTTAGAAGCAGAGCCTAAGGTGTAAATTATCGATAGTCCATATCTCGGAAACTATAAGAAATAATTCAATTTGGCAACCGGCAATGTAATTAGCATGCCGAATATTACTTGGAATGTGAATTGGAACGAAATCGCCAATAGATAAGACCATTTTACAATTTGGGCCCAAGTTAGAAGCAGAGCCTAAGGTGTAAATTATCGATAGTCCATATCTCGGAAACTATAAGAGATAATGCAATTTGGCAACCGGCAATGTAATTAGCATGCCGAATATTACTTGGAATGTGAATTGGAACGAAATCGCCAATAGATAAGACGATTTTACAATTTGGGCCCAAGTTAGAAGCAGAGCCTAAGGTGTAAATTATCGATAGTCCATATCTCGGAAACTATAAGAAATAATGCAATTTGGCAACCGGCAATGTAATTAGCATGCCGAATATTACTTGGAATGTGAATTGGAACGAAATCGCCAATAGATAAGACCATTTTACAATTTGGGCCCAAGTTAGAAGCAGAGCCTAAGGTGTAAATTATCGATAGTCCATATCTCGGAAACTATAAGAGATAATGCAATTTGGCAACCGGCAATGTAATTAGCATGCCGAATATTACTTGGAATGTGAATTGGAACGAAATCGCCAATAGATAAGACCATTTTACAATTTGGGCCCAAGTTAGAAGCAGAGCCTAAGGTGTAAATTATCGATAGTCCATATCTCGGAAACTATAAGAGATAATGCAATTTGGCAACCGGCAATGTAATTAGCATGCCGAATATTACTTGGAATGTGAATTGGAACGAAATCGCCAATATATAAGACCATTTTACAATTTGGGCCCAAGTTAGAAGCAGAGCCTATGGTGTAAATTATCGATAGTCCATATCTCGGAAACTATAAGAGATAATGCAATTTGGCAACCGGCAATGTAATTAGCATGCCGAATATTACTTGGAATGTGAATTGGAACGAAATCGCCAATAGATAAGACCATTTTACAATTTGGGCCCAAGTTAGAAGCAGAGCCTAAGGTGTAAATTATCGATAGTCCATATCTCGGAAACTATAAGAGTTAATGCAATTTGGCAACCGGCAATGTAATTAGCATGCCGAATATTACTTGGAATGTGAATTGGAACGAAATCGCCAATAGATAAGACCATTTTACAATTTGGGCCCAAGTTAGAAGCAGAGCCTAAGGTGTAAATTATCGAGAGTCCATATCTCGGAAACTATAAGAGATAATGCAATTTGGCAACCGGCAATGTAATTAGCATGCCGAATATTACTTGGAATGTGAATTGGAACGAAATCGCCAATAGATAAGACCATTTTACAATTTGGGCCCAAGTTAGAAGCAGAGCCTAAGGTGTAAATTATCGATAGTCCATATCTCGGAAACTATAAGAGATAATGCAATTTCGCAACCGGCAATGTAATTAGCATGCCGAATATTACTTGGAGTGTGAATTGGAACGAAATCGCCAATAGATAAGACCATTTTACAATTTGAGCCCAAGTTAGAAGCAGAGCCTAAGGTGTAAATTATCGATAGTCCATATCTCGGAAACTATAAGAGATAATGCAATTTGGCAACCGGCAATGTAATTAGCATGAAGAATATTACTTGGAATGTGAATTGGAACGAAATCGCCAATAGATAAGACCATTTTACAATTTGGGCCCAAGTTAGAAGCAGAGCCTAAGGTGTAAATTATCGATAGTCCATATCTCGGAAACTATAAGAGATAATGCAATTTGGCAACCGGCAATGTAATTAGCATGCCGAATATTACTTGGAATGTGAATTGGAACGAAATCGCCAATAGATAAGACCATTTTACAATTTGGGCCCAAGTTAGAAGCAGAGCCTAAGGTGTAAATTATCGATAGTCCATAACTCGGAAACTATAAGAGATAATGCAATTTGGCAAACGGCAATGTAATTAGCATGCCGAATATTACTTGGAATGTGATTTGGAACGAAATCGCCAATAGATAAGACCATTTTACAATTTGGGCCCAAGTTAGAAGCAGAGCCTAAGGTGTAAATTATTGATAGTCCATATCTCGGAAACTATAAGAGATAATGCAATTTCGCAACCGGCAATGTAATTAGCATGCCGAATATCACTTGGAATGTGAATTGGGACGAAATCGCCAATAGATAAGACCATTTTACAATTTGGGCCCAAGTTAGAAATAGAGCCTAAGGTGTAAATTATCGATAGTCCATATCTCGGAAACTATAAGAGATAATGCAATTTGGCAACCGGCAATGTAATTAGCATGCCGAATATTACTTGGAATGTGAATTGGAACGAAATCGCCAATAGATAAGACCATTTTACAATTTGGGCCCAAGTTAGAAGCAGAGCCTAAGATGTAAATTATCGATAGTCCATATCTCGGAAACTATAAGAGATAATGCAATTTGGCAACCGGCAATGTAATTAGCATGCCGAATATTACTTGGAATGTGAATTGGAACGAAATCGCCAATAGGTAAGACCATTTTACAATTTGGGCCCAAGTTAGAAGCAGAGCCTAAGGTGTAAATTATCGATAGTCCATATCTCGGAAACTATAAGAGATAATGCAATTTGGCAACCGGCAATGTAATTAGCATGCCGAATATTACTTGGAATGTGAATTGGAACGAAATCGCCAATAGATAAGACCATTTTACAATTTGGGCCCAAGTTAGAAGCAGAGCTTAAGGTGTAAATTATCGATAGTCCATATCTCGGAAACTATAAGAGATAATGCAATTTGGCAACCGGCAATGTAATTAGCATGCCGAATATTACTTGGAATGTGAATTGGAACGAAATCGCCAATAGATAAGACCATTTTACAATTTGGGCCCAAGTTAGAAGCTGAGCCTAAGGTGTAAATTATTGATAGTCCATATCTCGGAAACTATAAGAGATAATGCAATTTCGCAACCTGCAATGTAATTAGCATGCCGAATATCACTTGGAATGTGAATTGGGACGAAATCGCCAATAGATAAGACCATTTTACAATTTGGGCCCAAGTTAGAAGCAGAGCCTAAGGTGTAAATTATCGATAGTCCATATCTCGGAAACTATAAGAGATAATGCAATTTGGCAACCGGCAATGTAATTAGCATGCCGAATATTACTTGGAATGTGAATTGGAACGAAATCGCCAATAGATAAGACCATTTTACAATTTGGGCCCAAGTTAGAAGCAGAGCTTAAGGTGTAAATTATCGATAGTCCATATCTCGGAAACTATAAGAGATAATGCAATTTCGCAACCGGCAATGTAATTAGCATGCCGAATATCACTTGGAATGTGAATTGGGACGAAATCGCCAATAGATAAGACCATTTTACAATTTGGGCCCAAGTTAGAAGCAGAGCCTAAGGTGTAAATTATCGATAGTCCATATCTCGGAAACTATAAGAGATAATGCAATTTCGCAACCGGCAATGTAATTAGCATGCCGAATATTACTTGGAATGTGAATTGGAACGAAATCGCCAATAGATAAGACCATTTTACAATTTGGGCCCAAGTTAGAAGCAGAGCTTAAGGTGTAAATTATCGATAGTCCATATCTCGGAAACTATAAGAGATAATGCAATTTCGCAACCGGCAATGTAATTAGCATGCCGAATATCACTTGGAATGTGAATTGGAACGAAATCGCCAATAGATAAGACCATTTTACAATTTGGGCCCAAGTTAGAAGCTGAGCCTAAGGTGTAAATTATTGATAGTCCATATCTCGGAAACTATAAGAGATAATGCAATATCGCAACCGGCAATGTAATTAGCATGCCGAATATTACTTGGAATGTGAATTGGAACGAAATCGCCAATAGATAAGACCATTTTACAATTTGGGCCCAAGTTAGAAGCAGAGCTTAAGGTGTAAATTATCGATAGTCCATATCTCGGAAACTATAAGAGATAATGCAATTTCGCAACCGGCAATGTAATTAGCATGCCGAATATCACTTGGAATGTGAATTGGGACGAAATCGCCAATAGATAAGACCATTTTACAATTTGGGCCCAAGTTAGAAGCAGAGCCTAAGGTGTAAATTATCGATAGTCCATATCTCGGAAACTATAAGAGATAATGCAATTTGGCAACCGGCAATGTAATTAGCATGCCGAATATTACTTGGAATGTGAATTGGAACGAAATCGCCAATAGATAAGACCATTTTACAATTTGGGCCCAAGTTAGAAGCAGAGCCTAAGGTGTAAATTATCGATAGTCCATATCTCGGAAACTATAAGAGATAATGCAATTTGGAAACCGGCAATGTAATTAGCATGCCGAATATTACTTGGAATGTGAATTGGAACGAAATCGCCAATAGGTAAGACCATTTTACAATTTGGGCCCAAGTTAGAAGCAGAGCCTAAGGTGTAAATTATCGATAGTCCATATCTCGGAAACTATAAGAAATAATTCAATTTGGCAACCGGCAATGTAATTAGCATGCCGAATATTACTTGGAATGTGAATTGGAACGAAATCGCCAATAGATAAGACCATTTTACAATTTGGGCCCAAGTTAGAAGCAGAGCCTAAGGTGTAAATTATCGATAGTCCATATCTCGGAAACTATAAGAGATAATGCAATTTGGCAACCGGCAATGTAATTAGCATGCCGAATATTACTTGGAATGTGAATTGGAACGAAATCGCCAATAGATAAGACGATTTTACAATTTGGGCCCAAGTTAGAAGCAGAGCCTAAGGTGTAAATTATCGATAGTCCATATCTCGGAAACTATAAGAAATAATGCAATTTGGCAACCGGCAATGTAATTAGCATGCCGAATATTACTTGGAATGTGAATTGGAACGAAATCGCCAATAGATAAGACCATTTTACAATTTGGGCCCAAGTTAGAAGCAGAGCCTAAGGTGTAAATTATCGATAGTCCATATCTCGGAAACTATAAGAGATAATGCAATTTGGCAACCGGCAATGTAATTAGCATGCCGAATATTACTTGGAATGTGAATTGGAACGAAATCGCCAATAGATAAGACCATTTTACAATTTGGGCCCAAGTTAGAAGCAGAGCCTAAGGTGTAAATTATCGATAGTCCATATCTCGGAAACTATAAGAGATAATGCAATTTGGCAACCGGCAATGTAATTAGCATGCCGAATATTACTTGGAATGTGAATTGGAACGAAATCGCCAATATATAAGACCATTTTACAATTTGGGCCCAAGTTAGAAGCAGAGCCTATGGTGTAAATTATCGATAGTCCATATCTCGGAAACTATAAGAGATAATGCAATTTGGCAACCGGCAATGTAATTAGCATGCCGAATATTACTTGGAATGTGAATTGGAACGAAATCGCCAATAGATAAGACCATTTTACAATTTGGGCCCAAGTTAGAAGCAGAGCCTAAGGTGTAAATTATCGATAGTCCATATCTCGGAAACTATAAGAGTTAATGCAATTTGGCAACCGGCAATGTAATTAGCATGCCGAATATTACTTGGAATGTGAATTGGAACGAAATCGCCAATAGATAAGACCATTTTACAATTTGGGCCCAAGTTAGAAGCAGAGCCTAAGGTGTAAATTATCGAGAGTCCATATCTCGGAAACTATAAGAGATAATGCAATTTGGCAACCGGCAATGTAATTAGCAGGCCGAATATTACTTGGAATGTGAATTGGAACGAAATCGCCAATAGATAAGACCATTTTACAATTTGGGCCCAAGTTAGAAGCAGAGCCTAAGGTGTAAATTATCGATAGTCCATATCTCGGAAACTATAAGAGATAATGCAATTTCGCAACCGGCAATGTAATTAGCATGCCGAATATTACTTGGAGTGTGAATTTGAACGAAATCGCCAATAGATAAGACCATTTTACAATTTGAGCCCAAGTTAGAAGCAGAGCCTAAGGTGTAAATTATCGATAGTCCATATCTCGGAAACTATAAGAGATAATGCAATTTGGCAACCGGCAATGTAATTAGCATGAAGAATATTACTTGGAATGTGAATTGGAACGAAATCGCCAATAGATAAGACCATTTTACAATTTGGGCCCAAGTTAGAAGCAGAGCCTAAGGTGTAAATTATCGATAGTCCATATCTCGGAAACTATAAGAGATAATGCAATTTGGCAACCGGCAATGTAATTAGCATGCCGAATATTACTTGGAATGTGAATTGGAACGAAATCGCCAATAGATAAGACCATTTTACAATTTGGGCCCAAGTTAGAAGCAGAGCCTAAGGTGTAAATTATCGATAGTCCATAACTCGGAAACTATAAGAGATAATGCAATTTGGCAAACGGCAATGTAATTAGCATGCCGAATATTACTTGGAATGTGAATTGGAACGAAATCGCCAATAGATAAGACCATTTTACAATTTGGGCCCAAGTTAGAAGCAGAGCCTAAGGTGTAAATTATTGATAGTCCATATCTCGGAAACTATAAGAGATAATGCAATTTCGCAACCGGCAATGTAATTAGCATGCCGAATATCACTTGGAATGTGAATTGGGACGAAATCGCCAATAGATAAGACCATTTTACAATTTGGGCCCAAGTTAGAAATAGAGCCTAAGGTGTAAATTATCGATAGTCCATATCTCGGAAACTATAAGAGATAATGCAATTTGGCAACCGGCAATGTAATTAGCATGCCGAATATTACTTGGAATGTGAATTGGAACGAAATCGCCAATAGATAAGACCATTTTACAATTTGGGCCCAAGTTAGAAGCAGAGCCTAAGATGTAAATTATCGATAGTCCATATCTCGGAAACTATAAGAGATAATGCAATTTGGCAACCGGCAATGTAATTAGCATGCCGAATATTACTTGGAATGTGAATTGGAACGAAATCGCCAATAGGTAAGACCATTTTACAATTTGGGCCCAAGTTAGAAGCAGAGCCTAAGGTGTAAATTATCGATAGTCCATATCTCGGAAACTATAAGAGATAATGCCATTTGGCAACCGGCAATGTAATTAGCATGCCGAATATTACTTGGAATGTGAATTGGAACGAAATCGCCAATAGATAAGACCATTTTACAATTTGGGCCCAAGTTAGAAGCAGAGCTTAAGGTGTAAATTATCGATAGTCCATATCTCGGAAACTATAAGAGATAATGCAATTTGGCAACCGGCAATGTAATTAGCATGCCGAATATTACTTGGAATGTGAATTGGAACGAAATCGCCAATAGATAAGACCATTTTACAATTTGGGCCCAAGTTAGAAGCTGAGCCTAAGGTGTAAATTATTGATAGTCCATATCTCGGAAACTATAAGAGATAATGCAATTTCGCAACCTGCAATGTAATTAGCATGCCGAATATCACTTGGAATGTGAATTGGGACGAAATCGCCAATAGATAAGACCATTTTACAATTTGGGCCCAAGTTAGAAGCAGAGCCTAAGGTGTAAATTATCGATAGTCCATATCTCGGAAACTATAAGAGATAATGCAATTTGGCAACCGGCAATGTAATTAGCATGCCGAATATTACTTGGAATGTGAATTGGAACGAAATCGCCAATAGATAAGACCATATTACAATTTGGGCCCAAGTTAGAAGCAGAGCCTAAGGTGTAAATTATCGATAGTCCATATCTCGGAAACTATAAGAGATAATGCAATTTGGCAACCGGCAATGTAATTAGCATGCCGAATATTACTTGGAATGTGAATTGGAACGAAATCGCCAATAGGTAAGACCATTTTACAATTTGGGCCCAAGTTAGAAGCAGAGCCTAAGGTGTAAATTATCGATAGTCCATATCTCGGAAACTATAAGAGATAATTCAATTTGGCAACCGGCAATGTAATTAGCATGCCGAATATTACTTGGAATGTGAATTGGAACGAAATCGCCAATAGATAAGACCATTTTACAATTTGGGCCCAAGTTAGAAGCAGAGCCTAAGGTGTAAATTATCGATAGTCCATATCTCGGAAACTATAAGAGTTAATGCAATTTGGCAACCGTCAATGTAATTAGCATGCCGAATATTACTTGGAATGTGAATTGGAACGAAATCGCCAATAGATAAGACGATTTTACAATTTGGGCCCAAGTTAGAAGCAGAGCCTAAGGTGTAAATTATCGATAGTCCATATCTCGGAAACTATAAGAAATAATGCAATTTGGCAACCGGCAATGTAATTAGCATGCCGAATATTACTTGGAATGTGAATTGGAACGAAATCGCCAATAGATAAGACCATTTTACAATTTGGGCCCAAGTTAGAAGCAGAGCCTAAGGTGTAAATTATCGATAGTCCATATCTCGGAAACTATAAGAGATAATGCAATTTGGCAACCGGCAATGTAATTAGCATGCCGAATATTACTTGGAATGTGAATTGGAACGAAATCGCCAATAGATAAGGCCATTTTACAATTTGGGCCCAAGTTAGAAGCAGGGCCTAAGGTGTAAATTAACGATAGTTAATATCTCGGAAACTATAAGAGATAATGCAATTTGGCAACCGGCAATGTAATTAGCATGCCGAATATTACTTGGAATGTGAATTGGAACGAAATCGCCAATAGATAAGACCATTTTACAATTTGGGCCCAAGTTAGAAGCAGAGCCTAAGGTGTAAATTATCGATAGTCCATATCTCGGAAACTATAAGAGATAATGCAATTTGGCAACCGGCAATGTAATTTGCATGCCGACTATTACTTGGAATGTGAATTGGAACGAAATCGCCAATAGATAAGACCATTTTACAATTTGGGCCCAAGTTAGAAGCAGAGTCTAAGGTGTAAATTATCGATAGTCCATATCTCGGAAACTATAAGAGATAATGCAATTTGGCAACCGGCAATGTAATTAGCATGCCGAATAATACTTGGAATGTGAATTGGAACGAAATCGCCAATAGATAAGACCATTTTACAATTTGTTCCCAAGTTAGAAGCAGAGCCTAAGGTGTAAATTATCGATAGTCCATATCTCGGAAACTATAAGAGATAATGCAATTTGGCAACTGGCAATGTAATTAGCATGCCGAATATTACTTGGAATGTGAATTGGAACGAAATCGCCAATAGATAAGACCATTTTACAATTTGGGCCCAAGTTAGAAGCAGAGCCTAAGGTGTAAATTATCGATAGTCCATATCTCGGAAACTATAAGAGATAATGCAATTTGGCAACCGGCAATGTAATTAGCATGCCGAATATTACTTGGAATGTGAATTGGAACGAAATCGCCAATAGATAAGACCATTTTACAATTTGGGCCCAAGTTAGAAGCAGAGCCTAAGGTGTAAATTATCGATAGTCCATATCTCGGAAACTATAAGAGATAATGCAATTTGGCAACCGGCAATGTAATTAGCATGCCGAATATTACTTGGAATGTGAATTGGAACGAAATCGCCAATAGATAAGACCATTTTACAATTTGGGCCCAAGTTAGAAGCAGAGCCTAAGGTGTAAATTATCGATAGTCCATATCTCGGAAACTATAAGAGATAATGCAATTTGGCAACCGGCAATGTAATTAGCATGCCGAATATTTCTTGGAATGTGAATTGGAACGAAATCGCCAATAGATAAGACCATTTTACAATTTGGACCCAAGTTAGAAGCAGAGCCTAAGGTGTAAATTATTGATAGTCCATATCTCGGAAACTATAAGAGATAATGCAATTTCGCAACCGGCAATGTAATTAGCATGCCGAATATCACTTGGAATGTGAATTGGGACGAAATCGCCAATAGATAAGACCATTTTACAATTTGGGCCCAAGTTAGAAGCAGAGCCTAAGGTGTAAATTATCGATAGTCCATATCTCGGAAACTATAAGAGATAATGCAATTTGGCAACCGGCAATGTAATTAGCATGCCGAATATTACTTGGAATGTGAATTGGAACGAAATCGCCAATAGATAAGACCATTTTACAATTTGGGCCCAAGTTAGAAGCAGAGCCTAAGGTGTAAATTATCGATAGTCCATATCTCGGAAACTATAAGAGATAATGCAATTTGGCAACCGGCAATGTAATTAGCATGCCGAATATTACTTGGAATGTGAATTGGAACGAAATCGCCAATAGATAAGACCATTTTACAATTTGGGCCCAAGTTAGAAGCAGAGCCTAAGGTGTAAATTATCGATAGTCCATATCTCGGAAACTATAAGAGATAATGCAATTTGGCAACCGGCAATGTAATTAGCATGCCGAATATTACTTGGAATGTGAATTGGAACGAAATCGCCAATATATAAGACCATTTTACAATTTGGGCCCAAGTTAGAAGCAGAGCCTAAGGTGTAAATTATCGATAGTCCATATCTCGGAAACTATAAGAGATAATGCAATTTGGTAACCGGCAATGTAATTAGCATGGCGAATATTACTTGGAATGTGAATTGGAACGAAATCGCCAATAGATAAGACCATTTTACAATTTGGACCCAAGTTAGAAGCAGAGCCTAAGGTGTAAATTATTGATAGTCCATATCTCGGAAACTATAAGAGATAATGCAATTTCGCAACCGGCAATGTAATTAGCATGCCGAATATCACTAGGAATGTGAATTGGGACGAAATCGCCAATAGATAAGACCATTTTACAATTTGGGCCCAAGTTAGAAGCAGAGCCTAAGGTGTAAATTATCGATAGTCCATATCTCGGAAACTATAAGAGATAATGCAATTTGGCAACCGGCAATGTAATTAGCATGCCGAATATTACTTGGAATGTGAATTGGAACGAAATCGGCAATAGATAAATAGAATTTAGGCCCAAGTTAGAAGCAGAGCCTAAGGTGTAAATTATCGATAGTCCATATCTCGGAAACTATAAGAGATAATGCAATTTGGCAACCGGCAATGTAATTAGCATGCCGAATATTACTTGGAATGTGAATTGGAACGAAATCGCCAATAGGTAAGACCATTTTACAATTTGGGCCCAAGTTAGAAGCAGAGCCTAAGGTGTAAATTATCGATAGTCCATATCTCGGAAACTATAAGAGATAATGCAATTTGGCAACCGGCAATGTAATTAGCATGCCGAATATTACTTGGAATGTGAATTGGAACGAAATCGCCAATAGATAAGACCATTTTACAATTTGGGCCCAAGTTAGAAGCAGAGCCTAAGGTGTAAATTATCGATAGTCCATATCTCGGAAACTATAAGAGATAATTCAATTTGGCAACCGGCAATGTAATTAGCATGCCGAATATTACTTGGAATGTGAATTGGAACGAAATCGCCAATAGATAAGACCATTTTACAATTTGGGCCCAAGTTAGAAGCAGAGCCTAAGGTGTAAATTATCGATAGTCCATATCTCGGAAACTATAAGAGATAATGCAATTTGGCAACCGGCAATGTAATTAGCATGCCGAATATTACTTGGAATGTGAATTGGAACGAAATCGCCAATAGATAAGGCCATTTTACAATTTGGGAGCAAGTTAGAAGCAGAGCCTAAGGTGTAAATTATCGATAGTCCATATCTCGGAAACTATAAGAGATAATGCAATTTGGCAACCGGCAATGTAATTAGCATGCCGAATATTACTTGGAATGTGAACTGGAACGAAATCGCCAATAGATAAGACCATTTTACAATTTGGGCCTAAGTTAGAAGCAGAGCCTATGGTGTAAATTATCGATAGTCCATATCTCGGAAACTATAAGAGATAATGCAATTTGGCAACCGGCAATGTAATTAGCATGCCGAATATTACTTGGAATGTGAATTGGAACGAAATCGCCAATAGGTAAGACCATTTTACAATTTGGGCCCAAGTTAGAAGCAGAGCCTAAGGTGTAAATTATCGATAGTCCATATCTCGGAAACTATAAGAGATAATGCAATTTGGCAACCGGCAATGTAATTAGCATGCCGAATATTACTTGGAATGTGAATTGGAACGAAATCGCCAATAGATAAGACCATTTTACAATTTGGGAGCAAGTTAGAAGCAGAGCCTAAGGTGTAAATTATCGATAGTCCATATCTCGGAAACTATAAGAGATAATGCAATTTGGCAACCGGCAATGTAATTAGCATGCCGAATATTACTTGGAATGTGAACTGGAACGAAATCGCCAATAGATAAGACCATTTTACAATTTGGGCCTAAGTTAGAAGCAGAGCCTATGGTGTAAATTATCGATAGTCCATATCTCGGAAACTATAAGAGATAATGCAATTTGGCAACCGGCAATGTAATTAGCATGCCGAATATTACTTGGAATGTGAATTGGAACGAAATCGCCAATAGGTAAGACCATTTTACAATTTGGGCCCAAGTTAGAAGCAGAGCCTAAGGTGTAAATTATCGATAGTCCATATCTCGGAAACTATAAGAGATAATGCAATTTGGCAACCGGCAATGTAATTAGCATGCCGAATATTACTTGGAATGTGAATTGGAACGAAATCGCCAATAGATAAGACCATTTTACAATTTGGGAGCAAGTTAGAAGCAGAGCCTAAGGTGTAAATTATCGATAGTCCATATCTCGGAAACTATAAGAGATAATGCAATTTGGCAACCGGCAATGTAATTAGCATGCCGAATATTACTTGGAATGTGAATTGGAACGAAATCGGCAATAGATAAATAGAATTTAGGCCCAAGTTAGAAGCAGAGCCTAAGGTTTAAATTATCGATAGTCCATATCTCGGAAACTATAAGAGATAATGCAATTTGGCAACCGGCAATGTAATTAGCATGCCGAATATTACTTGGAATGTGAATTGGAACGAAATCGCCAATAGGTAAGACCATTTTACAATTTGGGCCCAAGTTAGAAGCAGAGCCTAAGGTGTAAATTATCGATAGTCCATATCTCGGAAACTATAAGAGATAATGCAATTTGGCAACCGGCAATGTAATTAGCATGCCGAATATTACTTGGAATGTGAATTGGAACGAAATCGCCAATAGATAAGACCATTTTACAATTTGGGCCCAAGTTAGAAGCAGAGCCTAAGGTGTAAATTATCGATAGTCCATATCTCGGAAACTATAAGAGATAATTCAATTTGGCAACCGGCAATGTAATTAGCATGCCGAATATTACTTGGAATGTGAATTGGAACGAAATCGCCAATAGATAAGACCATTTTACAATTTGGGCCCAAGTTAGAAGCAGAGCCTAAGGTGTAAATTATCGATAGTCCATATCTCGGAAACTATAAGAGATAATGCAATTTGGCAACCGGCAATGTAATTAGCATGCCGAATATTACTTGGAATGTGAATTGGAACGAAATCGCCAATAGATAAGACCATTTTACAATTTGGGAGCAAGTTAGAAGCAGAGCCTAAGGTGTAAATTATCGATAGTCCATATCTCGGAAACTATAAGAGATAATGCAATTTGGCAACCGGCAATGTAATTAGCATGCCGAATATTACTTGGAATGTGAACTGGAACGAAATCGCCAATAGATAAGACCATTTTACAATTTGGGCCTAAGTTAGAAGCAGAGCCTATGGTGTAAATTATCGATAGTCCATATCTCGGAAACTATAAGAGATAATGCAATTTGGCAACCGGCAATGTAATTAGCATGCCGAATATTACTTGGAATGTGAATTGGAACGAAATCGCCAATAGGTAAGACCATTTTACAATTTGGGCCCAAGTTAGAAGTAGAGCCTAAGGTGTAAATTATCGATAGTCCATATCTCGGAAACTATAAGAGATAATGCAATTTGGCAACCGGCAATGTAATTAGCATGCCGAATATTACTTGGAATGTGAATTGGAACGAAATCGCCAATAGATAAGACCATTTTACAATTTGGGAGCAAGTTAGAAGCAGAGCCTAAGGTGTAAATTATCGATAGACCATATCTCGGAAACTATAAGAGATAATGCAATTTGGCAACCGGCAATGTAATTAGCATGCCGAATATTACTTGGAATGTGAATTGGAACGAAATCGCCAATAGATAAGACCATTTTACAATTTGGGCCCAAGTTAGAAGCAGAGCCTATGGTGTAAATTATCGATAGTCCATATCTCGGAAACTATAAGAGATAATGCAATTTGGCAACCGGCAATGTAATTAGCATGCCCAATATTACTTGGAATGTGAATTGGAACGAAATCGCCAATAGATAAGACCATTTTACAATTTGGGCCCAAGTTAGAAGCAGAGCCTAAGGTGTAAATTATCGATAGTCCATATCTCGGAAACTATAAGAGATAATTCAATTTGGCAACCGGCAATGTAATTAGCATGCCGAATATTACTTGGAATGTGAATTGGAACGAAATCGCCAATAGATAAGACCATTTTACAATTTGGGCCGAAGTTAGAAGCAGAGCCTAAGGTGTAAATTATCGATAGTCCATATCTCGGAAACTATAAGAGATAATGCAATTTCGCAACCGGCAATGTAATTAGCATGCCGAATATTACTTGGAATGTGAATTGAAACGAAATCGCCAATAGATAAGACCATTTTACAATTTGGGCCCAAGTTAGAAGCAGAGCCTAAGGTGTAAATTATCGATAGTCCATATCTCTGAAACTATAAGAGATAATGCAATTTCGCAAACGGCAATGTAATTAGCATGCCGAATATTACTTGGAATGTGAATTGGGACGAAATCGCCAATAGAGAAGACCATTTTACAATTTGGGCCCAAGTTAGAAGCAGAGCCTAAGGTGTAAATTATCGATAGTCCATATCTCGGAAACTATAAGAGATAATGCAATTTGGCAACCGGCAATGTAATTAGCATGCCGAATATTACTTGGAATATGAATTGGAACGAAATCGCCAATAGATAAGACCATTTTACAATTTGGGCCCAAGTTAGAAGCAGAGCCTAAGGTGTAAATTATCGATAGTCCATATCTCGGAAACTATAAGAGATAATGCAATTTCGCAACCGGCAATGTAATTAGCATGCCGAATATTACTTGGAGTGTGAATTGGAACGAAATCGCCAATAGATAAGACCATTTTACAATTTGAGCCCAAGTTAGAAGCAGAGCCTAAGGTGTAAATTATCGATAGTCCATATCTCGGAAACTATAAGAGATAATGCAATTTGGCATCCGGCAATGTAATTAGCATGCCGAATATTACTTGGAATGTGAATTGGAACGAAATCGCCAATAGATAAGACCATTTTACAATTTGGGCCCAAGTTAGAAGCAGAGCCTAAGGTGTAAATTATCGATAGTCCATATCTCGGAAACTATAAGAGATAATGCAATTTGGCAACCGGCAATGTAATTAGCATGAAGAATATTACTTGGAATGTGAATTGGAACGAAATCGCCAATAGATAAGACCATTTTACAATTTGGGCCCAAGTTAGAAGCAGAGCCTAAGGTGTAAATTATCGATAGTCCATATCTCGGAAACTATAAGAGATAATGCAATTTGGCAACCGGCAATGTAATTAGCATGCCGAATATTACTTGGAATGTGAATTGGAACGAAATCGCCAATAGATAAGACCATTTTACAATTTGGGCCCAAGTTAGAAGCAGAGCCTAAGGTGTAAATTATCGATAGTCCATATCTCGGAAACTATAAGAGATAATGCAATTTGGCAAACGGCAATGTAATTAGCATGCCGAATATTACTTGGAATGTGAATTGGAACGAAATCGCCAATAGATAAGACCATTTTACAATTTGGGCCCAAGTTAAGAAGCAGAGCCTAAGGTGTAAATTATTGATAGTCCATATCTCGGAAACTATAAGAGATAATGCAATTTCGCAACCGGCAATGTAATTAGCATGCCGAATATCACTTGGAATGTGAATTGGGACGAAATCGCCAATAGATAAGACCATTTTACAATTTGGGCCCAAGTTAGAAGCAGAGCCTAAGGTGTAAATTATCGATAGTCCATATCTCGGAAACTATAAGAGATAATGCAATTTGGCAACCGGCAATGTAATTAGCATGCCGAATATTACTTGGAATGTGAATTGGAACGAAATCGCCAATAGATAAGACCATTTTACAATTTGGGCCCAAGTTAGAAGCAGAGCCTAAGGTGTAAATTATCGATAGTCCATATCTCGGAAACTATAAGAGATAATGCAATTTGGCAACCGGCAATGTAATTATCATGCCGAATATTACTTGGAATGTGAATTGGAACGAAATCGCCAATAGATAAGACCATTTTACAATTTGGGCCCAAGTTAGAAGCAGAGCCTAAGGTGTAAATTATTGATAGTCCATATCTCGGAAACTATAAGAGATAATGCAATTTCGCAACCTGCAATGTAATTAGCATGCCGAATATCACTTGGAATGTGAATTGGGACGAAATCGCCAATAGATAAGACCATTTTACAATTTGGGCCCAAGTTAGAAGCAGAGCCTAAGGTGTAAATTATCGATAGTCCATATCTCGGAAACTATAAGAGATAATGCAATTTGGCAACCGGCAATGTAATTATCATGCCGAATATTACTTGGAATGTGAATTGGAACGAAATCGCCAATAGATAAGACCATTTTACAATTTGGGCCCAAGTTAGAAGCAGAGCCTAAGGTGTAAATTATCGATAGTCCATATCTCGGAAACTATAAGAGATAATGCAATTTGGCAACCGGCAATGTAATTAGCATGCCGAATATTACTTGGAATGTGAATTGGAACGAAATCGCCAATAGATAAGACCATTTTACAATTTGGGCCCAAGTTAGAAGCAGAGCCTAAGGTGTAAATTATCGATAGTCCATATCTCGGAAACTATAAGAGATAATTCAATTTGGCAACCGGCAATGTAATTAGCATGCCGAATATTACTTGGAATGTGAATTGGAACGAAATCGCCAATAGATAAGACCATTTTACAATTTGGGCCCAAGTTAGAAGCAGAGCCTAAGGTGTAAATTATCGATAGTCCATATCTCGGAAACTATAAGAGATAATGCAATTTGGCAACCGGCAATGTAATTAGCATGCCGAATATTACTTGGAATGTGAATTGGAACGAAATCGCCAATAGATAAGACCATTTTACAATTTGTTCCCAAGTTAGAAGCAGAGCCTAAGGTGTAAATTATCGATAGTCCATATCTCGGAAACTATAAGAGATAATGCAATTTGGCAACTGGCAATGTAATTAGCATGCCGAATATTACTTGGAATGTGAATTGGAACGAAATCGCCAATAGATAAGACCATTTTACAATTTGGGCCCAAGTTAGAAGCAGAGCCTAAGGTGTAAATTATCGATAGTCCATATCTCCGAAACTATAAGAGATAATGCAATTTGGCAACCGGCAATGTAATTAGCATGCCGAATATTACTTGGAATGTGAATTGGAACGAAATCGCCAATAGATAAGACCATTTTACAATTTGGGCCCAAGTTAGAAGCAGAGCCTAAGGTGTAAATTATCGATAGTCCATATCTCGGAAACTATAAGAGATAATGCAATTTGGCAACCGGCAATGTAATTAGCATGCCGAATATTACTTGGAATGTGAATTGGAACGAAATCGCCAATAGATAAGACCATTTTACAATTTGGGCCCAAGTTAGAAGCAGAGCCTAAGGTGTAAATTATCGATAGTCCATATCTCGGAAACTATAAGAGATAATGCAATTTGGCAACCGGCAATGTAATTAGCATGCCGAATATTTCTTGGAATGTGAATTGGAACGAAATCGCCAATAGATAAGACCATTTTACAATTTGGACCCAAGTTAGAAGCAGAGCCTAAGGTGTAAATTATTGATAGTCCATATCTCGGAAACTATAAGAGATAATGCAATTTCGCAACCGGCAATGTAATTAGCATGCCGAATATCACTTGGAATGTGAATTGGGACGAAATCGCCAATAGATAAGACCATTTTACAATTTGGGCCCAAGTTAGAAGCAGAGCCTAAGGTGTAAATTATCGATAGTCCATATCTCGGAAACTATAAGAGATAATGCAATTTGGCAACCGGCAATGTAATTAGCATGCCGAATATTACTTGGAATGTGAATTGGAACGAAATCGCCAATAGATAAGACCATTTTACAATTTGGGCCCAAGTTAGAAGCAGAGCCTAAGGTGTAAATTATCGATAGTCCATATCTCGGAAACTATAAGAGATAATGCAATTTGGCAACCGGCAATGTAATTAGCATGCCGAATATTACTTGGAATGTGAATTGGAACGAAATCGCCAATAGATAAGACCATTTTACAATTTGGGCCCAAGTTAGAAGCAGAGCCTAAGGTGTAAATTATCGATAGTCCATATCTCGGAAACTATAAGAGATAATGCAATTTGGCAACCGGCAATGTAATTAGCATGCCGAATATTACTTGGAATGTGAATTGGAACGAAATCGCCAATAGATAAGACCATTTTACAATTTGGGCCCAAGTTAGAAGCAGAGCCTAAGGTGTAAATTATCGATAGTCCATATCTCGGAAACTATAAGAGATAATGCAATTTGGCAACCGGCAATGTAATTAGCATGCCGAATATTACTTGGAATGTGAATTGGAACGAAATCGCCAATAGATAAGACCATTTTACAATTTGGACCCAAGTTAGAAGCAGAGCCTAAGGTGTAAATTATTGATAGTCCATATCTCGGAAACTATAAGAGATAATGCAATTTCGCAACCGGCAATGTAATTAGCATGCCGAATATCACTTTGAATGTGAATTGGGACGAAATCGCCAATAGATAAGACCATTTTACAATTTGGGCCCAAGTTAGAAGCAGAGCCTAAGGTGTAAATTATCGATAGTCCATATCTCGGAAACTATAAGAGATAATGCAATTTGGCAACCGGCAATGTAATTAGCATGCCGAATATTACTTGGAATGTGAATTGGAACGAAATCTGCAATAGATAAATAGAATTTAGGCCCAAGTTAGAAGCAGAGCCTAAGGTGTAAATTATCGATAGTCCATATCTCGGAAACTATAAGAGATAATGCAATTTGGCAACCGGCAATGTAATTAGCATGCCGAATATTACTTGGAATGTGAATTGGAACGAAATCGCCAATAGGTAAGACCATTTTACAATTTGGGCCCAAGTTAGAAGCAGAGCCTAAGGTGTAAATTATCGATAGTCCATATCTCGGAAACTATAAGAGATAATGCAATTTGGCAACCGGCAATGTAATTAGCATGCCGAATATTACTTGGAATGTGAATTGGAACGAAATCGCCAATAGATAAGACCATTTTACAATTTGGGCCCAAGTTAGAAACAGAGCCTAAGGTGTAAATTATCGATAGTCCATATCTCGGAAACTATAAGAGATAATTCAATTTGGCAACCGGCAATGTAATTAGCATGCCGAATATTACTTGGAATGTGAATTGGAACGAAATCGCCAATAGATAAGACCATTTTACAATTTGGGCCCAAGTTAGAAGCAGAGCCTAAGGTGTAAATTATCGATAGTCCATATCTCGGAAACTATAAGAGATAATGCAATTTGGCAACCGGCAATGTAATTAGCATGCCGAATATTACTTGGAATGTGAATTGGAACGAAATCGCCAATAGATAAGACCATTTTACAATTTGGGAGCAAGTTAGAAGCAGAGCCTAAGGTGTAAATTATCGATAGTCCATATCTCGGAAACTATAAGAGATAATGCAATTTGGCAACCGGCAATGTAATTAGCATGCCGAATATTACTTGGAATGTGAACTGGAACGAAATCGCCAATAGATAAGACCATTTTACAATTTGGGCCTAAGTTAGAAGCAGAGCCTATGGTGTAAATTATCGATAGTCCATATCTCGGAAACTATAAGAGATAATGCAATTTGGCAACCGGCAATGTAATTAGCATGCCGAATATTACTTGGAATGTGAATTGGAACGAAATCGCCAATAGATAAGACCATTTTACAATTTGGGAGCAAGTTAGAAGCAGAGCCTAAGGTGTAAATTATCGATAGTCCATATCTCGGAAACTATAAGAGATAATGCAATTTGGCAACCGGCAATGTAATTAGCATGCCGAATATTACTTGGAATGTGAATTGGAACGAAATCGCCAATAGATAAGACCATTTTACAATTTGGGCAAAAGTTAGAAGCAGAGCCTATGGTGTAAATTATCGATAGTCCATATCTCGGAAACTATAAGAGATAATGCAATTTGGCAACCGGCAATGTAATTAGCATGCTCAATATTACTTGGAATGTGAATTGGAACGAAATCGCCAATAGATAAGACCATTTTACAATTTGGGCCCAAGTTAGAAGCAGAGCCTAAGGTGTAAATTATCGATAGTCCATATCTCGGAAACTATAAGAGATAATTCAATTTGGCAACCGGCAATGTAATTAGCATGCCGAATATTACTTGGAATGTGAATTGGAACGAAATCGCCAATAGATAAGACCATTTTACAATTTGGGCCCAAGTTAGAAGCAGAGCCTAAGGTGTAAATTATCGATAGTCCATATCTCGGAAACTATAAGAGATAATGCAATTTCGCAACCGGCAATGTAATTAGCATGCCGAATATTACTTGGAATGTGAATTGAAACGAAATCGCCAATAGATAAGACCATTTTACAATTTGGGCCCAAGTTAGAAGCAGAGCCTAAGGTGTAAATTATCGATAGTCCATATCTCTGAAACTATAAGAGATAATGCAATTTCGCAAACGGCAATGTAATTAGCATGCCGAATATTACTTGGAATGTGAATTGGGACGAAATCGCCAATAGAGAAGACCATTTTACAATTTGGGCCCAAGTTAGAAGCAGAGCCTAAGGTGTAAATTATCGATAGTCCATATCTCGGAAACTATAAGAGATAATGCAATTTGGCAACCGGCAATGTAATTAGCATGCCGAATATTACTTGGAATATGAATTGGAACGAAATCGCCAATAGATAAGACCATTTTACAATTTGGGCCCAAGTTAGAAGCAGAGCCTAAGGTGTAAATTATCGATAGTCCATATCTCGGAAACTATAAGAGATAATGCAATTTCGCAACCGGCAATGTAATTAGCATGCCGAATATTACTTGGAGTGTGAATTGGAACGAAATCGCCAATAGATAAGACCATTTTACAATTTGAGCCCAAGTTAGAAGCAGAGCCTAAGGTGTAAATTATCGATAGTCCATATCTCGGAAACTATAAGAGATAATGCAATTTGGCATCCGGCAATGTAATTAGCATGCCGAATATTACTTGGAATGTGAATTTGAACGAAATCGCCAATAGATAAGACCATTTTACAATTTGGGCCCAAGTTAGAAGCAGAGCCTAAGGTGTAAATTATCGATAGTCCATATCTCGGAAACTATAAGAGATAATGCAATTTGGCAACCGGCAATGTAATTAGCATGAAGAATATTACTTGGAATGTGAATTGGAACGAAATCGCCAATAGATAAGACCATTTTACAATTTGGGCCCAAGTTAGAAGCAGAGCCTAAGGTGTAAATTATCGATAGTCCATATCTCGGAAACTATAAGAGATAATGCAATTTGGCAACCGGCAATGTAATTAGCATGCCGAATATTACTTGGAATGTGAATTGGAACGAAATCGCCAATAGATAAGACCATTTTACAATTTGGGCCCAAGTTAGAAGCAGAGCCTAAGGTGTAAATTATCGATAGTCCATATCTCGGAAACTATAAGAGATAATGCAATTTGGCAAACGGCAATGTAATTAGCATGCCGAATATTACTTGGAATGTGAATTGGAACGAAATCGCCAATAGATAAGACCATTTTACAATTTGGGCCCAAGTTAGAAGCAGAGCCTAAGGTGTAAATTATTGATAGTCCATATCTCGGAAACTATAAGAGATAATGCAATTTCGCAACCGGCAATGTAATTAGCATGCCGAATATCACTTGGAATGTGAATTGGGACGAAATCGCCAATAGAGAAGACCATTTTACAATTTGGGCCCAAGTTAGAAGCAGAGCCTAAGGTGTAAATTATCGATAGTCCATATCTCGGAAACTATAAGAGATAATGCAATTTGGCAACCGGCAATGTAATTAGCATGCCGAATATTACTTGGAATATGAATTGGAACGATATCGCCAATAGATAAGACCATTTTACAATTTGGGCCCAAGTTAGAAGCAGAGCCTAAGGTGTAAATTATCGATAGTCCATATCTCGGAAACTATAAGAGATAATGCAATTTGGCAACCGGCAATGTAATTAGCATGCCGAATATTACTTGGAATATGAATTGGAACGAAATCGCCAATAGATAAGACCATTTTACAATTTGGGCCCAAGTTAGAAGCAGAGCCTAAGGTGTAAATTATCGATAGTCCATATCTCGGAAACTATAAGAGATAATGCAATTTCGCAACCGGCAATGTAATTAGCATGCCGAATATTACTTGGAGTGTGAATTGGAACGAAATCGCCAATAGATAAGACCATTTTACAATTTGAGCCCAAGTTAGAAGCAGAGCCTAAGGTGTAAATTATCGATAGTCCATATCTCGGAAACTATAAGAGATAATGCAATTTGGCATCCGGCAATGTAATTAGCATGCCGAATATTACTTGGAATGTGAATTTGAACGAAATCGCCAATAGATAAGACCATTTTACAATTTGGGCCCAAGTTAGAAGCAGAGCCTAAGGTGTAAATTATCGATAGTCCATATCTCGGAAACTATAAGAGATAATGCAATTTGGCAACCGGCAATGTAATTAGCATGAAGAATATTACTTGGAATGTGAATTGGAACGAAATCGCCAATAGATAAGACCATTTTACAATTTGGGCCCAAGTTAGAAGCAGAGCCTAAGGTGTAAATTATCGATAGTCCATATCTCGGAAACTATAAGAGATAATGCAATTTGGCAACCGGCAATGTAATTAGCATGCCGAATATTACTTGGAATGTGAATTGGAACGAAATCGCCAATAGATAAGACCATTTTACAATTTGGGCCCAAGTTAGAAGCAGAGCCTAAGGTGTAAATTATCGATAGTCCATATCTCGGAAACTATAAGAGATAATGCAATTTGGCAAACGGCAATGTAATTAGCATGCCGAATATTACTTGGAATGTGAATTGGAACGAAATCGCCAATAGATAAGACCATTTTACAATTTGGGCCCAAGTTAGAAGCAGAGCCTAAGGTGTAAATTATTGATAGTCCATATCTCGGAAACTATAAGAGATAATGCAATTTCGCACCCGGCAATGTAATTAGCATGCCGAATATCACTTGGAATGTGAATTGGGACGAAATCGCCAATAGATAAGGCCATTTTACAATTTGGGCCCAAGTTAGAAGCAGAGCCTAAGGTGTAAATTATCGATAGTCCATATCTCGGAAACTATAAGAGATAATGCAATTTGGCAACCGGCAATGTAATTAGCATGCCGAATATTACTTGGAATGTGAATTGGAACGAAATCGCCAATAGATAAGACCATTTTACAATTTGGGCCCAAGTTAGAAGCAGAGCCTAAGATGTAAATTATCGATAGTCCATATCTCGGAAACTATAAGAGATAATGCAATTTGGCAACCGGCAATGTAATTAGCATGCCGAATATTACTTGGAATGTGAATTGGAACGAAATCGCCAATAGGTAAGACCATTTTACAATTTGGGCCCAAGTTAGAAGCAGAGCCTAAGGTGTAAATTATCGATAGTCCATATCTCGGAAACTATAAGAGATAATGCAATTTGGCAATCGGCAATGTAATTAGCATGCCGAATATTACTTGGAATGTGAATTGGAACGAAATCGCCAATAGATAAGACCATTTTACAATTTGGGCCCAAGTTAGAAGCAGAGCTTAAGGTGTAAATTATCGATAGTCCATATCTCGGAAACTATAAGAGATAATGCAATTTGGCAACCGGCAATGTAATTAGCATGCCGAATATTACTTGGAATGTGAATTGGAACGAAATCGCCAATAGATAAGACCATTTTACAATATGGGCCCAAGTTAGAAGCTGAGCCTAAGGTGTAAATTATTGATAGTCCATATCTCGGAAACTATAAGAGATAATGCAATTTCGCAACCTGCAATGTAATTAGCATGCCGAATATCACTTGGAATGTGAATTGGGACGAAATCGCCAATAGATAAGACCATTTTACAATTTGGGCCCAAGTTAGAAGCTGAGCCTAAGGTGTAAATTATCGATAGTCCATATCTCGGAAACTATAAGAGATAATGCAATTTGGCAACCGGCAATGTAATTAGCATGCCGAATATTATTTGGAATGTGAATTGGAACGAAATCGCCAATAGATAAGACCATTTTACAATTTGGGCCCAAGTTAGAAGCAGAGCCTAAGGTGTAAATTATCGATAGTCCATATCTCGGAAACTATAAGAGATAATGCAATTTGGCAACCGGCAATGTAATTAGCATGCCGAATATTACTTGGAATGTGAATTGGAACTAAATCGCCAATAGGTAAGACCATTTTACAATTTGGGCCCAAGTTAGAAGCAGAGCCTAAGGTGTAAATTATCGATAGTCCATATCTCGGAAACTATAAGAGATAATTCAATTTGGCAACCGGCAATGTAATTAGCATGCCGAATATTACTTGGAATGTGAATTGGAACGAAATCGCCAATAGATAAGACCATTTTACAATTTGGGCCCAAGTTAGAAGCAGAGCCTAAGGTGTAAATTATCGATAGTCCATATCTCGGAAACTATAAGAGATAATGCAATTTGGCAACCGTCAATGTAATTAGCATGCCGAATATTACTTGGAATGTGAATTGGAACGAAATCGCCAATAGATAAGACGATTTTACAATTTGGGCCCAAGTTAAAAGCAGAGCCTAAGGTGTAAATTATCGATAGTCCATATCTCGGAAACTATAAGAAATAATGCAATTCGGCAACCGGCAATGTAATTAGCATGCCGAATATTACTTGGAATGTGAATTGGAACGAAATCGCCAATAGATAAGACCATTTTACAATTTGGGCCCAAGTTAGAAGCAGAGCCTAAGGTGTAAATTATCGATAGTCCATATCTCGGGAACTATAAGAGATAATGCAATTTGGCAACCGGCAATGTAATTAGCATGCCGAATATTACTTGGAATGTGAATTGGAACGAAATCGCCAATAGATAAGGCCATTTTACAATTTGGGCCCAAGTTAGAAGCAGAGCCTAAGGTGTAAATTAACGATAGTTAATATCTCGGAAACTATAAGAGATAATGCAATTTGGCAACCGGCAATGAAATTAGCATGCCGAATATTACTTGGAATGTGAATTGGAACGAAATCGCCAATAGATAAGACCATTTTGCAATTTGGGCCCAAGTTAGAAGCAGAGCCTAAGGTGTAAATTATCGATAGTCCATATCTCGGAAACTATAAGAGATAATGCAATTTGGCAACCGGCAATGTAATTAGCATGCCGAATATTACTTGGAATGTGAATTGGAACGAAATCGCCAATAGATAAGACCATTTTACAATTTGGGCCCAAGTTAGAAGCAGAGCCTAAGGTGTAAATTATCGATAGTCCATATCTCGGAAACTATAAGAGATAATGCAATTTGGCAACCGGCAATGTAATTAGCATGCCGAATATTACTTGGAATGTGAATTGGAACGAAATCGCCAATAGATAAGACCATTTTACAATTTGTTCCCAAGTTAGAAGCAGAGCCTAAGGTGTAAATTATCGATAGTCCATATCTCGGAAACTATAAGAGATAATGCAATTTGGCAACTGGCAATGTAATTAGCATGCCGAATATTACTTGGAATGTGAATTGGAACGAAATCGCCAATAGATAAGACCATTTTACAATTTGGGCCCAAGTTAGAAGCAGAGCCTAAGGTGTAAATTATCGATAGTCCATATCACGGAAACTATAAGAGATAATGCAATTTGGCAACCGGCAATGTAATTTGCATGCCGAATATTACTTGGAATGTGAATTGGAACGAAATCGCCAATAGATAAGACCATTTTACAATTTGGGCCCAAGTTAGAAGCAGAGCCTAAGGTGTAAATTATCGATAGTCCATATCTCGGAAACTATAAGAGATAATGCAATTTGGCAACCGGCAATGTAATTAGCATGCCGAATATTACTTGGAATGTGAATTGGAACGAAATCGCCAATAGATAAGACCATTTTACAATTTGGGCCCAAGTTAGAAGCAGAGCCTAAGGTGTAAATTATCGATAGTCCATATCTCGGAAACTATAAGAGATAATGCAATTTGGCAACCGGCAATGTAATTAGCATGCCGAATATTTCTTGGAATGTGAATTGGAACGAAATCGCCAATAGATAAGACCATTTTACAATTTGGACCCAAGTTAGAAGCAGAGCCTAAGGTGTAAATTATTGATAGTCCATATCTCGGAAACTATAAGAGATAATGCAATTTCGCAACCGGCAATGTAATTAGCATGCCGAATATCACTTGGAATGTGAATTGGGACGAAATCGCCAATAGATAAGACCATTTTACAATTTGGGCCCAAGTTAGAAGCAGAGCCTAAGGTGTAAATTATCGATAGTCCATATCTCGGAAACTATAAGAGATAATGCAATTTGGCAACCGGCAATGTAATTAGCATGCCGAATATTACTTGGAATGTGAATTGGAAAGAAATCGCCAATAGATAAGACCATTTTACAATTTGGGCCCAAGTTAGAAGCAGAGCCTAAGGTGTAAATTATCGATAGTCCATATCTCGGAAACTATAAGAGATAATGCAATTTGGCAACCGGCAATGTAATTAGCATGCCGAATATTACTTGGAATGTGAATTGGAACGAAATCGCCAATAGATAAGACCATTTTACAATTTGGGCCCAAGTTAGAAGCAGAGCCTAAGGTGTAAATTATCGATAGTCCATATCTCGGAAACTATAAGAGATAATTCAATTTGGCAACCGGCAATGTAATTAGCATGCCGAATATTACTTGGAATGTGAATTGGAACGAAATCGCCAATAGATAAGACCATTTTACAATTTGGGCCCAAGTTAGAAGCAGAGCCTAAGGTGTAAATTATCGATAGTCCATATCTCGGAAACTATAAGAGATAATGCAATTTGGCAACAGGCAATGTAATTAGCATGCCGAATATTACTTGGAATGTGAATTGGAACGAAATCGCCAATAGATAAGACCATTTTACAATTTGTTCCCAAGTTAGAAGCAGAGCCTAAGGTGTAAATTATCGATAGTCCATATCTCGGAAACTATAAGAGATAATGCAATTTGGCAACTGGCAATGTAATTAGCATGCCGAATATTACTTGGAATGTGAATTGGAACGAAATCGCCAATAGATAAGACCATTTTACAATTTGGGCCCAAGTTAGAAGCAGAGCCTAAGGTGTAAATTATCGATAGTCCATATCTCGGAAACTATAAGAGATAATGCAATTTGGCAACCGGCAATGTAATTAGCATGCCGAATATTACTTGGAATGTGAATTGGAACGAAATCGCCAATAGATAAGACCATTTTACAATTTGGGCCCAAGTTAGAAGCAGAGCCTAAGGTGTAAATTATCGATAGTCCATATCTCGGAAACTATAAGAGATAATGCAATTTGGCAACCGGCAATGTAATTAGCATGCCGAATATTACTTGGAATGTGAATTGGAACGAAATCGCCAATAGATAAGACCATTTTACAATTTGGGCCCAAGTTAGAAGCAGAGCCTAAGGTGTAAATTATCGATAGTCCATATCTCGGAAACTATAAGAGATAATGCAATTTGGCAAACGGCAATGTAATTAGCATGCCGAATATTTCTTGGGATGTGAATTGGAACGAAATCGCCAATAGATAAGACCATTTTACAATTTGAACCCAAGCTAGAAGCAGAGCCTAAGGTGTAAATTATTGATAGTCCATATCTCGGAAACTATAAGAGATAATGCAATTTCGCAACCGGCAATGTAATTAGCATGCCGAATATCACTTGGAATGTGAATTGGGACGAAATCGCCAATAGATAAGACCATTTTACAATTTGGGCCCAAGTTAGAAGCAGAGCCTAAGGTGTAAATTATCGATAGTCCATATCTCGGAAACTATAAGAGATAATGCAATTTGGCAACCGGCAATGTAATTAGCATGCCGAATATTACTTGGAATGTGAATTGGAACGAAATCGCCAATAGATAAGACCATTTTACAATTTGGGCCCAAGTTAGAAGCAGAGCCTAAGGTGTAAATTATCGATAGTCCATATCTCGGAAACTATAAGAGATAATGCAATTTGGCAACCGGCAATGTAATTAGCATGCCGAATATTACTTGGAATGTGAATTGGAACGAAATCGCCAATAGATAAGACCATTTTACAATTTGGACCCAAGTTAGAAGCAGAGCCTAAGGTGTAAATTATTGATAGTCCATATCTCGGAAACTATAAGAGATAATGCAATTTCGCAACCGGCAATGTAATTAGCATGCCGAATATCACTTGGAATGTGAATTGGGACGAAATCGCCAATAGATAAGACCATTTTACAATTTGGGCCCAAGTTAGAAGCAGAGCCTAAGGTGTAAATTATCGATAGTCCATATCTCGGAAACTATAAGAGATAATGCAATTTGGCAACCGGCAATGTAATTAGCATGCCGAATATTACTTGGAATGTGAATTGGAACGAAATCGGCAATAGATAAATAGAATTTAGGCCCAAGTTAGAAGCAGAGCCTAAGGTGTAAATTATCGATAGTCCATATCTCGGAAACTATAAGAGATAATGCAATTTGGCAACCGGCAATGTAATTAGCATGCCGAATATTAATTGGAATGTGAATTGGAACGAAATCGCCAATAGATAAGACCATTTTACAATTTGGGAGCAAGTTAGAAGCAGAGCCTAAGGTGTAAATTATCGATAGTCCATATCTCGGAAACTATAAGAGATAATGCAATTTGGCAACCGGCAATGTAATTAGCATGCCGAATATTACTTGGAATGTGAATTGGAACGAAATCGCCAATAGATAAGACCATTTTACAATTTGGGCCCAAGTTAGAAGCAGAGCCTATGGTGTAAATTATCGATAGTCCATATCTCGGAAACTATAAGAGATAATGCAATTTGGCAACCGGCAATGTAATTAGCATGCCCAATATTACTTGGAATGTGAATTGGAACGAAATCGCCAATAGGTAAGACCATTTTACAATTTGGGCCCAAGTTAGAAGCAGAGCCTAAGGTGTAAATTATCGATAGTCCATATCTCGGAAACTATAAGAGATAATTCAATTTGGCAACCGGCAATGTAATTAGCATGCCGAATATTACTTGGAATGTGAATTGGAACGAAATCGCCAATAGATAAGACCATTTTACAATTTGGGCCCAAGTTAGAAGCAGAGCCTAAGGTGTAAATTATCGATAGTCCATATCTCGGAAACTATAAGAGATAATGCAATTTGGCAACCGGCAATGTAATTAGCATGCCGAATATTACTTGGAATGTGAATTGGAACGAAATCGCCAATAGATAAGACCATTTTACAATTTGGGAGCAAGTTAGAAGCAGAGCCTAAGGTGTAAATTATCGATAGTCCATATCTCGGAAACTATAAGAGATAATGCAATTTGGCAACCGGCAATGTAATTAGCATGCCGAATATTACTTGGAATGTGAATTGGAACGAAATCGCCAATAGATAAGACCATTTTACAATTTGGGCCTAAGTTAGAAGCAGAGCCTATGGTGTAAATTATCGATAGTCCATATCTCGGAAACTATAAGAGATAATGCAATTTGGCAACCGGCAATGTAATTAGCATGCCGAATATTACTTGGAATGTGAATTGGAACGAAATCGCCAATAGATAAGACCATTTTACAATTTGGGCCCAAGTTAGAAGCAGAGCCTAAGGTGTAAATTATCGATAGTCCATATCTCGGAAACTATAAGAGATAATGCAATTTGGCAACCGGCAATGTAATTAGCATGCCGAATATTACTTGGAATGTGAATTGGAACGAAATCGCCAATAGATAAGACCATTTTACAATTTGGGCCCAAGTTAGAAGCAGAGCCTAAGGTGTAAATTATCGATAGTCCATATCTCGGAAACTATAAGTGATAATGCAATTTGGCAACCGGCAATGTAATTAGCATGCCGAATATTACTTGGAATGTGAATTGGAACGAAATCGCCAATAGATAAGACCATTTTACAATTTGGGCCCAAGTTAGAAGCAGAGCCTAAGGTGTAAATTATCGATAGTCCATATCTCGGAAACTATAAGAGATAATGCAATTTGGCAACCGGCAATGTAATTAGCATTCCGAATATTACTTGGAATGTGAATTGGAACGAAATCGGCAATAGATAAATAGAATTTAGGCCCAAGTTAGAAGCAGAGCCTAAGGTGTAAATTATCGATAGTCCATATCTCGGAAACTATAAGAGATAATGCAATTTGGCAACCGGCAATGTAATTAGCATGCTGAATATTACTTGGAATGTGAATTGGAACGAAATCGCCAATAGATAAGACCATTTTACAATTTGGGCCCAAGTTAGAAGCAGAGCCTAAGGTGTAAATTATCGATAGTCCATATCTCGGAAACTATAAGAGATAATGCAATTTGGCAACCGGCAATGTAATTAGCATGCCGAATATTACTTGGAATGTGAATTGGAACGAAATCGCCAATAGATAAGACCATTTTACAATTTGGGCCCAAGTTAGAAGCAGAGCCTAAGGTGTAAATTATCGATAGTCCATATCTCGGAAACTATAAGAGATAATGCAATTTGGCAACCGGCAATGTAATTAGCATGCCGAATATTACTTGGAATGTGAATTAGAACGAAATCGCCAATAGATAAGACCATTTTACAATTTGTTCCCAAGTTAGAAGCAGAGCCTAAGGTGTAAATTATCGATAGTCCATATCTCGGAAACTATAAGAGATAATGCAATTTGGCAACTGGCAATGTAATTAGCATGCCGAATATTACTTGGAATGTGAATTGGAACGAAATCGCCAATAGATAAGACCATTTTACAATTTGGGCCCAAGTTAGAAGCAGAGCCTAAGGTGTAAATTATCGATAGTCCATATCTCGGAAACTATAAGAGATAATGCAATTTGGCAACCGGCAATGTAATTAGCATGCCGAATATTACTTGGAATGTGAATTGGAACGAAATCGCCAATAGATAAGACCATTTTACAATTTGGGCCCAAGTTAGAAGCAGAGCCTAAGGTGTAAATTATCGATAGTCCATATCTCGGAAACTATAAGAGATAATGCAATTTGGCAACCGGCAATGTAATTAGCATGCCGAATATTACTTGGAATGTGAATTGGAACGAAATCGCCAATAGATAAGACCATTTTACAATTTGGGCCAAAGTTAGAAGCAGAGCCTAAGGTGTAAATTATCGATAGTCCATATCTCGGAAACTATAAGAGATAATGCAATTTGGCAAACGGCAATGTAATTAGCATGCCGAATATTTCTTGGAATGTGAATTGGAACGAAATCGCCAATAGATAAGACCATTTTACAATTTGGACCCAAGCTAGAAGCAGAGCCTAAGGTGTAAATTATTGATAGTCCATATCTCGGAAACTATAAGAGATAATGCAATTTCGCAACCGGCAATGTAATTAGCATGCCGAATATCACTTGGAATGTGAATTGGGACGAAATCGCCAATAGATAAGACAATTTTACAATTTGGGCCCAAGTTAGAAGCAGAGCCTAAGGTGTAAATAATCGATAGTCCATATCTCGGAAACTATAAGAGATAATGCAATTTGGCAACCGGCAATGTAATTAGCATGCCGAATATTACTTTTAATGTGAATTGGAACGAAATCGCCAATAGATAAGACCATTTTACAATTTGGGCCCAAGTTAGAAGCAGAGCCTATGGTGTAAATTATCGATAGTCCATATCTCGGAAACTATAAGAGATAATGCAATTTGGCAACCGGCAATGTAATTAGCTTGCCGAATATTACTTGG
Source organism: Rhynchophorus ferrugineus (assembly GCF_030347505.1). Classification (NCBI taxonomy): domain Eukaryota; kingdom Metazoa; phylum Arthropoda; class Insecta; order Coleoptera; family Curculionidae; genus Rhynchophorus; species Rhynchophorus ferrugineus. Next base: position 160,847 of record NW_027472744.1, on the reverse strand, counting down.
AATGTGAATTGGAACGAAATCGCCAATAGATAAGACCATTTTACAATTTGGACCCAAGTTAGAAGCAGAGCCTAAGGTGTAAATTATTGATAGTCCATATCTCGGAAACTATAAGAGATAATGCAATTTCGCAACCGGCAATGTAATTAGCATGCCGAATATCACTTGGAATGTGAATTGGGACGAAATCGCCAATAGATAAGACCATTTTACAATTTGGGCCCAAGTTAGAAGCAGAGCCTAAGGTGTAAATTATCGATAGTCCATATCTCGGAAACTATAAGAGATAATGCAATTTGGCAACCGGCAATGTAATTAGCATGCCGAATATTACTTGGAATGTGAATTGGAACGAAATCGGCAATAGATAAATAGAATTTAGGCCCAAGTTAGAAGCAGAGCCTAAGGTGTAAATTATCGATAGTCCATATCTCGGAAACTATAAGAGATAATGCAATTTGGCAACCGGCAATGTAATTAGCATGCCGAATATTACTTGGAATGTGAATTGGAACGAAATCGCCAATAGGTAAGACCATTTTACAATTTGGGCCCAAGTTAGAAGCAGAGCCTAAGGTGTAAATTATCGATAGTCCATATCCCGGAAACTATAAGAGATAATGCAATTTGGCAACCGGCAATGTAATTAGCATGCCGAATATTACTTGGAATGTGAATTGGAACGAAATCGCCAATAGATAAGACCATTTTACAATTTGGGGGCAAGTTAGAAGCAGAGCCTAAGGTGTAAATTATCGATAGTCCATATCTCGGAAACTATAAGAGATAATGCAATTTGGCAACCGGCAATGTAATTAGCATGCCGAATATTACTTGGAATGTGAATTGGAACGAAATCGCCAATAGATAAGACCATTTTACAATTTGGGCCCAAGTTAGAAGCAGAGCCTATGGTGTAAATTATCGATAGTCCATATCTCGGAAACTATAAGAGATAATGCAATTTGGCAACCGGCAATGTAATTAGCATGCCCAATATTACTTGGAATGTGAATTGGAACGAAATCGCCAATAGGTAAGACCATTTTACAATTTGGGCCCAAGTTAGAAGCAGAGCCTAAGGTGTAAATTATCGATAGTCCATATCTCGGAAACTATAAGAGATAATTCAATTTGGCAACCGGCAATGTAATTAGCATGCCGAATATTACTTGGAATGTGAATTGGAACGAAATCGCCAATAGATAAGACCATTTTACAATTTGGGCCCAAGTTAGAAGCAGAGCCTAAGGTGTAAATTATCGATAGTCCATATCTCGGAAACTATAAGAGATAATGCAATTTGGCAACCGGCAATGTAATTAGCATGCCGAATATCACTTGGAATGTGAATTGGAACGAAATCGCCAATAGATAAGACCATTTTACAATTTGGGAGCAAGTTAGAAGCAGAGCCTAAGGTGTAAATTATCGATAGTCCATATCTCGGAAACTATAAGAGATAATGCAATTTGGCAACCGGCAATGTAATTAGCATGCCGAATATTACTTGGAATGTGAATTGGAACGAAATCGCCAATAGATAAGACCATTTTACAATTTGGGCCTAAGTTAGAAGCAGAGCCTATGGTGTAAATTATCGATAGTCCATATCTCGGAAACTATAAGAGATAATGCAATTTGGCAACCGGCAATGTAATTAGCATGCCGAATATTACTTGGAATGTGAATTGGAACGAAATCGCCAATAGATAAGACCATTTTACAATTTGGGCCCAAGTTAGAAGCAGAGCCTAAGGTGTAAATTATCGATAGTCCATATCTCGGAAACTATAAGAGATAATGCAATTTGGCAACCGGCAATGTAATTAGCATGCCGAATATTACTTGGAATGTGAATTGGAACGAAATCGCCAATAGATAAGACCATTTTACAATTTGGGCCCAAGTTAGAAGCAGAGCCTAAGGTGTAAATTATCGATAGTCCATATCTCGGAAACTATAAGAGATAATGCAATTTGGCAACCGGCAATGTAATTAGCATGCCGAATATTACTTGGAATGTGAATTGGAACGAAATCGCCAATAGATAAGACCATTTTACAATTTGGGCCCAAGTTAGAAGCAGAGCCTAAGGTGTAAATTATTGATAGTCCATATCTCGGAAACTATAAGAGATAATGCAATTTCGCAACCAGCAATGTAATTAGCATGCCGAATATCACTTGGAATGTGAATTGGGACGAAATCGCCAATAGATAAGACCATTTTACAATTTGGGCCCAAGTTAGAAGCAGAGCCTAAGGTGTAAATTATCGATAGTCCATATCTCGGAAACTATAAGAGATAATGCAATTTGGCAACCGGCAATGTAATTGGCATGCCGAATATTACTTGGAATGTGAATTGGAACGAAATCGCCAATAGATAAGACCATTTTACAATTTGGGCCCAGGTTAGAAGCAGAGCCTAAGGTGTAAATTATCGATAGTCCATATCTCGGAAACTATAAGAGATAATGCAATTTGGCAACCGGCAATGTAATTAGCATGCCGAATATTACTTGGAATGTGAATTGGAACGAAATCGCCAATAGATAAGACCATTTTACAATTTGGGCCCAAGTTAGAAGCAGAGCCTAAGGTGTAAATTATCGATAGTCCATATCTCGGAAACTATAAGAGATAATGCAATTTCGCAACCGGCAATGTAATTAGCATGCCGAATATTACTTGGAGTGTGAATTGGAACGAAATCGCGAATAGATAAGACCATTTTACAATTTGGGCCCAAGTTAGAAGCAGAGCCTAAGGTGTAAATTATCGATAGTCCATATCTCGGAAACTATAAGAGATAATGCAATTTGGCAACCGGCAATGTAATTAGCATGCCGAATATTACTTGGAATGTGAATTGGAACGAAATCGCCAATAGGTAAGACCATTTTACAATTTGGGCCCAAGTTAGAAGCAGAGCCTAAGGTGTAAATTATCGATAGTCCATATCTCGGAAACTATAAGAGATAATGCAATTTGGCAACCGGCAATGTAATTAGCATGCCGAATATTACTTGGAATGTGAATTGGAACGAAATCGCCAATAGAAAAGACCATTTTACAATTTGGGAGCAAGTTAGAAGCAGAGCCTAAGGTGTAAATTATCGATAGTCCATATCTCGGAAACTATAAGAGATAATGCAATTTGGCAACCGGCAATGTAATTAGCATGCCGAATATTACTTGGAATGTGAATTGGAACGAAATCGCCAATAGATAAGACCATTTTACAATTTGGGCCCAAGTTAGAAGCAGAGCCTATGGTGTAAATTATCGATAGTCCATATCTCGGAAACTATAAGAGATAATGCAATTTGGCAACCGGCAATGTAATTAGCATGCCCAATATTACTTGGAATGTGAATTGGAACGAAATCGCCAATAGATAAGACCATTTTACAATTTGGGCCCAAGTTAGAAGCAGAGCCTAAGGTGTAAATTATCGATAGTCCATATCTCGGAAACTATAAGAGATAATTCAATTTGGCAACCGGCAATGTAATTAGCATGCCGAATATTACTTGGAATGTGAATTGGAACGAAATCGCCAATAGATAAGACCATTTTACAATTTGGGCCCAAGTTAGAAGCAGAGCCTAAGGTGTAAATTATCGATAGTCCATATCTCGGAAACTATAAGAGATAATGCAATTTGGCAACCGGCAATGTAATTAGCATGCCGAATATTACTTGGAATGTGAATTGGAACGAAATCGCCAATAGATAAGACCATTTTACAATTTGGGAGCAAGTTAGAAGCAGAGCCTAAGGTGTAAATTATCGATAGTCCATATCTCGGAAACTATAAGAGATAATGCAATTTGGCAACCGGCAATGTAATTAGCATGCCGAATATTACTTGGAATGTGAATTGGAACGAAATCGCCAATAGATAAGACCATTTTACCATTTGGGCCCAAGTTAGAAGCAGAGCTTAAGGTGTAAATTATCGATAGTCCATATCTCGGAAACTATAAGAGATAATGCAATTTGGCAACCGGCAATGTAATTAGCATGCCGAATATTACTTGGAATGTGAATTGGAACGAAACCGCCAATAGATAAGACCATTTTACAATTTGGGCCCAAGTTAGAAGCAGAGCCTAAGGTGTAAATTATCGATAGTCCATATCTCGGAAACTATAAGAGATAATGCAATTTGGCAACCGGCAATGTAATTAGCATGCCGAATATTACTTGGAATGTGAATTGGAACGAAATCGCCAATAGATAAGACCATTTTACAATTTGGGCCCAAGTTAGAAGCAGAGCCTAAGGTGTAAATTATCGATAGTCCATATCTCGGAAACTATAAGAGATAATTCAATTTGGCAACCGGCAATGTAATTAGCATGCCGAATATTACTTGGAATGTGAATTGGAACGAAATCGCCAATAGATAAGACCATTTTACAATTTGGGCCCAAGTTAGAAGCAGAGCCTAAGGTGTAAATTATCGATAGTCCATATCTCGGAAACTATAAGAGATAATGCAATTTGGCAACCGGCAATGTAATTAGCATGCCGAATATTACTTGGAATGTGAATTAGAACGAAATCGCCAATAGATAAGACCATTTTACAATTTGGGAGCAAGTTAGAAGCAGAGCCTAAGGTGTAAATTATCGATAGTCCATATCTCGGAAACTATAAGAGATAATGCAATTTGGCAACTGGCAATGTAATTAGCATGCCGAATATTACTTGGAATGTGAATTGGAACGAAATCGCCAATAGATAAGACCATTTTACAATTTGGGCCCAAGTTAGAAGCAGAGCCTAAGGTGTAAATTATCGATAGTCCATATCTCGGAAACTATAAGAGATAATGCAATTTGGCAACCGGCAATGTAATTAGCATGCCGAATATTACTTGGAATGTGAATTGGAACGAAATCGCCAATAGATAAGACCATTTTACAATTTGGGCTCAAGTTAGAAGCAGAGCCTAAGGTGTAAATTATCGATAGTCCATATCTCGGAAACTATAAGAGATAATGCAATTTGGCAACCGGCAATGTAATTAGCATGCCGAATATTACTTGGAATGTGAATTGGAACGAAATCGCCAATAGATAAGACCATTTTACAATTTGGGCCCAAGTTAGAAGCAGAGCCTAAGGTGTAAATTATCGATAGTCCATATCTCGGAAACTATAAGAGATAATGCAATTTGGCAAACGGCAATGTAATTAGCATGCCGAATATTTCTTGGAATGTGAATTGGAACGAAATCGCCAATAGATAAGACCATTTTACAATTTGGACCCAAGCTAGAAGCAGAGCCTAAGGTGTAAATTATTGATAGTCCATATCTCGGAAACTATAAGAGATAATGCAATTTCGCAACCGGCAATGTAATTAGCATGCCGAATATCACTTGGAATGTGAATTGGGACGAAATCGCCAATAGATAAGACCATTTTACAATTTGGGCCCAAGTTAGAAGCAGAGCCTAAGGTGTAAATTATCGATAGTCCATATCTCGGAAACTATAAGAGATAATGCAATTTGGCAACCGGCAATGTAATTAGCATGCCGAATATTACTTGGAATGTGAATTGGAACGAAATCGCCAATAGATAAGACCATTTTACAATTTGGGCCCAAGTTAGAAGCAGAGCCTAAGGTGTAAATTATCGATAGTCCATATCTCGGAAACTATAAGAGATAATGCAATTTGGCAACCGGCAATGTAATTAGCATGCCGAATATTACTTGGAATGTGAATTGGAACGAAATCGGCAATAGATAAATAGAATTTAGGCCCAAGTTAGAAGCAGAGCCTAAGGTGTAAATTATCGATAGTCCATATCTCGGAAACTATAAGAGATAATGCAATTTGGCAACCGGCAATGTAATTAGCATGCCGAATATTACTTGGAATGTGAATTGGAACGAAATCGCCAATAGGTAAGACCATTTTACAATTTGGGCCCAAGTTAGAAGCAGAGCCTAAGGTGTAAATTATCGATAGTCCATATCTCGGAAACTATAAGAGATAATGCAATTTGGCAACCGGCAATGTAATTAGCATGCCGAATATTACTTGGAATGTGAATTGGAACGAAATCGCCAATAGATAAGACCATTTTACAATTTGGGGGCAAGTTAGAAGCAGAGCCTAAGGTGTAAATTATCGATAGTCCATATCTCGGAAACTATAAGAGATAATGCAATTTGGCAACCGGCAATGTAATTAGCATGCCGAATATTACTTGGAATGTGAATTGGAACGAAATCGCCAATAGATAAGACCATTTTACAATTTGGGCCCAAGTTAGAAGCAGAGCCTATGGTGTAAATTATCGATAGTCCATATCTCGGAAACTATAAGAGATAATGCAATTTGGCAACCGGCAATGTAATTAGCATGCCCAATATTACTTGGAATGTGAATTGGAACGAAATCGCCAATAGGTAAGACCATTTTACAATTTGGGCCCAAGTTAGAAGCAGAGCCTAAGGTGTAAATTATCGATAGTCCATATCTCGGAAACTATAAGAGATAATTCAATTTGGCAACCGGCAATGTAATTAGCATGCCGAATATTACTTGGAATGTGAATTGGAACGAAATCGCCAATAGATAAGACCATTTTACAATTTGGGCCCAAGTTAGAAGCAGAGCCTAAGGTGTAAATTATCGATAGTCCATATCTCGGAAACTATAAGAGATAATGCAATTTGGCAACCGGCAATGTAATTAGCATGCCGAATATTACTTGGAATGTGAATTGGAACGAAATCGCCAATAGATAAGACCATTTTACAATTTGGGAGCAAGTTAGAAGCCGAGCCTAAGGTGTAAATTATCGATAGTCCATATCTCGGAAACTATAAGAGATAATGCAATTTGGCAACCGGCAATGTAATTAGCATGCCGAATATTACTTGGAATGTGAATTGGAACGAAATCGCCAATAGATAAGACCATTTTACAATTTGGGCCTAAGTTAGAAGCAGAGCCTATGGTGTAAATTATCGATAGTCCATATCTCGGAAACTATAAGAGATAATGCAATTTGGCAACCGGCAATGTAATTAGCATGCCGAATATTACTTGGAATGTGAATTGGAACGAAATCGCCAATAGATAAGACCATTTTACAATTTGGGCCCAAGTTAGAAGCAGAGCCTAAGGTGTAAATTATCGATAGTCCATATTTCGGAAACTATAAGAGATAATGCAATTTGGCAACCGGCAATGTAATTAGCATGCCGAATATTACTTGGAATGTGAATTGGAACGAAATCGCCAATAGATAAGACCATTTTACAATTTGGGCCCAAGTTAGAAGCAGAGCCTAAGGTGTAAATTATCGATAGTCCATATCTCGGAAACTATAAGAGATAATGCAATTTGGCAACCGGCAATGTAATTAGCATGCCGAATATTACTTGGAATGTGAATTGGAACGAAATCGCCAATAGATAAGACCATTTTACAATTTGGGCCCAAGTTAGAAGCAGAGCCTAAGGTGTAAATTATTGATAGTCCATATCTCGGAAACTATAAGAGATAATGCAATTTCGCAACCAGCAATGTAATTAGCATGCCGAATATCACTTGGAATGTGAATTGGGACGAAATCGCCAATAGATAAGACCATTTTACAATTTGGGCCCAAGTTAGAAGCAGAGCCTAAGGTGTAAATTATCGATAGTCCATATCTCGGAAACTATAAGAGATAATGCAATTTGGCAACCGGCAATGTAATTGGCATGCCGAATATTACTTGGAATGTGAATTGGAAGGAAATCGCCAATAGATAAGACCATTTTACACTTTGGGCCCAGGTTAGAAGCAGAGCCTAAGGTGTAAATTATCGATAGTCCATATCTCGGAAACTATAAGAGATAATGCAATTTGGCAACCGGCAATGTAATTAGCATGCCGAATATTACTTGGAATATGAATTGGAACGAAATCGCCAATAGATAAGGCCATTTTACAATTTGGGCCCAAGTTAGAAGCAGAGCCTAAGGTGTAAATTATCGATAGTCCATATCTCGGAAACTATAAGAGATAATGCAATTTGGCAACCGGCAATGTAATTAGCATGCCGAATATTACTTGGAATGTGAATTGGAACGAAATCGCCAATAGATAAGACCATTTTACAATTTGGGAGCAAGTTAGAAGCAGAGCCTAAGGTGTAAATTATCGATAGTCCATATCTCGGAAACTATAAGAGATAATTCAATTTGGCAACCGGCAATGTAATTAGCATGCCGAATATTACTTGGAATGTGAATTGGAACGAAATCGCCAATAGATAAGACCATTTTACAATTTGGGCCCAAGTTAGAAGCAGAGCCTAAGGTGTAAATTATCGATAGTCCATATCTCGGAAACTATAAGAGATAATGCAATTTGGCAACCGGCAATGTAATTAGCATGCCGAATATTACTTGGAATGTGAATTGGAACGAAATCGCCAATAGATAAGACCATTTTACAATTTGGGACCAAGTTAGAAGCAGAGCCTAAGGTGTAAATTATCGATAGTCCATATCTCGGAAACTATAAGAGATAATGCAATTTGGCAACCGGCAATGTAATTAGCATGCCGAATATTACTTGGAATGTGAATTGGAACGAAATCGCCAATAGATAAGACCATTTTACGATTTGGGCCCAAGTTAGAAGCAGAGCCTAAGGTGTAAATTATCGATAGTCCATATCTCGGAAACTATAAGAGATAATGCAATTTGGCAACCGGCAATGTAATTAGCATGCCGAATATTACTTGGAATGTGAATTGGAACGAAATCGCCAATAGATAAGACCATTTTACAATTTGGGCCCAAGTTAGAAGCAGAGCCTAAGGTGTAAATTATCGATAGTCCATATCTCGGAAACTATAAGAGATAATGCAATTTGGCAACCGGCAATGTAATTAGCATGCCGAATATTACTTGGAATGTGAATTGGAACGAAATCGCCAATAGATAAGACCATTTTACAATTTGGGCCCAAGTTAGAAGCAGAGCCTAAGGTGTAAATTATCGATAGTCCATATCTCGGAAACTATAAGAGATAATGCAATTTGGCAACCGGCAATGTAATTAGCATGCCGAATATTACTTGGAATGTGAATTGGAACGAAATCGCCAATAGATAAGACCATTTTACAATTTGGGCCCAAGTTAGAAGCAGAGCCTAAGGTGTAAATTATTGATAGTCCATATCTCGGAAACTATAAGAGATAATGCAATTTCGCAACCAGCAATGTAATTAGCATGCCGAATATCACTTGGAATGTGAATTGGAACGAAATCGCCAATAGATAAGACCATTTTACAATTTGGGCCCAAGTTAGAAGCAGAGCCTAAGGTGTAAATTATCGATAGTCCATATCTCGGAAACTATAAGAGATAATGCAATTTGGCAACCGGCAATGTAATTAGCATGCCGAATATTACTTGGAATGTGAATTGGAAGGAAATCGCCAATAGATAAGACCATTTTACACTTTGGGCCCAGGTTAGAAGCAGAGCCTAAGGTGTAAATTATCGATAGTCCATATCTCGGAAACTATAAGAGATAATGCAATTTGGCAACCGGCAATGTAATTAGCATGCCGAATATTACTTGGAATGTGAATTGGAACGAAATCGCCAATAGATAAGACCATTTTACAATTTGGGCCCAAGTTAGAAGCAGAGCCTAAGGTGTAAATTATCGATAGTCCATATCTCGGAAACTATAAGAGATAATGCAATTTGGCAACCGGCAATGTAATTAGCATGCCGAATATTACTTGGAATGTGAATTGGAACGAAATCGCCAATAGATAAGACCATTTTACAATTTGGGAGCAAGTTAGAAGCAGAGCCTAAGGTGTAAATTATCGATAGTCCATATCTCGGAAACTATAAGAGATAATGCAATTTGGCAACCGGCAATGTAATTAGCATGCCGAATATTACTTGGAATGTGAATTGGAACGAAATCGCCAATAGATAAGACCATTTTACAATTTGGGCCCAAGTTAGAAGCAGAGCCTATGGTGTAAATTATCGATAGTCCATATCTCGGAAACTATAAGAGATAATGCAATTTGGCAACCGGCAATGTAATTAGCATGCCCAATATTACTTGGAATGTGAATTGGAACGAAATCGCCAATAGATAAGACCATTTTACAATTTGGGCCCAAGTTAGAAGCAGAGCCTAAGGTGTAAATTATCGATAGTCCATATCTCGGAAACTATAAGAGATAATTCAATTTGGCAACCGGCAATGTAATTAGCATGCCGAATATTACTTGGAATGTGAATTGGAACGAAATCGCCAATAGATAAGACCATTTTACAATTTGGGCCCAAGTTAGAAGCAGAGCCTAAGGTGTAAATTATCGATAGTCCATATCTCGGAAACTATAAGAGATAATGCAATTTGGCAACCGGCAATGTAATTAGCATGCCGAATATTACTTGGAATGTGAATTGGAACGAAATCGCCAATAGATAAGACCATTTTACAATTTGGGAGCAAGTTAGAAGCAGAGCCTAAGGTGTAAATTATCGATAGTCCATATCTCGGAAACTATAAGAGATAATGCAATTTGGCAACCGGCAATGTAATTAGCATGCCGAATATTACTTGGAATGTGAATTGGAACGAAATCGCCAATAGATAAGACCATTTTACGATTTGGGCCCAAGTTAGAAGCAGAGCCTAAGGTGTAAATTATCGATAGTCCATATCTCGGAAACTATAAGAGATAATGCAATTTGGCAACCGGCAATGTAATTAGCATGCCGAATATTACTTGGAATGTGAATTGGAACGAAATCGCCAATAGATAAGACCATTTTACAATTTGGGCCCAAGTTAGAAGCAGAGCCTAAGGTGTAAATTATCGATAGTCCATATCTCGGAAACTATAAGAGATAATGCAATTTCGCAACCGGCAATGTAATTAGCATGCCGAATATTACTTGGAGTGTGAATTGGAACGAAATCGCCAATAGATAAGACCATTTTACAATTTGGGCCCAAGTTAGAAGCAGAACCTAAGGTGTAAATTATCGATAGTCCATATCTCGGAAACTATAAGAGATAATGCAATTTGGCAACCGGCAATGTAATTAGCATGCCGAATATTACTTGGAATGTGAATTGGAACGAAATCGCCAATAGATAAGACCATTTTACAATTTGGGCCCAAGTTAGAAGCAGAGCCTAAGGTGTAAATTATCGATAGTCCATATCTCGGAAACTATAAGAGATAATGCAATTTGGCAACCGGCAATGTAATTAGCATGCCGAATATTACTTGGAATGTGAATTGGAACGAAATCCCCAATAGATAAGACCATTTTACAATTTGGGCCCAAGTTAGAAGCAGAGCCTAAGGTGTAAATTATCGATAGTCCATATCTAAGAAACTATAAGAGATAATGCAATTTGGCAACCGGCAATGTAATTAGCATGCCGAATATTACTTGGAATGTGAATTGGAACGAAATCGCCAATAGATAAGACCATTTTACAATTTGGGCCCAAGTTAGAAGCAGAGCCTAAGGTGTAAATTATCGATAGTCCATATCTCGGAAACTATAAGAGATAATGCAATTTGGCAACCGGCAATGTAATTAGCATGCCGAATATTACTTGGAATGTGAATTGGAACGAAATCGCCAATAGATAAGACCATTTTACAATTTGGGCCCAAGTTAGAAGCAGAGCCTAAGGTGTAAATTATTGATAGTCCATATCTCGGAAACTATAAGAGATAATGCAATTTCGCAACCGGCAATGTAATTAGCATGCCGAATATCACTTGGAATATGAATTGGGACGAAATCGCCAATAGATAAGACCATTTTACAATTTGGGCCCAAGTTAGAAGCAGAGCCTAAGGTGTAAATTATCGATAGTCCATATCTCGGAAACTATAAGAGATAATGCAATTTGGCAACCGGCAATGTAATTAGCATGCCGAATATTACTTGGAATGTGAATTGGAACGAAATCGCCAATAGATAAGACCATTTTACAATTTGGGCCCAAGTTAGAAGCAGAGCCTAAGGTGTAAATTATCGATAGTCCATATCTCGGAAACTATAAGAGATAATGCAATTTGGCAACCGGCAATGTAATTAGCATGCCGAATATTACTTGGAATGTGAATTGGAACGAAATCGCCAATAGATAAGACCATTTTACAATTTGGGCCCAAGTTAGAAGCAGAGCCTAAGGTGTAAATTATCGATAGTCCATATCTCGGAAACTATAAGAGATAATGCAATTTGGCAACCGGCAATGTAATTAGCATGCCGAATATTACTTGGAATGTGAATTGGAACGAAATCGCCAATAGATAAGACCATTTTACAATTTGGGAGCAAGTTAGAAGCAGAGCCTAAGGTGTAAATTATCGATAGTCCATATCTCGGAAACTATAAGAGATAATGCAATTTGGCAACCGGCAATGTAATTAGCATGCCGAATATTACTTGGAATGTGAATTGGAACGAAATCGCCAATAGATAAGACCATTTTACAATTTGGGCCCAAGTTAGAAGCAGAGCCTAAGGTGTAAATTATCGATAGTCCATATCTCGGAAACTATAAGAGATAATGCAATTTCGCAACCGGCAATGTAATTAGCATGCCGAATATTACTTGGAGTGTGAATTGGAACGAAATCGCCAATAGATAAGACCATTTTACAATTTGGGCCCAAGTTAGAAGCAGAGCCTAAGGTGTAAATTATCGATAGTCCATATCTCGGAAACTATAAGAGATAATGCAATTTGGCAACCGGCAATGTAATTAGCATGCCGAATATTACTTGGAATGTGAATTGGAACGAAATCCCCAATAGATAAGACCATTTTACAATTTGGGCCCAAGTTAGAAGCAGAGCTTAAGGTGTAAATTATCGATAGTCCATATCTCGGAAACTATAAGGGATAATGCAATTTGGCAACCGGCAATGTAATTAGCATGCCGAATATTACTTGGAATGTGAATTGGAACGAAATCCCCAATAGATAAGACCATTTTACAATTTGGGCCCAAGTTAGAAGCAGAGCCTAAGGTGTAAATTATCGATAGTCCATATCTCGGAAACTATAAGAGATAATGCAATTTCGCAACCGGCAATGTAATTAGCATGCCGAATATTACTTGGAGTGTGAATTGGAACGAAATCGCCAATAGATAAGACCATTTTACAATTTGGGCCCAAGTTAGAAGCAGAGCCTAATGTGTAAATTATCGATAGTCCATATCTCGGAAACTATAAGAGATAATGCAATTTGGCAACCGGCAATGTAATTAGCATGCCGAATATTACTTGGAATGTGAATTGGAACGAAATCCCCAATAGATAAGACCATTTTACAATTTGGGCCCAAGTTAGAAGCAGAGCCTAAGGTGTAAATTATCGATAGTCCATATCTCGGAAACTATAAGAGATAATGCAATTTGGCAACCGGCAATGTAATTAGCATGCCGAATATTACTTGGAATGTGAATTGCAACTAAATCGCCAATAGATAAGACCATTTTACAATTTGGGCCCAAGTTAGAAGCAGAGCCTAAGGTGTAAATTATCGATAGTCCATATCTCGGAAACTATAAGAGATAATGCAATTTGGCAACCGGCAATGTAATTAGCATGCCGAATATTACTTGGAATGTGAATTGGAACGAAATCGCCAATAGATAAGACCATTTTACAATTTGGGCCCAAGTTAGAAGCAGAGCCTAAGGTGTAAATTATCGATAGTCCATATCTCGGAAACTATAAGAGATAATGCAATTTCGCAACCGGCAATGTAATTAGCATGCCGAATATCACTTGGAATGTGAATTGGGACGAAATCGCCAATAGATAAGACCATTTTACAATTTGGGCCCAAGTTAGAAGCAGAGCCTAAGGTGTAAATTATCGATAGTCCATATCTCGGAAACTATAAGAGATAATTCAATTTGGCAACCGGCAATGTAATTAGCAAGCCGAATATTACTTGGAATGTGAATTGGAACGAAATCGCCAATAGATAAGACCATTTTACAATTTGGGCCCAAGTTAGAAGCAGAGCCTAAGGTGTAAATTATTGATCGTCCATATCTCGGAAACTATAAGAGATAATGCAATTTCGCAACCGGCAATGTAATTAGCATGCCGAATATCACTTGGAATGTGAATTGGGACGAAATCGCCAATAGATAAGACCATTTTACAATTTGGGCCCAAGTTAGAAGCAGAGCCTAAGGTGTAAATTATCGATAGTCCATATCTCGGAAACTATAAGAGATAATGCAATTTGGCAACCGGCAATGTAATTAGCATACCGAATATTACTTGGAATGTGAATTGGAACGAAATCGCCAATAGGTAAGACCATTTTACAATTTGGGCCCAAGTTAGAAGCAGAGCCTAAGGTGTAAATTATCGATAGTCCATATCTCGGAAACTATAAGAGATAATTCAATTTGGCAACCGGCAATGTAATTAGCATGCCGAATATTACTTGGAATGTGAATTGGAACGAAATCGCCAATAGATAAGACCATTTTACAATTTGGTCCCAAGTTAGAAGCAGAGCCTAAGGTGTAAATTATCGATAGTCCATATCTCGGAAACTATAAGAGATAATGCAATTTGGCAACCGGCAATGTAATTAGCATGCCGAATATTACTTGGAATGTGAATTGGAACGAAATCGCCAATAGATAAGACCATTTTACAATTTGGGCCCAAGTTAGAAGCAGAGCCTAAGGTGTAAATTATCGATAGTCCATATCTCGGAAACTATAAGAGATAATTCAATTTGGCAACCGGCAATGTAATTAGCATGCCGAATATTACTTGGAATGTGAATTGGAACGAAATCGCCAATAGATAAGACAATTTTACAATTTGGGCCCAAGTTAGAAGCAGAGCCTAAGGTGTAAATTATCGATAGTCCATATCTCGGAAACTATAACAGATAATGCAATTTGGCAACCGGCAATGTAATTAGCATGCCGAATATTACTTGGAATGTGAATTGGAACGAAATCGCCAATAGATAAGACCATTTTACAATTTGGGCCCAAGTTAGAAGCAGAGCCTAAGGTGTAAATTATCGATAGTCCATATCTCGGAAACTATAAGAGATAATGCAATTTCGCAACCGGCAATGTAATTAGCATGCCGAATATTACTTGGAGTGTGAATTGGAACGAAATCGCCAATAGATAAGACCATTTTACAATTTGGGCCCAAGTTAGAAGCAGAGCCTAAGGTGTAAATTATCGATAGTCCATATCTCGGAAACTATAAGAGATAATGCAATTTGGCAACCGGCAATGTAATTAGCATGCCGAATATTACTTGGAATGTGAATTGGAACGAAATCGCCAATAGATAAGACCATTTTACAATTTCGGCCCAAGTTAGAAGCAGAGCCAAAGGTGTAAATTATCGATAGTCCATATCTCGGAAACTATAAGAGATAATGCAATTTGGCAACCGGCAATGTAATTAGCATGCCGAATATTACTTGGAATGTGAATTGCAACTAAATCGCCAATAGATAAGACCATTTTACAATTTGGGCCCAAGTTAGAAGCAGAGGCTAAGGTGTAAATTATCGATAGTCCATATCTCGGAAACTATAAGAGATAATGCAATTTGGCAACCGGCAATGTAATTAGCATGCCGAATATTACTTGGAATGTGAATTGGAACGAAATCGCCAATAGATAAGACCATTTTACAATTTAGGCCCAAGTTAGAAGCAGAGCCTAAGGTGTAAATTATTGATAGTCCATATCTCGGAAACTATAAGAGATAATGCAATTTCGCAACCGGCAATGTAATTAGCATGCCGAATATCACTTGGAATGTGAATTGGGACGAAATCGCCAATAGATAAGACCATTTTACAATTTGGGCCCAAGTTGGAAGCAGAGCCTAAGGTGTAAATTATCGATAGTCCATATCTCGGAAACTATAAGAGATAATGCAATTTGGCAACCGGCAATGTAATTAGCATGCCGAATATTACTTGGAATGTGAATTGGAACGAAATCGCCAATAGGTAAGACCATTTTACAATTTGGGCCCAAGTTAGAAGCAGAGCCTAAGGTGTAAATTATCGATAGTCCATATCTCGGAAACTATAAGAGATAATTCAATTTGGCAACCGGCAATGTAATTAGCATGCCGAATATTACTTGGAATGTGAATTGGAACGAAATCGCCAATAGATAAGACCATTTTATAATTTGGGCCCAAGTTAGAAGCAGAGCCTAAGGTGTAAATTATCGATAGTCCATATCTCGGAAACTATAAGAGATAATGCAATTTGGCAACCGGCAATGTAATTAGCATGCCGAATATTACTTGGAATGTGAATTGGAACGAAATCGCCAATAGATAAGACCATTTTACAATTTGGGCCCAAGTTAGAAGCAGAGCCTAAGGTGTAAATTATCGATAGTCCATAACTCGGAAACTATAAGAGATAATGCAATTTGGCAACCGGCAATGTAATTAGCATGCCGAATATTACTTAGAATGTGAATTGGAACGAAATCGCCAATAGATAAGGCCATTTTACAATTTGGGCCCAAGTTAGAAGCAGAGCCTAAGGTGTAAATTATCGATAGTCCATATCTCGGAAACTATAAGAGATAATGCAATTTGGCAACCGGCAATGTAATTAGCATGCCGAATATTACTTGGAATGTGAATTGGGACGAAATCGCCAATAGATAAGACCATTTTACAATTTGGGCCCAAGTTAGAAGCAGAGCCTAAGGTGTAAATTATCGATAGTCCATATCTCGGAAACTATAAGAGATAATGCAATTTGGCAACCGGCAATGTAATTAGCATGCCGAATATAACTTGGAATGTGAATTGGAACGAAATCGCCAATAGATAAGACCATTTTACAATTTGGGCCCAAGTTAGAAGCAGAGCCAAAGGTGTAAATTATCGATAGTCCATATCTCGGAAACTATAAGAGATAATGCAATTTGGCAACCGGCAATGTAATTAGCATGCCGAATATTACTTGGAATGTGAATTGCAACTAAATCGCCAATAGATAAGACCATTTTACAATTTGGGCCCAAGTTAGAAGCAGAGGCTAAGGTGTAAATTATCGATAGTCCATATCTCGGAAACTATAAGAGATAATGCAATTTGGCACCGGCAATGTAATTAGCATGCCGAATATTACTTGGAATGTGAATTGGAACGAAATCGCCAATAGATAAGACCATTTTACAATTTAGGCCCAAGTTAGAAGCAGAGCCTAAGGTGTAAATTATTGATAGTCCATATCTCGGAAACTATAAGAGATAATGCAATTTCGCAACCGGCAATGTAATTAGCATGCCGAATATCACTTGGAATGTGAATTGGGACGAAATCGCCAATAGATAAGACCATTTTACAATTTGGGCCCAAGTTAGAAGCAGAGCCTAAGGTGTAAATTATCGATAGTCCATATCTCGGAAACTATAAGAGATAATGCAATTTGGCAACCGGCAATGTAATTAGCATGCCGAATATTACTTGGAATGTGAATTGGAACGAAATCGCCAATAGGTAAGACCATTTTACAATTTGGGCCCAAGTTAGAAGCAGAGCCTAAGGTGTAAATTATCGATAGTCCATATCTCGGAAACTATAAGAGATAATTCAATTTGGCAACCGGCAATGTAATTAGCATGCCGAATATTACTTGGAATGTGAATTGGAACGAAATCGCCAATAGATAAGACAATTTTACAATTTGGGCCCAAGTTAGAAGCAGAGCCTAAGGTGTAAATTATCGATAGTCCATATCTCGGAAACTATAACAGATAATGCAATTTGGCAACCGGCAATGTAATTAGCATGCCGAATATTACTTGGAATGTGAATTGGAACGAAATCGCCAATAGATAAGACCATTTTACAATTTGGGCCCAAGTTAGAAGCAGAGCCTAAGGTGTAAATTATCGATAGTCCATATCTCGGAAACTATAAGAGATAATGCAATTTCGCAACCGGCAATGTAATTAGCATGCCGAATATTACTTGGAGTGTGAATTGGAACGAAATCGCCAATAGATAAGACCATTTTACAATTTGGGCCCAAGTTAGAAGCAGAGCCTAAGGTGTAAATTATCGATAGTCCATATCTCGGAAACTATAAGAGATAATGCAATTTGGCAACCGGCAATGTAATTAGCATGCCGAATATTACTTGGAATGTGAATTGGAACGAAATCGCCAATAGATAAGACCATTTTACAATTTCGGCCCAAGTTAGAAGCAGAGCCAAAGGTGTAAATTATCGATAGTCCATATCTCGGAAACTATAAGAGATAATGCAATTTGGCAACCGGCAATGTAATTAGCATGCCGAATATTACTTGGAATGTGAATTGCAACTAAATCGCCAATAGATAAGACCATTTTACAATTTGGGCCCAAGTTAGAAGCAGAGGCTAAGGTGTAAATTATCGATAGTCCATATCTCGGAAACTATAAGAGATAATGCAATTTGGCAACCGGCAATGTAATTAGCATGCCGAATATTACTTGGAATGTGAATTGGAACGAAATCGCCAATAGATAAGACCATTTTACAATTTAGGCCCAAGTTAGAAGCAGAGCCTAAGGTGTAAATTATTGATAGTCCATATCTCGGAAACTATAAGAGATAATGCAATTTCGCAACCGGCAATGTAATTAGCATGCCGAATATCACTTGGAATGTGAATTGGGACGAAATCGCCAATAGATAAGACCATTTTACAATTTGGGCCCAAGTTGGAAGCAGAGCCTAAGGTGTAAATTATCGATAGTCCATATCTCGGAAACTATAAGAGATAATGCAATTTGGCAACCGGCAATGTAATTAGCATGCCGAATATTACTTGGAATGTGAATTGGAACGAAATCGCCAATAGGTAAGACCATTTTACAATTTGGGCCCAAGTTAGAAGCAGAGCCTAAGGTGTAAATTATCGATAGTCCATATCTCGGAAACTATAAGAGATAATTCAATTTGGCAACCGGCAATGTAATTAGCATGCCGAATATTACTTGGAATGTGAATTGGAACGAAATCGCCAATAGATAAGACGATTTTATAATTTGGGCCCAAGTTAGAAGCAGAGCCTAAGGTGTAAATTATCGATAGTCCATATCTCGGAAACTATAAGAGATAATGCAATTTGGCAACCGGCAATGTAATTAGCATGCCGAATATTACTTGGAATGTGAATTGGAACGAAATCGCCAATAGATAAGACCATTTTACAATTTGGGCCCAAGTTAGAAGCAGAGCCTAAGGTGTAAATTATCGATAGTCCATAACTCGGAAACTATAAGAGATAATGCAATTTGGCAACCGGCAATGTAATTAGCATGCCGAATATTACTTAGAATGTGAATTGGAACGAAATCGCCAATAGATAAGGCCATTTTACAATTTGGGCCCAAGTTAGAAGCAGAGCCTAAGGTGTAAATTATCGATAGTCCATATCTCGGAAACTATAAGAGATAATGCAATTTGGCAACCGGCAATGTAATTAGCATGCCGAATATTACTTGGAATGTGAATTGGGACGAAATCGCCAATAGATAAGACCATTTTACAATTTGGGCCCAAGTTAGAAGCAGAGCCTAAGGTGTAAATTATCGATAGTCCATATCTCGGAAACTATAAGAGATAATGCAATTTGGCAACCGGCAATGTAATTAGCATGCCGAATATAACTTGGAATGTGAATTGGAACGAAATCGCCAATAGATAAGACCATTTTACAATTTGGGCCCAAGTTAGAAGCAGAGCCAAAGGTGTAAATTATCGATAGTCCATATCTCGGAAACTATAAGAGATAATGCAATTTGGCAACCGGCAATGTAATTAGCATGCCGAATATTACTTGGAATGTGAATTGCAACTAAATCGCCAATAGATAAGACCATTTTACAATTTGGGCCCAAGTTAGAAGCAGAGGCTAAGGTGTAAATTATCGATAGTCCATATCTCGGAAACTATAAGAGATAATGCAATTTGGCACCGGCAATGTAATTAGCATGCCGAATATTACTTGGAATGTGAATTGGAACGAAATCGCCAATAGATAAGACCATTTTACAATTTAGGCCCAAGTTAGAAGCAGAGCCTAAGGTGTAAATTATTGATAGTCCATATCTCGGAAACTATAAGAGATAATGCAATTTCGCAACCGGCAATGTAATTAGCATGCCGAATATCACTTGGAATGTGAATTGGGACGAAATCGCCAATAGATAAGACCATTTTACAATTTGGGCCCAAGTTAGAAGCAGAGCCTAAGGTGTAAATTATCGATAGTCCATATCTCGGAAACTATAAGAGATAATGCAATTTGGCAACCGGCAATGTAATTAGCATGCCGAATATTACTTGGAATGTGAATTGGAACGAAATCGCCAATAGGTAAGACCATTTTACAATTTGGGCCCAAGTTAGAAGCAGAGCCTAAGGTGTAAATTATCGATAGTCCATATCTCGGAAACTATAAGAGATAATTCAATTTGGCAACCGGCAATGTAATTAGCATGCCGAATATTACTTGGAATGTGAATTGGAACGAAATCGCCAATAGATAAGACCATTTTACAATTTGGGCCCAAGTTAGAAGCAGAGCCTAAGGTGTAAATTATCGATAGTCCATATCTCGGAAACTATAAGAGATAATGCAATTTGGCAACCGGCAATGTAATTAGCATGCCGAATATTACTTGGAATGTGAATTGGAACGAAATCGCCAATAGATAAGACCATTTTACAATTTGGGCCCAAGTTAGAAGCAGAGCCTAAGGTGTAAATTATCGATAGTCCATAACTCGGAAACTATAAGAGATAATGCAATTTGGCAACCGGCAATGTAATTAGCATGCCGAATATTACTTGGAATGTGAATTGGAACGAAATCGCCAATAGATAAGGCCATTTTACAATTTGGGCCCAAGTTAGAAGCAGAGCCTATGGTGTAAATTATCGATAGTCCATATCTCGGAAACTATAAGAGATAATGCAATTTGGCAACCGGCAATGTAATTAGCATGCCGAATATTACTTGGAATGTGAATTGGAACGAAATCGCCAATAGATAAGACCATTTTACAATTTGGGCCCAAGTTAGAAGCAGAGCCTAAGGTGTAAATTATCGATAGTCCATATCTCGGAAACTATAACAGATAATGCAATTTGGCAACCGGCAATGTAATTAGCATGCCGAATATTACTTGGAATGTGAATTGGAACGAAATCGCCAATAGATAAGACCATTTTACAATTTGGGCCCAAGTTAGAAGCAGAGCCTAAGGTGTAAATTATCGATAGTCCATATCTCGGAAACTATAAGAGATAATGCAATTTCGCAACCGGCAATGTAATTAGCATGCCGAATATTACTTGGAGTGTGAATTGGAACGAAATCGCCAATAGATAAGACCATTTTACAATTTGGGCCCAAGTTAGAAGCAGAGCCTAAGGTGTAAATTATCGATAGTCCATATCTCGGAAACTATAAGAGATAATGCAATTTGGCAACCGGCAATGTAATTAGCATGCCGAATATTACTTGGAATGTGAATTGCAACTAAATCGCCAATAGATAAGACCATTTTACAATTTGGGCCCAAGTTAGAAGCAGAGGCTAAGGTGTAAATTATCGATAGTCCATATCTCGGAAACTATAAGAGATAATGCAATTTGGCAACCGGCAATGTAATTAGCATGCCGAATATTACTTGGAATGTGAATTGGAACGAAATCGCCAATAGATAAGACCATTTTACAATTTAGGCCCAAGTTAGAAGCAGAGCCTAAGGTGTAAATTATTGATAGTCCATATCTCGGAAACTATAAGAGATAATGCAATTTCGCAACCGGCAATGTAATTAGCATGCCGAATATCACTTGGAATGTGAATTGGGACGAAATCGCCAATAGATAAGACCATTTTACAATTTGGGCCCAAGTTGGAAGCAGAGCCTAAGGTGTAAATTATCGATAGTCCATATCTCGGAAACTATAAGAGATAATGCAATTTGGCAACCGGCAATGTAATTAGCATGCCGAATATAACTTGGAATGTGAATTGGAACGAAATCGCCAATAGGTAAGACCATTTTACAATTTGGGCCCAAGTTAGAAGCAGAGCCTAAGGTGTAAATTATCGATAGTCCATATCTCGGAAACTATAAGAGATAATTCAATTTGGCAACCGGCAATGTAATTAGCATGCCGAATATTACTTGGAATGTGAATTGGAACGAAATCGCCAATAGATAAGACCATTTTACAATTTGGGCCCAAGTTAGAAGCAGAGCCTAAGGTGTAAATTATCGATAGTCCATATCTCGGAAACTATAAGAGATAATGCAATTTCGCAACCGGCAATGTAATTAGCATGCCGAATATTACTTGGAGTGTGAATTGGAACGAAATCGCCAATAGATAAGACCATTTTACAATTTGGGCCCAAGTTAGAAGCAGAGCCTAAGGTGTAAATTATCGATAGTCCATATCTCGGAAACTATAAGAGATAATGCAATTTGGCAACCGGCAATGTAATTAGCATGCCGAATATTACTTGGAATGTGAATTGGAACGAAATCCCCAATAGATAAGACCATTTTACAATTTGGGCCCAAGTTAGAAGCAGAGCCTAAGGTGTAAATTATCGATAGTCCATATCTCGGAAACTATAAGGGATAATGCAATTTGGCAACCGGCAATGTAATTAGCATGCCGAATATTACTTGGAATGTGAATTGGAACGAAATCCCCAATAGATAAGGCCATTTTACAATTTGGGCCCAAGTTAGAAGCAGAGCCTAAGGTGTAAATTATCGATAGTCCATATCTCGGAAACTATAAGAGATAATGCAATTTCGCAACCGGCAATATAATTAGCATGCCGAATATTACTTGGAGTGTGAATTGGAACGAAATCGCCAATAGATAAGACCATTTTACAATTTGGGCCCAAGTTAGAAGCAGAGCCTAATGTGTAAATTATCGATAGTCCATATCTCGGAAACTATAAGAGATAATGCAATTTGGCAACCGGCAATGTAATTAGCATGCCGAATATTACTTGGAATGTGAATTGGAACGAAATCCCCAATAGATAAGACCATTTTACAATTTGGGCCCAAGTTAGAAGCAGAGCCTAAGGTGTAAATTATCGATAGTCCATATCTCGGAAACTATAAGAGATAATGCAATTTGGCAACCGGCAATGTAATTAGCATGCCGAATATTACTTGGAATGTGAATTGCAACTAAATCGCCAATAGATAAGACCATTTTACAATTTGGGCCCAAGTTAGAAGCAGAGCCTAAGGTGTAAATTATCGATAGTCCATATCTCGGAAACTATAAGAGATAATGCAATTTGGCAACCGGCAATGTAATTAGCATGCCGAATATTACTTGGAATGTGAATTGGAACGAAATCGCCAATAGATAAGACCATTTTACAATTTGGGCCCAAGTTAGAAGCAGAGCCTAAGGTGTAAATTATCGATAGTCCATATCTCGGAAACTATAAGAGATAATGCAATTTCGCAACCGGCAATGTAATTAGCATGCCGAATATCACTTGGAATGTGAATTGGGACGAAATCGCCAATAGATAAGACCATTTTACAATTTGGGCCCAAGTTAGAAGCAGAGCCTAAGGTGTAAATTATCGATAGTCCATATCTCGGAAACTATAAGAGATAATTCAATTTGGCAACCGGCAATGTAATTAGCATGCCGAATATTACTTGGAATGTGAATTGGAACGAAATCGCCAATAGATAAGACCATTTTACAATTTGGGCCCAAGTTAGAAGCAGAGCCTAAGGTGTAAATTATTGATCGTCCATATCTCGGAAACTATAAGAGATAATGCAATTTCGCAACCGGCAATGTAATTAGCATGCCGAATATCACTTGGAATGTGAATTGGGACGAAATCGCCAATAGATAAGACCATTTTACAATTTGGGCCCAAGTTAGAAGCAGAGCCTAAGGTGTAAATTATCGATAGTCCATATCTCGGAAACTATAAGAGATAATGCAATTTGGCAACCGGCAATGTAATTAGCATGCCGAATATTACTTGGAATGTGAATTGGAACGAAATCGCCAATAGGTAAGACCATTTTACAATTTGGGCCCAAGTTAGAAGCAGAGCCTAAGGTGTAAATTATCGATAGTCCATATCTCGGAAACTATAAGAGATAATTCAATTTGGCAACCGGCAATGTAATTAGCATGCCGAATATTACTTGGAATGTGAATTGGAACGAAATCGCCAATAGATAAGACCATTTTACAATTTGGTCCCAAGTTAGAAGCAGAGCCTAAGGTGTAAATTATCGATAGTCCATATCTCGGAAACTATAAGAGATAATGCAATTTGGCAACCGGCAATGTAATTAGCATGCCGAATATTACTTGGAATGTGAATTGGAACGAAATCGCCAATAGATAAGACCATTTTACAATTTGGGCCCAAGTTAGAAGCAGAGCCTAAGGTGTAAATTATCGATAGTCCATATCTCGGAAACTATAAGAGATAATTCAATTTGGCAACCGGCAATGTAATTAGCATGCCGAATATTACTTGGAATGTGAATTGGAACGAAATCGCCAATAGATAAGACAATTTTACAATTTGGGCCCAAGTTAGAAGCAGAGCCTAAGGTGTAAATTATCGATAGTCCATATCTCGGAAACTATAACAGATAATGCAATTTGGCAACCGGCAATGTAATTAGCATGCCGAATATTACTTGGAATGTGAATTGGAACGAAATCGCCAATAGATAAGACCATTTTACAATTTGGGCCCAAGTTAGAAGCAGAGCCTAAGGTGTAAATTATCGATAGTCCATATCTCGGAAACTATAAGGGATAATGCAATTTCGCAACCGGCAATGTAATTAGCATGCCGAATATTACTTGGAGTGTGAATTGGAACGAAATCGCCAATAGATAAGACCATTTTACAATTTGGGCCCAAGTTAGAAGCAGAGCCTAAGGTGTAAATTATCGATAGTCCATATCTCGGAAACTATAAGAGATAATGCAATTTGGCAACCGGCAATGTAATTAGCATGCCGAATATTACTTGGAATGTGAATTGGAACGAAATCGCCAATAGATAAGACCATTTTACAATTTCGGCCCAAGTTAGAAGCAGAGCCAAAGGTGTAAATTATCGATAGTCCATATCTCGGAAACTATAAGAGATAATGCAATTTGGCAACCGGCAATGTAATTAGCATGCTGAATATTACTTGGAATGTGAATTGCAACTAAATCGCCAATAGATAAGACCATTTTACAATTTGGGCCCAAGTTAGAAGCAGAGGCTAAGGTGTAAATTATCGATAGTCCATATCTCGGAAACTATAAGAGATAATGCAATTTGGCAACCGGCAATGTAATTAGCATGCCGAATATTACTTGGAATGTGAATTGGAACGAAATCGCCAATAGATAAGACCATTTTACAATTTAGGCCCAAGTTAGAAGCAGAGCCTAAGGTGTAAATTATTGATAGTCCATATCTCGGAAACTATAAGAGATAATGCAATTTCGCAACCGGCAATGTAATTAGCATGCCGAATATCACTTGGAATGTGAATTGGGACGAAATCGCCAATAGATAAGACCATTTTACAATTTGGGCCCAAGTTGGAAGCAGAGCCTAAGGTGTAAATTATCGATAGTCCATATCTCGGAAACTATAAGAGATAATGCAATTTGGCAACCGGCAATGTAATTAGCATGCCGAATATTACTTGGAATGTGAATTGGAACGAAATCGCCAATAGGTAAGACCATTTTACAATTTGGGCCCAAGTTAGAAGCAGAGCCTAAGGTGTAAATTATCGATAGTCCATATCTCGGAAACTATAAGAGATAATTCAATTTGGCAACCGGCAATGTAATTAGCATGCCGAATATTACTTGGAATGTGAATTGGAACGAAATCGCCAATAGATAAGACCATTTTATAATTTGGGCCCAAGTTAGAAGCAGAGCCTAAGGTGTAAATTATCGATAGTCCATATCTCGGAAACTATAAGAGATAATGCAATTTGGCAACCGGCAATGTAATTAGCATGCCGAATATTACTTGGAATGTGAATTGGAACGAAATCGCCAATAGATAAGACCATTTTACAATTTGGGCCCAAGTTAGAAGCAGAGCCTAAGGTGTAAATTATCGATAGTCCATAACTCGGAAACTATAAGAGATAATGCAATTTGGCAACCGGCAATGTAATTAGCATGCCGAATATTACTTAGAATGTGAATTGGAACGAAATCGCCAATAGATAAGGCCATTTTACAATTTGGGCCCAAGTTAGAAGCAGAGCCTAAGGTGTAAATTATCGATAGTCCATATCTCGGAAACTATAAGAGATAATGCAATTTGGCAACCGGCAATGTAATTAGCATGCCGAATATTACTTGGAATGTGAATTGGGACGAAATCGCCAATAGATAAGACCATTTTACAATTTGGGCCCAAGTTAGAAGCAGAGCCTAAGGTGTAAATTATCGATAGTCCATATCTCGGAAACTATAAGAGATAATGCAATTTGGCAACCGGCAATGTAATTAGCATGCCGAATATAACTTGGAATGTGAATTGGAACGAAATCGCCAATAGATAAGACCATTTTACAATTTGGGCCCAAGTTAGAAGCAGAGCCAAAGGTGTAAATTATCGATAGTCCATATCTCGGAAACTATAAGAGATAATGCAATTTGGCAACCGGCAATGTAATTAGCATGCCGAATATTACTTGGAATGTGAATTGCAACTAAATCGCCAATAGATAAGACCATTTTACAATTTGGGCCCAAGTTAGAAGCAGAGGCTAAGGTGTAAATTATCGATAGTCCATATCTCGGAAACTATAAGAGATAATGCAATTTGGCACCGGCAATGTAATTAGCATGCCGAATATTACTTGGAATGTGAATTGGAACGAAATCGCCAATAGATAAGACCATTTTACAATTTAGGCCCAAGTTAGAAGCAGAGCCTAAGGTGTAAATTATTGATAGTCCATATCTCGGAAACTATAAGAGATAATGCAATTTCGCAACCGGCAATGTAATTAGCATGCCGAATATCACTTGGAATGTGAATTGGGACGAAATCGCCAATAGATAAGACCATTTTACAATTTGGGCCCAAGTTAGAAGCAGAGCCTAAGGTGTAAATTATCGATAGTCCATATCTCGGAAACTATAAGAGATAATGCAATTTGGCAACCGGCAATGTAATTAGCATGCCGAATATTACTTGGAATGTGAATTGGAACGAAATCGCCAATAGGTAAGACCATTTTACAATTTGGGCCCAAGTTAGAAGCAGAGCCTAAGGTGTAAATTATCGATAGTCCATATCTCGGAAACTATAAGAGATAATTCAATTTGGCAACCGGCAATGTAATTAGCATGCCGAATATTACTTGGAATGTGAACTGGAACGAAATCGCCAATAGATAAGACCATTTTACAATTTGGGCCCAAGTTAGAAGCAGAGCCTAAGGTGTAAATTATCGATAGTCCATATCTCGGAAACTATAAGAGATAATGCAATTTGGCAACCGGCAATGTAATTAGCATGCCGAATATTACTTGGAATGTGAATTGGAACGAAATCGCCAATAGATAAGACCATTTTACAATTTGGGCCCAAGTTAGAAGCAGAGCCTAAGGTGTAAATTATCGATAGTCCATAACTCGGAAACTATAAGAGATAATGCAATTTGGCAACCGGCAATGTAATTAGCATGCCGAATATTACTTGGAATGTGAATTGGAACGAAATCGCCAATAGATAAGGCCATTTTACAATTTGGGCCCAAGTTAGAAGCAGAGCCTATGGTGTAAATTATCGATAGTCCATATCTCGGAAACTATAAGAGATAATGCAATTTGGCAACCGGCAATGTAATTAGCATGCCGAATATTACTTGGAATGTGAATTGGAACGAAATCGCCAATAGATAAGACCATTTTACAATTTGGGCCCAAGTTAGAAGCAGAGCCTAAGGTGTAAATTATCGATAGTCCATATCTCGGAAACTATAACAGATAATGCAATTTGGCAACCGGCAATGTAATTAGCATGCCGAATATTACTTGGAATGTGAAATGGAACGAAATCGCCAATAGATAAGACCATTTTACAATTTGGGCCCAAGTTAGAAGCAGAGCCTAAGGTGTAAATTATCGATAGTCCATATCTCGGAAACTATAAGAGATAATGCAATTTCGCAACCGGCAATGTAATTAGCATGCCGAATATTACTTGGAGTGTGAATTGGAACGAAATCGCCAATAGATAAGACCATTTTACAATTTGGGCCCAAGTTAGAAGCAGAGCCTAAGGTGTAAATTATCGATAGTCCATATCTCGGAAACTATAAGAGATAATGCAATTTGGCAACCGGCAATGTAATTAGCATGCCGAATATTACTTGGAATGTGAATTGGAACGAAATCGCCAATAGATAAGACCATTTTACAATTTCGGCCCAAGTTAGAAGCAGAGCCAAAGGTGTAAATTATCGATAGTCCATATCTCGGAAACTATAAGAGATAATGCAATTTGGCAACCGGCAATGTAATTAGCATGCCGAATATTACTTGGAATGTGAATTGCAACTAAATCGCCAATAGATAAGACCATTTTACAATTTGGGCCCAAGTTAGAAGCAGAGGCTAAGGTGTAAATTATCGATAGTCCATATCTCGGAAACTATAAGAGATAATGCAATTTGGCAACCGGCAATGTAATTAGCATGCCGAATATTACTTGGAATGTGAATTGGAACGAAATCGCCAATAGATAAGACCATTTTACAATTTAGGCCCAAGTTAGAAGCAGAGCCTAAGGTGTAAATTATTGATAGTCCATATCTCGGAAACTATAAGAGATAATGCAATTTCGCAACCGGCAATGTAATTAGCATGCCGAATATCACTTGGAATGTGAATTGGGACGAAATCGCCAATAGATAAGACCATTTTACAATTTGGGCCCAAGTTGGAAGCAGAGCCTAAGGTGTAAATTATCGATAGTCCATATCTCGGAAACTATAAGAGATAATGCAATTTGGCAACCGGCAATGTAATTAGCATGCCGAATATAACTTGGAATGTGAATTGGAACGAAATCGCCAATAGGTAAGACCATTTTACAATTTGGGCCCAAGTTAGAAGCAGAGCCTAAGGTGTAAATTATCGATAGTCCATATCTCGGAAACTATAAGAGATAATTCAATTTGGCAACCGGCAATGTAATTAGCATGCCGAATATTACTTGGAATGTGAATTGGAACGAAATCGCCAATAGATAAGACCATTTTATAATTTGGGCCCAAGTTAGAAGCAGAGCCTAAGGTGTAAATTATCGATAGTCCATATCTCGGAAACTATAAGAGATAATGCAATTTGGCAACCGGCAATGTAATTAGCATGCCGAATATTACTTGGAATGTGAATTGGAACGAAATCGCCAATAGATAAGACCATTTTACAATTTGGGCCCAAGTTAGAAGCAGAGCCTAAGGTGTAAATTATCGATAGTCCATAACTCGGAAACTATAAGAGATAATGCAATTTGGCAACCGACAATGTAATTAGCATGCCGAATATTACTTAGAATGTGAATTGGAACGAAATCGCCAATAGATAAGGCCATTTTACAATTTGGGCCCAAGTTAGAAGCAGAGCCTAAGGTGTAAATTATCGATAGTCCATATCTCGGAAACTATAAGAGATAATGCAATTTGGCAACCGGCAATGTAATTAGCATGCCGAATATTACTTGGAATGTGAATTGGGACGAAATCGCCAATAGATAAGACCATTTTACAATTTGGGCCCAAGTAAGAAGCAGAGCCTAAGGTGTAAATTATCGATAGTCCATATCTCGGAAACTATAAGAGATAATGCAATTTGGCAACCGGCAATGTAATTAGCATGCCGAATATAACTTGGAATGTGAATTGGAACGAAATCGCCAATAGATAAGACCATTTTACAATTTGGGCCCAAGTTAGAAGCAGAGCCAAAGGTGTAAATTATCGATAGTCCATATCTCGGAAACTATAAGAGATAATGCAATTTGGCAACCGGCAATGTAATTAGCATGCCGAATATAACTTGGAATGTGAATTGGAACGAAATCGCCAATAGATAAGACCATTTTACAATTTGGGCCCAAGTTAGAAGCAGAGCCTAAGGTGTAAATTATCGATAGTCCATATCTCGGAAACTATAAGAGATAATGCAATTTGGCAACCGGCAATGTAATTAGCATGCCGAATATTACTTGGAATGTGAATTGGAACGAAATTGCCAATAGATAAGACCATTTTACAATTTGGGCCCAAGTTAGAAGCAGAGCCTAAGGTGTAAATTATCGATAGTCCATATCTCTGAAACTATAAGAGATAATGCAATTTCGCAACCGGCAATGTAATTAGCATGCCGAATATTACTTGGAATGTGAATTGGGACGAAATCGCCAATAGATAAGGCCATTTTACAATTTGGGCCCAAGTTAGAAGCAGAGCCTAAGGTGTAAATTATCGATAGTCCATATCTCGGAAACTATAAGAGATAATGCAATTTGGCAAACGGCAATGCAATTAGCATGCCGAATATTACTTGGAATGTGAATTGGAACGAAATCGCCAATAGATAAGACCATTTTACAATTTGGGACCAAGTTAGAAGCAGAGCCTAAGGTGTAAATTATTGATAGTCCATATCTCGGAAACTATAAGAGATAATGCAATTTCGCAACCATCAATGTAATTAGCATGCCGAATATTACTAGGAGTGTGAATTGGAACGAAATCGCCAATAGATAAGACCATTTTACAATTTGGGCCCAAGTTAGAAGCAGAGCCTAAGGTGTAAATTATCGATAGTCCATATCTCGGAAACTATAAGTGATAATGCAATTTGGCAACCGGCAATGTAATTAGCATGCCGAATATTACTTGGAATGTGAATTGGAACGAAATCGCCAATAGATAAGACCATTTTACAATTTGGGCCCAAGTTAGAAGCAGAGCCTAAGGTGTAAATTATCGATAGTCCATATCTCGGAAACTATAAGAGATAATGCAACTTGGCCACCGGCAATGTAATTAGCATGCCGAATATTACTTGGAATGTGAATTGGAACGAAATCGCCAATAGATAAGACCATTTTACAATTTGGGTCCAAGTTAGAAGCAGAGCCTAAGGTGTAAATTATCGATAGTCCATATCTCGGAAACTATAAGAGATAATGCAATTTGGCAACCGGCAATGCAATTAGCATGCCGAATATTACTTGGAATGTGAATTGGAACGAAATCGCCAATAGATAAGGCCATTTTACAATTTGGGCCCAAGTTAGAAGCAGAGCCTAAGGTGTAAATTATCGATAGTCCATATCTCGGAAACTATAAGAGATAATGCAATTTGGCAACCGGCAATGTAATTAGCATGCCGAATATTACTTGGAAAGTGAATTGGAACGAAATCGCCAATAGATAAGACCATTTTACAATTTGGGCCCAAGTTAGAAGCATATCCTAAGGTGTAAATTATCGATAGTCCATATCTCGGAAACTATAAGAGATAATGCAATTTGGCAACCGGCAATGTAATTAGCATGCCGAATATTACTTGGAATGTGAATTGGAACGAAATCGCCAATAGATAAGGCCATTTTACAATTTGGGCCCAAGTTAGAAGCAGAGCCTAAGGTGTAAATTAACGATAGTCCATATCTCGGAAACTATAAGAGATAATGCAATTTGGCAACCGGCAATGTAATTAGCATGCCGAATATTACTTGGAATGTGAATTGGAACGAAATCGCCAATAGATAAGACCATTTTACAATTTGGGCCCAAGTTAGAAGCAGAGCCTAAGGTGTAAATTATCGATAGTCCATATCTCGGAAACTATAAGAGATAATGCAATTTGGCAACCGGCAATGCAATTAGCATGCCGAATATTACTTGGAATGTGAATTGGAACGAAATCGCCAATAGATAAGGCCATTTTACAATTTGGGCCCAAGTTAGAAGCAGAGCCTAAGGTGTAAATTATCGATAGTCCATATCTCGGAAACTATAAGAGATAATGCAATTTGGCAACCGGCAATGTAATTAGCATGCCGAATATTACTTGGAATGTGAATTGGAACGAAATCGCCAATAGATAAGACCATTTTACAATTTGGGAGCAAGTTAGAAGCAGAGCCTAAGGTGTAAATTATCGATTGTCCATATCTCGGAAACTATAAGAGATAATGCAATTTGGCAACCGGCAATGTAATTAGCATGCCGAATATTACTTGGAATGTGAATTGGAACGAAATCGCCAATAGATAAGACCATTTTACAATTTGGGCCCAAGTTAGAAGCAGAGCCTATGGTGTAAATTATCGATAGTCCATATATCGGAAACTATAAGAGATAATGCAATTTGGCAACCGGCAATGTAATTAGCATGCCGAATATTACTTGGAATGTGAATTGGAACGAAATCGCCAATAGATAAGACCATTTTACAATTTGGGCCCAAGTTAGAAGCAGAGCCTAAGGTGTAAATTATCGATAGTCCATATCTCGGAAACTATAAGAGATAATGCAATTTGGCAACCGGCAATGTAATTAGCATGCCGAATATTACTTGGAATGTGAATTGGAACGAAATCGCCAATAGATAAGACCATTTTACAATTTGGGCCCAAGTTAGAAGCAGAGCCTAAGGTGTAAATTATCGATAGTCCATATCTCGGAAACTATAAGAGATAATGCAATTTGGCAACCGGCAATGTAATTAGCATGCCGAATATTACTTGGAATGTGAATTGGAACGAAATCGCCAATAGATAAGACCATTTTACAATTTGGGCCCAAGTTAGAAGCAGAGCCTAAGGTGTAAATTATCGATAGTCCATATCTCGGAAACTATAAGAGATAATGCAATTTCGCAACCGGCAATGTAATTAGCATGCCGATTATCACTTGGAATGTGAATTGGGACGAAATCGCCAATAGATAAGACCATTTTACAATTTGGGCCCAAGTTAGAAGCAGAGCCTAAGGTGTAAATTATCGATAGTCCATATCTCGGAAACTATAAGAGATAATGCAACTTGGCCACCGGCAATGTAATTAGCATGCCGAATATTACTTGGAATGTGAATTGGAACGAAATCGCCAATAGATAAGACCATTTTACAATTTGGGTCCAAGTTAGAAGCAGAGCCTAAGGTGTAAATTATCGATAGTCCATATCTCGGAAACTATAAGAGATAATGCAATTTGGCAACCGGCAATGCAATTAGCATGCCGAATATTACTTGGAATGTGAATTGGAACGAAATCGCAAATAGATAAGGCCATTTTACAATTTGGGCCCAAGTTAGAAGCAGAGCCTAAGGTGTAAATTATCGATAGTCCATATCTCGGAAACTATAAGAGATAATGCAATTTGGCAACCGGCAATGTAATTAGCATGCCGAATATTACTTGGAAAGTGAATTGGAACGAAATCGCCAATAGATAAGACCATTTTACAATTTGGGCCCAAGTTAGAAGCATATCCTAAGGTGTAAATTATCGATAGTCCATATCTCGGAAACTATAAGAGATAATGCAATTTGGCAACCGGCAATGTAATTAGCATGCCGAATATTACTTGGAATGTGAATTGGAACGAAATCGCCAATAGATAAGGCCATTTTACAATTTGGGCCCAAGTTAGAAGCAGAGCCTAAGGTGTAAATTAACGATAGTCCATATCTCGGAAACTATAAGAGATAATGCAATTTGGCAACCGGCAATGTAATTAGCATGCCGAATATTACTTGGAATGTGAATTGGAACGAAATCGCCAATAGATAAGACCATTTTACAATTTGGGCCCAAGTTAGAAGCAGAGCCTAAGGTGTAAATTATCGATAGTCCATATCTCGGAAACTATAAGAGATAATGCAATTTGGCAACCGGCAATGCAATTAGCATGCCGAATATTACTTGGAATGTGAATTGGAACGAAATCGCCAATAGATAAGGCCATTTTACAATTTGGGCCCAAGTTAGAAGCAGAGCCTAAGGTGTAAATTATCGATAGTCCATATCTCGGAAACTATAAGAGATAATGCAATTTGGCAACCGGCAATGTAATTAGCATGCCGAATATTACTTGGAATGTGAATTGGAACGAAATCGCCAATAGATAAGACCATTTTACAATTTGGGAGCAAGTTAGAAGCAGAGCCTAAGGTGTAAATTATCGATGGACGAACCTGTCCATATCTCGGAAACTATAAGAGATAATGCAATTTGGCAACCGGCAATGTAATTAGCATGCCGAATATTACTTGGAATGTGAATTGGAACGAAATCGCCAATAGATAAGACCATTTTACAATTTGGGCCCAAGTTAGAAGCAGAGCCTATGGTGTAAATTATCGATAGTCCATATATCGGAAACTATAAGAGATAATGCAATTTGGCAACCGGCAATGTAATTAGCATGCCGAATATTACTTGGAATGTGAATTGGAACGAAATCGCCAATAGATAAGACCATTTTACAATTTGGGCCCAAGTTAGAAGCAGAGCCTAAGGTGTAAATTATCGATAGTCCATATCTCGGAAACTATAAGAGATAATGCAATTTGGCAACCGGCAATGTAATTAGCATGCCGAATATTACTTGGAATGTGAATTGGAACGAAATCGCCAATAGATAAGACCATTTTACAATTTGGGCCCAAGTTAGAAGCAGAGCCTAAGGTGTAAATTATCGATAGTCCATATCTCGGAAACTATAAGAGATAATGCAATTTGGCAACCGGCAATGTAATTAGCATGCCGAATATTACTTGGAATGTGAATTGGAACGAAATCGCCAATAGATAAGACCATTTTACAATTTGGGCCCAAGTTAGAAGCAGAGCCTAAGGTGTAAATTATCGATAGTCCATATCTCGGAAACTATAAGAGATAATGCAATTTGGCAACCGGCAATGTAATTAGCATGCCGAATATTACTTGGAATGTGAATTGGAACGAAATCGCCAATAGATAAGGACCATTTTACAATTTGGGAGCAAGTTAGAAGCAGAGCCTAAGGTGTAAATTATCGATTGTCCATATCTCGGAAACTATAAGAGATAATGCAATTTGGCAACCGGCAATGTAATTAGCATGCCGAATATTACTTGGAATGTGAATTGGAACGAAATCGCCAATAGATAAGACCATTTTACAATTTGGGCCCAAGTTAGAAGCAGAGCCTAAGGTGTAAATTATCGATAGTCCATATCTCGGAAACTATAAGAGATAATGCAATTTGGCAACCGGCAATGTAATTAGCATGCCGAATATTACTTGGAATGTGAATTGGAACGAAATCGCCAATAGATAAGACCATTTTACAATTTGGGCCCAAGTTAGAAGCAGAGCCTAAGGTGTAAATTATCGATAGTCCATATCTCGGAAACTATTAGAGATAATGCAATTTGGCAACCGGCAATGTAATTAGCATGCCGAATATTACTTGGAATGTGAATTGGAACGAAATCGCCAATAGATAAGACCATTTTACAATTTGGGCCCAAGTTAGAAGCAGAGCCTAAGGTGTAAATTATTGATAGTCCATATCTCGGAAACTATAAGAGATAATGCAATTTCGCAACCGGCAATGTAATTAGCATGCCGAATATCACTTGGAATGTGAATTGGGACGAAATCGCCAATAGATAAGACCATTTTACAATTTGGGCCCAAGTTAGAAGCAGAGCCTAAATTGTAAATTATCGATAGTCCATATCTCGGAAACTATAAGAGATAATGCAATTTGGCAACCGGCAATGTAATTAGCATGCCGAATATTACTTGGAATGTGAATTGGAACGAAATTGCCAATAGATAAGACCATTTTACAATTTGGGCCCAAGTTAGAAGCAGAGCCTAAGGTGTAAATTATCGATTGTCCATATCTCGGAAACTATAAGAGATAATGCAATTTGGCAACCGGCAATGTAATTAGCATGCCGAATATTACTTGGAATGTGAATTGGAACGAAATCGCCAATAGATAAGACCATTTTACAATTTGGGCCCAAGTTAGAAGCAGAGCCTAAGGTGTAAATTATCGATAGTCCATATCTCGGAAACTATAAGAGATAATGCAATTTGGCAACCGGCAATGTAATTAGCATGCCGAATATTACTTGGAATGTGAATTGGAACGAAATCGCCAATAGATAAGACCATTTTACAATTTGGGCCCAAGTTAGAAGCAGAGCCTAAGGTGTAAATTATCGATAGTCCATATCTCGGAAACTATTAGAGATAATGCAATTTGGCAACCGGCAATGTAATTAGCATGCCGAATATTACTTGGAATGTGAATTGGAACGAAATCGCCAATAGATAAGACCATTTTACAATTTGGGCCCAAGTTAGAAGCAGAGCCTAAGGTGTAAATTATTGATAGTCCATATCTCGGAAACTATAAGAGATAATGCAATTTCGCAACCGGCAATGTAATTAGCATGCCGAATATCACTTGGAATGTGAATTGGGACGAAATCGCCAATAGATAAGACCATTTTACAATTTGGGCCCAAGTTAGAAGCAGAGCCTAAATTGTAAATTATCGATAGTCCATATCTCGGAAACTATAAGAGATAATGCAATTTGGCAACCGGCAATGTAATTAGCATGCCGAATATTACTTGGAATGTGAATTGGAACGAAATTGCCAATAGATAAGACCATTTTACAATTTGGGCCCAAGTTAGAAGTAGAGCCTAAGGTGTAAATTATCGATAGTCCATATCTCGGAAACTATAAGAGATAATGCAATTTGGCAACCGGCAATGTAATTAGCATGCCGAATATTACTTGGAATGTGAATTGGAACGAAATCGCCAATAGATAAGACCATTTTACAATTTGGGCCCAGGTTAGAAGCAGAGACTAAGGTGTAAATTATCGATAGTCCATATCTCGGAAACTATAAGAGATAATGCAATTTGGCGACCGGCAATGTAATTAGCATGCCGAATATTACTTGGAATGTGAATTGGAACAAAATCGCCAATAGATAAGACCATTTTACAATTTGGACCCAAGTTAGAAGCAGAGCCTAAGGTGTAAATTATTGATAGTCCATATCTCGGAAACTATAAGAGATAATGCAATTTCGCAACCGGCAATGTAATTAGCATGCCGAATATCACTTGGAATGTGAATTGGGACGAAATCGCCAATAGATAAGACCATTTTACAATTTGGGCCCAAGTTAGAAGCAGAGCCTAAGGTGTAAATTATCGATAGTCCATATCTCGGAAACTATAAGAGATAATGCAATTTGGCAACCGGCAATGTAATTAGCATGCCGAATATTACTTGGAATGTGAATTGGAACGAAATCGCCAATAGATAAGACCATTTTACAATTTGGGCCCAAGTTAGAAGCAGAGCCTAAGGTGTAAATTATCGATAGTCCATATCTCGGAAACTATAAGAGATAATGCAATATGGCATCCGGCAATGTAATTAGCATGCCGAATATTACTTGGAATGTGAATTGGAACGAAATCGCCAATAGATAAGACCATTTTACAATTTGGACCCAAGTTAGAAGCAGAGCCTAAGGTGTAAATTATTGATAGTCCATATCTCGGAAACTATAAGAGATAATGCAATTTCGCAACCGGCAATGTAATTAGCATGCCGAATATCACTTGGAATGTGAATTGGGACGAAATCGCCAATAGATAAGACCATTTTACAATTTGGGCCCAAGTTAGAAGCAGAGCCTAAGGTGTAAATTATCGATAGTCCATATCTCGGAAACTATAAGAGATAATGCAATTTGGCAACCGGCAATGTAATTAGCATGCCGAATATTACTTGGAATGTGAATTGGAACGAAATCGCCAATAGATAAGACCATTTTACAATTTGGGCCCAAGTTAGAAGCAGAGCCTAAGGTGTAAATTATCGATAGTCCATATCTCAGAAACTATAAGAGATAATGCAATTTGGCAACCGGAAATGTAATTAGCATGCCGAATATTACTTGGAATGTGAATTGGAACGAAATCGCCAATAGATAAGACCATTTTACAATTTGGGCCCAAGTTAGAAGCAGAGCCTAAGGTGTAAATTATCGATAGTCCATATCTCGGAAACTATAAGAGATAATGCAATTTGGCAACCGGCAATGTAATTAGCATGCCGAATATTACTTGGAATGTGAATTGGAACCAAATCGCCAATAGATAAGACCATTTTACAATTTGTTAGCAAGTTAGAAGCAGAGCCTAAGGTGTAAATTATCGATAGTCCATATCTCGGAAACTATAAGAGATAATGCAATTTGGCAACCGGCAATGTAATTAGCATGCCGAATATTACTTGGAATGTGAATTGGAACGAAATCGCCAATAGATAAGACCATTTTACAATTTGGGCCCAAGTTAGAAGCAGAGCCTATGGTGTAAATTATCGATAGTCCATATCTCGGAAACTATAAGAGATAATGCAATTTGGCAACCGGCAATGTAATTAGCATGCCCAATATTACTTGGAATGTGAATTGGAACGAAATCGCCAATAGATAAGACCATTTTACAATTTGGGCCCAAGTTAGAAGCAGAGCCTAAGGTGTAAATTATCGATAGTCCATATCTCGGAAACTATAAGAGATAATTCAATTTGGCAACCGGCAATGTAATTAGCATGCCGAATATTACTTGGAATGTGAATTGGAACGAAATCGCCAATAGATAAGACCATTCTACAATTTGGGCCCAAGTTAGAAGCAGAGCCTAAGGTGTAAATTATCGATAGTCCATATCTCGGAAACTATAAGAGATAATGCAATTTGGCAACCGGCAATGTAATTAGCATGCCGAATATTACTTGGAATGTGAATTGGAACGAAATCGCCAATAGATAAGACCATTTTACAATTTGGGAGCAAGTTAGAAGCAGAGCCTAAGGTGTAAATTATCGATAGTCTATATCTCGGAAACTATAAGAGATAATGCAATTTGGCAA
This sequence comes from Rhynchophorus ferrugineus, assembly GCF_030347505.1. Classification (NCBI taxonomy): domain Eukaryota; kingdom Metazoa; phylum Arthropoda; class Insecta; order Coleoptera; family Curculionidae; genus Rhynchophorus; species Rhynchophorus ferrugineus. The sequence continues at coordinate 121,681 of NW_027472744.1, read as the reverse complement.
CCGGCAATGTAATTAGCATGCCGAATATTACTTGGAATGTGAATTGGAACGAAATCGCCAATAGATAAGACCATTTTACAATTTGGGCCCAAGTTAGAAGCAGAGCCTATGGTGTAAATTATCGATAGTCCATATCTCGGAAACTATAAGAGATAATGCAATTTGGCAACCGGCAATGTAATTAGCATGCCGAATATTACTTGAAATGTGAATTGGAACGAAATCGCCAATAGATAAGACCATTTTACAATTTGGGCCCAAGTTAGAAGCAGAGCCTAAGGTGTAAATTATCGATAGTCCATATCTCGGAAACTATAAGAGATAATGCAATTTGGCAACCGGCAATGTAATTAGCATGCCGAATATTACTTGGAATGTGAATTGGAACGAAATCGCCAATAGATTAGACCATTTTACAATTTGGGCCCAAGTTAGAAGCAGAGCCTAAGGTGTAAATTATCGATAGTCCATATCTCGGAAACTATAAGAGATAATGCAATTTGGCAACCGGCAATGTAATTAGCATGCCGAATATTACTTGGAATGTGAATTGGAACGAAATCGCCAATAGATAAGACCATTTTTCAATTTGGGCCCAAGTTAGAAGCAGAGCCTAAGGTGTAAATTATTGATAGTCCATATCTCGGAAACTATAAGAGATAATGCAATTTCGCAACCGGCAATGTAATTAGCATTCCGAATATCACTTGTAATGTGAATTGGGACGAAATCGCCAATAGATAAGACCATTTTACAATTTGGGCCCAAGTTAGAAGCAGAGCCTAAGGTGTAAATTATCGATAGTCCATATCTCGGAAACTATAAGAGATAATGCAATTTGGCAACCGGCAATGTAATTAGCATGCCGAATATTACTTGGAATGTGAATTGGAACGAAATCGCCAATAGATAAGACCATTTTACAATTTGGGCCCAAGTTAGAAGCAGAGCCTAAGGTGTAAATTATCGATAGTCCATATCTCGGAAACTATAAGAGATAATGCAATTTGGCAACCGGCAATGTAATTAGCATGCCGAATATTACTTGGAATGTGAATTGGAACGAAATCGCCAATAGATAAGACCATTTTACAATTTGGGCCCAAGTTAGAAGCAGAGCCTAAGGTGTAAATTATCGATAGTCCATATCTCGGAAACTATAAGAGATAATGTAATTTCGCTACCGGCAATGTAATTAGCATGCCGAATATTACTTGGAGTGTGAATTGGAACGAAATCGCCAATAGATAAGACCATTTTACAATTTGGGCCCAAGTTAGAAGCAGAGCCTAAGGTGTAAATTATCGATAGTCCATATCTCGGAAACTATAAGAGATAATGCAATTTGGCAACCGGCAATGTAATTAGCATGCCGAATTTTACTTGGAATGTGAATTGGAACGAAATCGCCAATAGATAAGACCATTTTACAATTTGGGCCCAAGTTAGAAGCAGAGCCTAAGGTGTAAATTATCGATAGTCCATATCTCGGAAACTATAAGAGATAATGCAATTTGGCAACCGGCAATGTAATTAGCATGCCGAATATTACTTGGAATGTGAATTGGAACGAAATCGCCAATAGATAAGACCATTTTACAATTTGGGCCCAAGTTAGAAGCAGAGCCTAAGGTGTAAATTATCGATAGTCCATATCTCGGAAACTATAAGAGATAATGCAATTTGGCAACCGGCAATGTAATTAGCATGCCGAATATTACTTGGAATGTGAATTGCAACTAAATCGCCAATAGATAAGACCATTTTACAATTTGGGCCCAAGTTAGAAGCAGAGCCTAAGGTGTAAATTATCGATAGTCCATATCTCGGAAACTATAAGAGATAATGCAATTTGGCAACCGGCAATGTAATTAGCATGCCGAATATTACTTGGAATGTGAATTGGAACGAAATCGCCAATAGATAAGACCATTTTACAATTTGGGCCCAAGTTAGAAGCAGAGCCTAAGGTGTAAATTATTGATACTCCATATCTCGGAAACTATAAGAGATAATGCAATTTCGCAACCGGCAATGTAATTAGCATGCCGAATATCACTTGGAATGTGAATTGGGACGAAATCGCCAATAGATAAGACCATTTTACAATTTGGGCCCAAGTTAGAAGCAGAGCCTAAGGTGTAAATTATCGATAGTCCATATCTCGGAAACTATAAGAGATAATGCAATTTGGCAACCGGCAATGTAATTAGCATGCCGAATATTACTTGGAATGTGAATTGGAACGAAATCGCCAATAGATAAGACCATTTTACAATTTGGGCACAAGTTAGAAGCAGAGCCTAAGGTGTAAATTATCGATAGTCCATATCTCGGAAACTATAAGAGATAATGCAATTTGGCAACCGGCATTGTAATTAGCATGCCGAATATTACTTGGAATGTGAATTGGAACGAAATCGCCAATAGGTAAGACCATTTTACAATTTGGGTCCAAGTTAGAAGCAGAGCCTAAGGTGTAAATTATCGATAGTCCATATCTCGGAAACTATAAGAGATAATTCAATTTGGCAACCGGCAATGTAATTAGCATGCCGAATATTACTTGGAATGTGAATTGGAACGAAATCGCCAATAGATAAGACCATTTTTCAATTTGGGCCCAAGTTAGAAGCAGAGCCTAAGGTGTAAATTATCGATAGTCCATATCTCGGAAACTATAAGAGATAATGCAATTTGGCAACCGGCAATGTAATTAGCATGCCGAATATTACTTGGAATGTGAATTGGAACGAAATCGCCAATAGATTAGACCATTTTACAATTTGGGCCCAAGTTAGAAGCAGAGCCTAAGGTGTAAATTATCGATAGTCTATATCTCGGAAAGTATAAGAGATAATGCAATTTGGCAACCGGCAATGTAATTAGCATGCCGAATATTACTTGGAATGTGAATTGGAACGAAATCGCCAATAGATAAGACCATTTTACAATTTGGGCCCAAGTTAGAAGCAGAGCCTAAGGTGTAAATTATTGATAGTCCATATCTCGGAAACTATAAGAGATGATGCAATTTCGCAACCTGCAATGTAATTAGCATTCCGAATATCACTTGGAATGTGAATTGGGACGAAATCGCCAATAGATAAGACCATTTTACAATTTGGGCCCAAGTTAGAAGCAGAGCCTAAGGTGTAAATTATCGATAGTCCATATCTCGGAAACTATAAGAGATAATGCAATTTGGCAACCGGCAATGTAATTAGCATGCCGAATATTACTTGGAATGTGAATTGGAACGAAATCGCCAATAGATAAGACCATTTTACAATTTGGGCCAAAGTTAGAAGCAGAGCCTAAGGTGTAAATTATCGATAGTCCATATCTCGGAAACTATAAGAGATAATGCAATTTGGCAACCGGCAATGTAATTAGCATGCCGAATATTACTTGGAATGGGAATTGGAACGAAATCGCCAATAGATAAGACCATTTTACAATTTGGGCCCAAGTTAGAAGCAGAGCCTAAGGTGTAAATTATCGATAGTCCATATCTCGGAAACTATAAGAGATAATGTAATTTCGCTACCGGCAATGTAATTAGCATGCCGAATATTACTTGGAGTGTGAATTGGAACGAAATCGCCAATAGATAAGACCATTTTACAAGTTAGAAGCAGAGCCTAAGGTGTAAATTATCGATAGTCCATATCTCGGAAACTATAAGAGATAATGTAATTTCGCTACCGGCAATGTAATTAGCATGCCGAATATTACTTGGAGTGTGAATTGGAACGAAATCGCCAATAGATAAGACCATTTTACAAGTTAGAAGCAGAGCCTAAGGTGTAAATTATTGATAGTCCATATCTCGGAAACTATAAGAGATAATGCAATTTCGCAACCGGCAATGTAATTAGCATGCCGAATATCACTTGGAATGTGAATTGGGACGAAATCGCCAATAGATAAGACCATTTTACAATTTGGGCCCAAGTTAGAAGCAGAGCCTAAGGTGTAAATTATCGATAGTCCATATCTCGGAAACTATAAGAGATAATGCAATTTGGCAACCGGCAATGTAATTAGCATGCCGAATATTACTTGGAATGTGAATTGGAACGAAATCGCCAATAGATAAGACCATTTTACAATTTGGGCCCAAGTTAGAAGCAGAGCCTAAGGTGTAAATTATCGATAGTCCATATCTCGGAAACTATAAGAGATAATGCAATTTGGCAACCGGCAATGTAATTAGCATGCCGAATATTACTTGGAATGTGAATTGGAACGAAATCGCCAATAGGTAAGACCATTTTACAATTTGGGCCCAAGTTAGAAGCAGAGCCTAAGGTGTAAATTATCGATAGTCCATATCTCGGAAACTATAAGAGATAATGCAATTTGGCAACCGGCAATGTAATTAGCATGCCGAATATTACTTGGATTGTGAATTGGAACGAAATCGCCAATAGATAAGACCATTTTACAATTTGGGCCCAAGTTAGAAGCAGAGCCTAAGGTGTAAATTATCGATAGTCCATATCTCGGAAACTATAAGAGATAATGCAATTTGGCAACCGGCAATGTAATTAGCATGCCGAATATTATTTGGATTGTGAATTGGAACGAAATCGCCAATAGATAAGACCATTTTACAATTTGGGCCCAAGTTAGAAGCAGAGCCTAAGGTGTAAATTATCGATAGTCCATATCTCGGAAACTATAAGAGATAATGCAATTTGGCAACCGGCAATGTAATTAGCATGCCGAATATTACTTGGAATGTGAATTGGAACGAAATCGCCAATAGATAAGACCATTTTACAATTTGGGCCCAAGTTAGAAGCAGAGCCTAAGGTGTAAATTATCGATAGTCCATATATCGGAAACTATAAGAGATAATGTAATTTCGCTACCGGCAATGTAATTAGCATGCCGAATATTACTTGGAGTGTGAATTGGAACGAAATCGCCAATAGATAAGACCATTTTACAATTTGGGCCCAAGTTAGAAGCAGAGCCTAAGGTGTAAATTATCGATAGTCCATATCTCGGAAACTATAAGAGATAATGCAATTTGGCAACCGGCAATGTAATTAGCATGCCGAATATTACTTGGAATGTGAATTGGAACGAAATCGCCAATAGATAAGACCATTTTACAATTTGGGCCCAAGTTAGAAGCAGAGCCTAAGGTGTAAATTATCGATAGTCCATATCTCGGAAACTATAAGAGATAATGCAATTTGGCAACCGGCAATGTAATTAGCATGCCGAATATTACTTGGAATGTGAATTGGAACGAAATCGCCAATAGATAAGACCATTTTACAATTTGGGCCCAAGTTAGAAGCAGTGCCTAAGGTGTAAATTATCGATAGTCCATATCTCGGAAACTATAAGAGATAATGCAATTTGGCAACCGGCAATGTAATTAGCATGCCGAATATTACTTGGAATGTGAATTGCAACTAAATCGCCAATAGATAAGACCATTTTACAATTTGGGCCCAAGTTAGAAGCAGAGCCTAAGGTGTAAATTATCGATAGTCCATATCTCGGAAACTATAAGAGATAATGCAATTTGGCAACCGGCAATGTAATTAGCATGCCGAATATTACTTGGAATGTGAATTGGAACGAAATCGCCAATAGATAAGACCATTTTACAATTTGGGCCCAAGTTAGAAGCAGAGCCTAAGGTGTAAATTATTGATAGTCCATATCTCGGAAACTATAAGAGATAATGCAATTTCGCAACCGGCAATGTAATTAGCATGCCGAATATCACTTGGAATGTGAATTGGGACGAAATCGCCAATAGATAAGACCATTTTACAATTTGGGCCCAAGTTAGAAGCAGAGCCTAAGGTGTAAATTATCGATAGTCCATATCTCGGAAACTATAAGAGATAATGCAATTTGGCAACCGGCAATGTAATTAGCATGCCGAATATTACTTGGAATGTGAATTGGAACGAAATCGCCAATAGATAAGACCATTTTACAATTTGGGCCCAAGTTAGAAGCAGAGCCTAAGGTGTAAATTATCGATAGTCCATATCTCGGAAACTATAAGAGATAATGCAATTTGGCAACCGGCAATGTAATTAGCATGCCGAATATTACTTGGAATGTGAATTGGAACGAAATCGCCAATAGGTAAGACCATTTTACAATTTGGGCCCAAGTTAGAAGCAGAGCCTAAGGTGTAAATTATCGATAGTCCATATCTCGGAAACTATAAGAGATAATTCAATTTGGCAACCGGCAATGTAATTAGCATGCCGAATATTACTTGGAATGTGAATTGGAACGAAATCGCCAATAGATAAGACCATTTTACAATTTGGGCCCAAGTTAGAAGCAGAGCCTAAGGTGTAAATTATCGATAGTCCATATCTCGGAAACTATAAGAGATAATGCAATTTGGCAACCGGCAATGTAATTAGCATGCCGAATATTACTTGGATTGTGAATTGGAACGAAATCGCCAATAGATAAGACCATTTTACAATTTGGGCCCAAGTTAGAAGCAGAGCCTAAGGTGTAAATTATCGATAGTCCATATCTCGGAAACTATAAGAGATAATACAATTTGGCAACCGGCAATGTAATTAGCATGCCGAATATTACTTGGAATGTGAATTGGAACGAAATCGCCAATAGGTAAGACCATTTTACAATTTGGGCCCAAGTTAGAAGCAGAGCCTAAGGTGTAAATTATCGATAGTCCATATCTCGGAAACTATAAGAGATAATTCAATTTGGCAACCGGCAATGTAATTAGCATGCCGAATATTACTTGGAATGTGAATTGGAACGAAATCGCCAATAGATAAGACCATTTTACAATTTGGGCCCAAGTTAGAAGCAGAGCCTAAGGTGTAAATTATCGATAGTCCATATCTCGGAAACTATAAGAGATAATGCAATTTGGCAACCGGCAATGTAATTAGCATGCCGAATATTACTTGGATTGTGAATTGGAACGAAATCGCCAATAGATAAGACCATTTTACAATTTGGGCCCAAGTTAGAAGCAGAGCCTAAGGTGTAAATTATCGATAGTCCATATCTCGGAAACTATAAGAGATAATGCAATTTGGCAACCGGCAATGTAATTAGCATGCCGAATATTACTTGGAATGTGAATTGGAACGAAATTGCCAATAGATAAGGCCATTTTACAATTTGGGCCCAAGTTAGAAGCAGAGCCTATGGTGTAAATTATCGATAGTCCATATCTCGGAAACTATAAGAGATAATGCACTTTAGCAACCGGCAATGTAATTAGTATGCCGAATATTACTTGGAATGTGAATTGGAACGAAATCGCCAATAGATAAGACCATTTTACAATTTGGGCCCAAGTTAGAAGCAGAGCCTAAGGTGTAAATTATCGATAGTCCATATCTCGGAAACTATAAGAGATAATGCAATTTGGCAACCGGCAATGTAATTAGCATGCCGAATATTACTTGGAATGTGAATTGGAACGAAATCGCCAATAGATAAGGCCATTTTACAATTTGGGCCCAAGTTAGAAGCAGAGCCTATGGTGTAAATTATCGCTGGTCCATATCTCGGAAACTATAAGAGATAATGCAATTTGGCAACCGGCAATGTAATTAGTATGCCGAATATTACTTGGAATGTGAATTGGAACGAAATCGCCAATAGATAAGACCATTTTACAATTTGGGCCCAAGTTAGAAGCAGAGCCTAAGGTGTAAATTATCGATAGTCCATATCTCGGAAACTATAAGAGTTAATGCAATTTGGCAACCGGCAATGTAATTAGCATGCCGAATATTACTTGGAATGTGAATTGGAACGAAATCGCCAATAGATAAGACCATTTTACAATTTGGGCCCAAGTTAGAAGCAGAGCCTAAGGTGTAAATTATCGATAGTCCATATCTCGGAAACTATAAGAGATAATGCAATTTGGCAACCGGCAATGTAATTAGCATGCCGAATATTACTTGGAATGTGAATTGGAACGAAATTGCCAATAGATAAGACCATTTTACAATTTGGGCCCAAGTTAGAAGCAGAGCCTAAGGTGTAAATTATCGATAGTCCATATCTCTGAAACTATAAGAGATAATGCAATTTGGCAACCGGCAATGTAATTAGCATGCCGAATATTACTTGGAATGTGAATTGGAACGAAATCGCCAATAGATAAGACCATTTTACAATTTGGGCCCAAGTTAGAAGCAGAGCCTAAGGTGTAAATTATCGATAGTCCATATCTCGGAAACTATAAGAGATAATGCAATTTGGCAACCGGCAATGTAATTAGCATGCCGAATATTACTTGGAATGTGAATTGGAACGAAATCGCCAATAGATAAGAAAATTTTACAATTTGGACCCAAGTTAGAAGCAGAGCCTAAGGTGTAAATTATTGATAGTCCATATCTCGGAAACTATAAGAGATAATGCAATTTCGCAACCGGCAATGTAATTAGCATGCCGAATATCACTTGGAATGTGAATTGGGACGAAATCGCCAATAGATAAGACCATTTTACAATTTGGGCCCAAGTTAGAAGCAGAGCCTAAGGTGTAAATTATCGATAGTCCATATCTCGGAAACTATAAGAGATAATGCAATTTGGCAACCGGCAATGTAATTAGCATGCCGAATATTACTTGGAATGTGAATTGAAACGAAATCGCCAATAGATAAGACCATTTTACAATTTGGGCCCAAGTTAGAAGCAGAGCCTAAGGTGTAAATTATCGATAGTCCATATCTCGGAAACTATAAGAGATAATGCAATTTGGCAACCGGCAATGTAATTAGCATGCCGAATATTACTTGGAATGTGAATTGGAACGAAATCGCCAATAGATAAGACCATTTTACAATTTGGGCCCAAGTTAGAAGCAGAGCCTAAGGTGTAAATTATCGATAGTCCATATCTCGGAAACTATAAGAGATAATGCAATTTGGCAACCGGCAATGTAATTAGCATGCCGAATATTACTTGGAATGTGAATTGGAACGAAATCGCCAATAGATAAGACCATTTTACAATTTGGGCCCAAGTTAGAAGCAGAGCCTAAGGTGTAAATTATCGATAGTCCATATCTCGGAAACTATAAGAGATAATGCAATTTGGCAACCGGCAATGTAATTAGCATGCCGAATATTACTTGGAATGTGAATTGGAACGAAATCGCCAATAGATAAGACCATTTTACAATTTGGACCCAAGTTAGAAGCAGAGCCTAAGGTGTAAATTATTGATAGTCCATATCTCGGAAACTATAAGAGATAATGCAATTTCGCAACCGGCAATGTAATTAGCATGCCGAATATCACTTGGAATGTGAATTGGGACGAAATCGCCAATAGATAAGACCATTTTACAATTTGGGCCCAAGTTAGAAGCAGAGCCTAAGGTGTAAATTATCGATAGTCCATATCTCGGAAACTATAAGAGATAATGCAATTTGGCAACCGGCAATGTAATTAGCATGCCGAATATAACTTGGAATGTGAATTGGAATGAAATCGCCAATAGATAAGACCATTTTACAATTTGGGCCCAAGTTAGAAGCAGAGCCTAAGGTGTAAATTATCGATAGTCCATATCTCGGAAACTATAAGAGATAATGCAATTTGGCAACCGGTAATGTAATTAGCATGCCGAATATTACTTGGAATGTGAATTGGAACGAAATCGCCAATAGATAAGACCATTTTACAATTTGGACCCAAGTTAGAAGCAGAGCCTAAGGTGTAAATTATTGATAGTCCATATCTCGGAAACTATAAGAGATAATGCAATTTGGCAACCGGCAATGTAATTAGCATGCCGAATATTACTTGGAATGTGAATTGGAACGAAATCGCCAATAGATAAGACCATTTTACAATCTGGGCCCAAGTTAGAAGCAGAGCCTAAGGTGTAAATTATCGATAGTCCATATCTCGGAAACTATAAGAGATAATGCAATTTGGCAACCGGCAATGTAATTAGCATGGCCAATATTACTTGGAATGTGAATTGGAACGAAATCGCCAATAGATAAGACCATTTTACAATTTGGGCCCAAGTTAGAAGCAGAGCCTAAGGTGTAAATTATCGATAGTCCATATCTCGGAAACTATAAGAGATAATTCAATTTGGCAACCGGCAATGTAATTAGCATGCCGAATATTACTTTTAATGTGAATTGGAACGAAATCGCCAATAGATAAGACCATTTTACAATTTGGGCCCAAGTTAGAAGCAATGCCTAAGGTGTAAATTATCGATAGTCCATATCTCGGAAACTATAAGAGATAATGCAATTTGGCAACCGGCAATGTAATTAGCATGCCGAATATTACTTGGAATGTGAATTGGAACGAAATCGCCAATAGATAAGACCATTTTACAATTTGGGCCCAAGTTAGAAGCAGAGCCTAAGGTGTAAATTATCGATAGTCCATATCTCGGAAACTATAAGAGATAATTCAATTTGGCATCCGGCAATGTAATTAGCATGCCGAATATTACTTGGAATGTGAATTGGAACGAAATCGCCAATAGATAAGACCATTTTACAATTTGGGCCCAAGTTAGAAGCAGAGCCTAAGGTGTAAATTATCGATAGTCCATATCTCGGAAACTATAAGAGATAATGCAATTTGGCAACCGGCAATGTAATTAGCATGCCGAATATTACTTGGAATGTGAATTGGAACGAAATCGCCAATAGATAAGACCATTTTACAATTTGGGAGCAAGTTAGAAGCAGAGCCTAAGGTGTAAATTATCGATAGTCCATATCTCGGAAACTATAAGAGATAATGCAATTTGGCAACCGGCAATGTAATTAGCATGCCGAATATTACTTGGAATGTGAATTGGAACGAAATCGCCAATAGATAAGACCATTTTACAATTTGGGCCCAAGTTAGAAGCAGAGCCTAAGGTGTAAATTATCGATAGTCCATATCTCGGAAACTATAAGAGATAATGCAATTTGGCAACCGGCAATGTAATTAGCATGCCGAATATTACTTGGAATGTGAATTGGAACGAAATCGCCAATAGATAAGACCATTTTACAATTTGGGCCCAAGTTAGAAGCAGAGCCTAAGGTGTAAATTATCGATAGTCCATATCTCGGAAACTATAAGAGATAATGCAATTTGGCAACCGGCAATGTAATTAGCATGCCGAATATTACTTGGAATGTGAATTGGAACGAAATCGCCAATAGATAAGACCATTTTACAATTTGGGCCCAAGTTAGAAGCAGAGCCTAAGGTGTAAATTATCGATAATCCATATCTCGGAAACTATAAGAGATAATGCAATTTGGCAACCGGCAATGTAATTATCATGCCGAATATTACTTGGAATGTGAATTGGAACGAAATCGCCAATAGGTAAGACCATTTTACAATTTGGGCCCAAGTTAAAAGCAGAGCCTATGGTGTAAATTATCGATAGTCCATATCTCGGAAACTATAAGAGATAATGCAATTTGGCAACCGGCAATGTAATTAGCATGCCCAATATTACTTGGAATGTGAATTGGAACGAAATCGCCAATAGATAAGACCATTTTACAATTTGGGCCCAAGTTAGAAGCAGAGCCTAAGGTGTAAATTATCGATAGTCCATATCTCGGAAACTATAAGAGATAATTCAATTTGGCAACCGGCAATGTAATTAGCATGCCGAATATTACTTGGAATGTGAATTGGAACGAAATCGCCAATAGATAAGACCATTTTACAATTTGGGCCCAAGTTAGAAGCAGAGCCTAAGGTGTAAATTATCGATAGTCCATATCTCGGAAACTATAAGAGATAATGCAATTTGGCAACCGGCAATGTAATTAGCATGCCGAATATTACTTGGAATGTGAATTGGAACGAAATCGCCAATAGATAAGACCATTTTACAATTTGGGAGCAAGTTAGAAGCAGAGCCTAAGGTGTAAATTATCGATAGTCCATATCTCGGAAACTATAAGAGATAATGCAATTTCGCAACCGGCAATGAAATTAGCATGCCGAATATCACTTGGAATGTGAATTGGGACGAAATCGCCAATAGATAAGACCATTTTACAATTTGGGCCCAAGTTAGAAGCAGAGCCTAAGGTGTAAATTATCGATAGTCCATATCTCGGAAACTATAAGAGATAATGCAATTTGGCAACCGGCAATGTAATTAGCATGCCAAATATTACTTGGAATGTGAATTGGAACGAAATCGCCAATAGATAAGACCATTTTACAATTTGGGCCCAAGATAGAAGCAGAGCCTAAGGTGTAAATTATCGATAGTCCATATCTCGGAAACTATAAGAGATAATGCAATTTGGCAACCGGCAATGTAATTAGCATGCCGAATATTACTTGGAATGTGAATTGGAACGGAATCGCCAATAGGTAAGACCATTTTACAATTTGGGCCCAAGTTAGAAGCAGAGCCTAAGGTGTAAATTATCGATAGTCCATATCTCGGAAACTATAAGAGATAATGCAATTTGGCAACCGGCAATGTAATTAGCATGCCGAATATTACTTGGAATGTGAATTGGAACGAAATCGCCAATAGATAAGACCATTTTACAATTTGGGCCCAAATAAGACCATTTTACAATTTGGGCCCAAGTTAGAAGCAGAGCCTAAGGTGTAAATTATCGATAGTCCATATCTCGGAAACTATAAGAGATAATGCAATTTGGCAACCGGCAATGTAATTAGCATGCCGAATATTACTTGGAATGTGAATTGGAACGAAATCGCCAATAGATAAGACCATTTAACAATTTGGGCCCAAGTTAGAAGCAGAGCCTAAGGTGTAAATTATCGATAGTCCATATCTCGGAAACTATAAGAGATAATGCAATTTGGCAACCGGCAATGTAATTAGCATGCCGAATATTACTTGGAATGTGAATTGGAACGAAATCGCCAATAGATAAGGCCATTTTACAATTTGGGCCCAAGTTAGAAGCAGAGCCTATGGTGTAAATTATCGCTGGTCCATATCTCGGAAACTATAAGAGATAATGCAATTTGGCAACCGGCAATGTAATTAGTATGCCGAATATTACTTGGAATGTGAATTGGAACGAAATCGCCAATAGATAAGACCATTTTACAATTTGGGCCCAAGTTAGAAGCAGAGCCTAAGGTGTAAATTATCGATAGTCCATATCTCGGAAACTATAAGAGTTAATGCAATTTGGCAACCGGCAATGTAATTAGCATGCCGAATATTACTTGGAATGTGAATTGGAACGAAATCGCCAATAGATAAGACCATTTTACAATTTGGGCCCAAGTTAGAAGCAGAGCCTAAGGTGTAAATTATCGATAGTCCATATCTCGGAAACTATAAGAGATAATGCAATTTGGCAACCGGCAATGTAATTAGCATGCCAAATATTACTTGGAATGTGAATTGGAACGAAATTGCCAATAGATAAGACCATTTTACAATTTGGGCCCAAGTTAGAAGCAGAGCCTAAGGTGTAAATTATCGATAGTCCATATCTCTGAAACTATAAGAGATAATGCAATTTGGCAACCGGCAATGTAATTAGCATGCCGAATATTACTTGGAATGTGAATTGGAACGAAATCGCCAATAGATAAGACCATTTTACAATTTGGGCCCAAGTTAGAAGCAGAGCCTAAGGTGTAAATTATCGATAGTCCATATCTCGGAAACTATAAGAGATAATGTAATTTGGCAACCGGCAATGTAATTAGCATGCCGAATATTACTTGGAATGTGAATTGGAACGAAATCGCCAATAGATAAGACCATTTTACAATTTGGGCCCAAGTTAGAAGCAGAGCCTAAGGTGTAAATTATCGATAGTCCATATCTCGGAAACTATAAGAGATAATGCAATTTGGCAACCGGCAATGTAATTAGCATGCCGAATATTACTTGGAATGTGAATTGGAACGAAATCGCCAATAGATAAGACCATTTTACAATTTGGGAGCAAGTTAGAAGCAGAGCCTAAGGTGTAAATTATCGATAGTCCATATCTCGGAAACTATAAGAGATAATGCAATTTCGCAACCGGCAATGAAATTAGCATGCCGAATATCACTTGGAATGTGAATTGGGACGAAATCGCCAATAGATAAGACCATTTTACAATTTGGGCCCAAGTTAGAAGCAGAGCCTAAGGTGTAAATTATCGATAGTCCATATCTCGGAAACTATAAGAGATAATGCAATTTGGCAACCGGCAATGTAATTAGCATGCCAAATATTACTTGGAATGTGAATTGGAACGAAATCGCCAATAGATAAGACCATTTTACAATTTGGGCCCAAGATAGAAGCAGAGCCTAAGGTGTAAATTATCGATAGTCCATATCTCGGAAACTATAAGAGATAATGCAATTTGGCAACCGGCAATGTAATTAGCATGCCGAATATTACTTGGAATGTGAATTGGAACGGAATCGCCAATAGGTAAGACCATTTTACAATTTGGGCCCAAGTTAGAAGCAGAGCCTAAGGTGTAAATTATCGATAGTCCATATCTCGGAAACTATAAGAGATAATGCAATTTGGCAACCGGCAATGTAATTAGTATGCCGAATATTACTTGGAATGTGAATTGGAACGAAATCGCCAATAGATAAGACCATTTTACAATTTGGGCCCAAATAAGACCATTTTACAATTTGGGATCAAGTTAGAAGCAGAGCCTAAGGTGTAAATTATCGATAGTCCATATCTCGGAAACTATAAGAGATAATGCAATTTGGCAACCGGCAATGTAATTAGCATGCCGAATATTACTTGGAATGTGAATTGGAACGAAATCGCCAATAGATAAGACCATTTTACAATTTGGGCCCAAGTTAGAAGCAGAGCCTAAGGTGTAAATTATCGATAGTCCATATCTCGGAAACTATAAGAGATAATGCAATTTGGCAACCGGCAATGTAATTAGCATGCCGAATATTACTTGGAATGTGAATTGGAACGAAATCGCCAATAGATAAGACCATTTAACAATTTGGGCCCAAGTTAGAAGCAGAGCCTAAGGTGTAAATTATCGATAGTCCATATCTCGGAAACTATAAGAGATAATGCAATTTGGCAACCGGCAATGTAATTAGCATGCCGAATATTACTTGGAATGTGAATTGGAACGAAATCGCCAATAGATAAGGCCATTTTACAATTTGGGCCCAAGTTAGAAGCAGAGCCTATGGTGTAAATTATCGCTGGTCCATATCTCGGAAACTATAAGAGATAATGCAATTTGGCAACCGGCAATGTAATTAGTATGCCGAATATTACTTGGAATGTGAATTGGAACGAAATCGCCAATAGATAAGACCATTTTACAATTTGGGCCCAAGTTAGAAGCAGAGCCTAAGGTGTAAATTATCGATAGTCCATATCTCGGAAACTATAAGAGTTAATGCAATTTGGCAACCGGCAATGTAATTAGCATGCCGAATATTACTTGGAATGTGAATTGGAACGAAATCGCCAATAGATAAGACCATTTTACAATTTGGGCCCAAGTTAGAAGCAGAGCCTAAGGTGTAAATTATCGATAGTCCATATCTCGGAAACTATAAGAGATAATGCAATTTGGCAACCGGCAATGTAATTAGCATGCCGAATATTACTTGGAATGTGAATTGGAACGAAATTGCCAATAGATAAGACCATTTTACAATTTGGGCCCAAGTTAGAAGCAGAGCCTAAGGTGTAAATTATCGATAGTCCATATCTCTGAAACTATAAGAGATAATGCAATTTGGCAACCGGCAATGTAATTAGCATGCCGAATATTACTTGGAATGTGAATTGGAACGAAATCGCCAATAGATAAGACCATTTTACAATTTGGGCCCAAGTTAGAAGCAGAGCCTAAGGTGTAAATTATCGATAGTCCATATCTCGGAAACTATAAGAGATAATGCAATTTGGCAACCGGCAATGTAATTAGCATGCCGAATATTACTTGGAATGTGAATTGGAACGAAATCGCCAATAGATAAGAAAATTTTACAATTTGGACCCAAGTTAGAAGCAGAGCCTAAGGTGTAAATTATTGATAGTCCATATCTCGGAAACTATAAGAGATAATGCAATTTCGCAACCGGCAATGTAATTAGCATGCCGAATATCACTTGGAATGTGAATTGGGACGAAATCGCCAATAGATAAGACCATTTTACAATTTGGGCCCAAGTTAGAAGCAGAGCCTAAGGTGTAAATTATCGATAGTCCATATCTCGGAAACTATAAGAGATAATGCAATTTGGCAACCGGTAATGTAATTAGCATGCCGAATATTAATTGGAATGTGAATTGAAACGAAATCGCCAATAGATAAGACCATTTTACAATTTGGGCCCAAGTTAGAAGCAGAGCCTAAGGTGTAAATTATCGATAGTCCATATCTCGGAAACTATAAGAGATAATGCAATTTGGCAACCGGCAATGTAATTAGCATGCCGAATATTACTTGGAATGTGAATTGGAACGAAATCGCCAATAGATAAGACCATTTTACAATTTGGGCCCAAGTTAGAAGCAGAGCCTAAGGTGTAAATTATCGATAGTCCATATCTCGGAAACTATAAGAGATAATGCAATTTGGCAACCGGCAATGTAATTAGCATGCCGAATATTACTTGGAATGTGAATTGGAACGAAATCGCCAATAGATAAGACCATTTTACAATTTGGGCCCAAGTTAGAAGCAGAGCCTAAGGTGTAAATTATCGATAGTCCATATCTCGGAAACTATAAGAGATAATGCAATTTGGCAACCGGCAATGTAATTAGCATGCCGAATATTACTTGGAATGTGAATTGGAACGAAATCGCCAATAGATAAGACCATTTTACAATTTGGACCCAAGTTAGAAGCAGAGCCTAAGGTGTAAATTATTGATAGTCCATATCTCGGAAACTATAAGAGATAATGCAATTTCACAACCGGCAATGTAATTAGCATGCCGAATATCACTTGGAATGTGAATTGGGACGAAATCGCCAATAGATAAGACCATTTTACAATTTGGACCCAAGTTAGAAGCAGAGCCTAAGGTGTAAATTATTGATAGTCCATATCTCGGAAACTATAAGAGATAATGCAATTTGGCAACCGGCAATGTAATTAGCATGCCGAATATTACTTGGAATGTGAATTGAAACGAAATCGCCAATAGATAAGACCATTTTACAATTTGGGCCCAAGTTAGAAGCAGAGCCTAAGGTGTAAATTATCGATAGTCCATATCTCGGAAACTATAAGAGATAATGCAATTTGGCAACCGGCAATGTAATTAGCATGCCGAATATTACTTGGAATGTGAATTGGAACGAAATCGCCAATAGATAAGACCATTTTACAATTTGGGCCCAAGTTAGAAGCAGAGCCTAAGGTGTAAATTATCGATAGTCCATATCTCGGAAACTATAAGAGATAATGCAATTTGGCAACCGGCAATGTAATTAGCATGCCGAATATTACTTGGAATGTGAATTGGAACGAAATCGCCAATAGATAAGACCATTTTACAATTTGGGCCCAAGTTAGAAGCAGAGCCTAAGGTGTAAATTATCGATAGTCCATATCTCGGAAACTATAAGAGATAATGCAATTTGGCAACCGGCAATGTAATTAGCATGCCGAATATAACTTGGAATGTGAATTGGAATGAAATCGCCAATAGATAAGACCATTTTACAATTTGGGCCCAAGTTAGAAGCAGAGCCTAAGGTGTAAATTATCGATAGTCCATATCTCGGAAACTATAAGAGATAATGCAATTTGGCAACCGGCAATGTAATTAGCATGCCGAATATTACTAGGAATGTGAATTGGAACGAAATCGCCAATAGATAAGACCATTTTACAATTTGGACCCAAGTTAGAAGCAGAGCCTAAGGTGTAAATTATTGATAGTCCATATCTCGGAAACTATAAGAGATAATGCAATTTGGCAACCGGCAATGTAATTAGCATGCCGAATATTACTTGGAATGTGAATTGGAACGAAATCGCCAATAGATAAGACCATTTTACAATCTGGGCCCAAGTTAGAAGCAGAGCCTAAGGTGTAAATTATCGATAGTCCATATCTCGGAAACTATAAGAGATAATGCAATTTGGCAACCGGCAATGTAATTAGCATGGCCAATATTACTTGGAATGTGAATTGGAACGAAATCGCCAATAGATAAGACCATTTTACAATTTGGGCCCAAGTTAGAAGCAGAGCCTAAGGTGTAAATTATCGATAGTCCATATCTCGGAAACTATAAGAGATAATTCAATTTGGCAACCGGCAATGTAATTAGCATGCCGAATATTACTTTTAATGTGAATTGGAACGAAATCGCCAATAGATAAGACCATTTTACAATTTGGGCCCAAGTTAGAAGCAATGCCTAAGGTGTAAATTATCGATAGTCCATATCTCGGAAACTATAAGAGATAATGCAATTTGGCAACCGGCAATGTAATTAGCATGCCGAATATTACTTGGAATGTGAATTGGAACGAAATCGCCAATAGATAAGACCATTTTACAATTTGGGCCCAAGTTAGAAGCAGAGCCTAAGGTGTAAATTATCGATAGTCCATATCTCGGAAACTATAAGAGATAATTCAATTTGGCATCCGGCAATGTAATTAGCATGCCGAATATTACTTGGAATGTGAATTGGAACGAAATCGCCAATAGATAAGACCATTTTACAATTTGGGCCCAAGTTAGAAGCAGAGCCTAAGGTGTAAATTATCGATAGTCCATATCTCGGAAACTATAAGAGATAATGCAATTTGGCAACCGGCAATGTAATTAGCATGCCGAATATTACTTGGAATGTGAATTGGAACGAAATCGCCAATAGATAAGACCATTTTACAATTTGGGAGCAAGTTAGAAGCAGAGCCTAAGGTGTAAATTATCGATAGTCCATATCTCGGAAACTATAAGAGATAATGCAATTTGGCAACCGGCAATGTAATTAGCATGCCGAATATTACTTGGAATGTGAATTGGAACGAAATCGCCAATAGATAAGACCATTTTACAATTTGGGCCCAAGTTAGAAGCAGAGCCTAAGGTGTAAATTATCGATAGTCCATATCTCGGAAACTATAAGAGATAATGCAATTTGGCAACCGGCAATGTAATTAGCATGCCGAATATTACTTGGAATGTGAATTGGAACGAAATCGCCAATAGATAAGACCATTTTACAATTTGGGCCCAAGTTAGAAGCAGAGCCTAAGGTGTAAATTATCGATAGTCCATATCTCGGAAACTATAAGAGATAATGCAATTTGGCAACCGGCAATGTAATTAGCATGCCGAATATTACTTGGAATGTGAATTGGAACGAAATCGCCAATAGATAAGACCATTTTACAATTTGGGCCCAAGTTAGAAGCAGAGCCTAAGGTGTAAATTATCGATAATCCATATCTCGGAAACTATAAGAGATAATGCAATTTGGCAACCGGCAATGTAATTATCATGCCGAATATTACTTGGAATGTGAATTGGAACGAAATCGCCAATAGGTAAGACCATTTTACAATTTGGGCCCAAGTTAAAAGCAGAGCCTATGGTGTAAATTATCGATAGTCCATATCTCGGAAACTATAAGAGATAATGCAATTTGGCAACCGGCAATGTAATTAGCATGCCCAATATTACTTGGAATGTGAATTGGAACGAAATCGCCAATAGATAAGACCATTTTACAATTTGGGCCCAAGTTAGAAGCAGAGCCTAAGGTGTAAATTATCGATAGTCCATATCTCGGAAACTATAAGAGATAATTCAATTTGGCAACCGGCAATGTAATTAGCATGCCGAATATTACTTGGAATGTGAATTGGAACGAAATCGCCAATAGATAAGACCATTTTACAATTTGGGCCCAAGTTAGAAGCAGAGCCTAAGGTGTAAATTATCGATAGTCCATATCTCGGAAACTATAAGAGATAATGCAATTTGGCAACCGGCAATGTAATTAGCATGCCGAATATTACTTGGAATGTGAATTGGAACGAAATCGCCAATAGATAAGACCATTTTACAATTTGGGAGCAAGTTAGAAGCAGAGCCTAAGGTGTAAATTATCGATAGTCCATATCTCGGAAACTATAAGAGATAATGCAATTTCGCAACCGGCAATGAAATTAGCATGCCGAATATCACTTGGAATGTGAATTGGGACGAAATCGCCAATAGATAAGACCATTTTACAATTTGGGCCCAAGTTAGAAGCAGAGCCTAAGGTGTAAATTATCGATAGTCCATATCTCGGAAACTATAAGAGATAATGCAATTTGGCAACCGGCAATGTAATTAGCATGCCAAATATTACTTGGAATGTGAATTGGAACGAAATCGCCAATAGATAAGACCATTTTACAATTTGGGCCCAAGATAGAAGCAGAGCCTAAGGTGTAAATTATCGATAGACCATATCTCGGAAACTATAAGAGATAATGCAATTTGGCAACCGGCAATGTAATTAGCATGCCGAATATTACTTGGAATGTGAATTGGAACGGAATCGCCAATAGGTAAGACCATTTTACAATTTGGGCCCAAGTTAGAAGCAGAGCCTAAGGTGTAAATTATCGATAGTCCATATCTCGGAAACTATAAGAGATAATGCAATTTGGCAACCGGCAATGTAATTAGCATGCCGAATATTACTTGGAATGTGAATTGGAACGAAATCGCCAATAGATAAGACCATTTTACAATTTGGGCCCAAATAAGACCATTTTACAATTTGGGATCAAGTTAGAAGCAGAGCCTAAGGTGTAAATTATCGATAGTCCATATCTCGGAAACTATAAGAG
Source organism: Rhynchophorus ferrugineus (assembly GCF_030347505.1). Classification (NCBI taxonomy): domain Eukaryota; kingdom Metazoa; phylum Arthropoda; class Insecta; order Coleoptera; family Curculionidae; genus Rhynchophorus; species Rhynchophorus ferrugineus. The sequence continues at coordinate 100,849 of NW_027472744.1, read as the reverse complement.
ATAATGCAATTTGGCAACCGGCAATGTAATTAGCATGCCGAATATTACTTGGAATGTGAATTGGAACGAAATCGCCAATAGATAAGACCATTTTACAATTTGGGCCCAAGTTAGAAGCAGAGCCTAAGGTGTAAATTATCGATAGTCCATATCTCGGAAACTATAAGAGATAATGCAATTTGGCAACCGGCAATGTAATTAGCATGCCGAATATTACTTGGAATGTGAATTGGAACGAAATCGCCAATAGATAAGACCATTTAACAATTTGGGCCCAAGTTAGAAGCAGAGCCTAAGGTGTAAATTATCGATAGTCCATATCTCGGAAACTATAAGAGATAATGCAATTTGGCAACCGGCAATGTAATTAGCATGCCGAATATTACTTGGAATGTGAATTTGAACGAAATCGCCAATAGATAAGGCCATTTTACAATTTGGGCCCAAGTTAGAGAAGCAGAGCCTATGGTGTAAATTATCGCTGGTCCATATCTCGGAAACTATAAGAGATAATGCAATTTGGCAACCGGCAATGTAATTAGTATGCCGAATATTACTTGGAATGTGAATTGGAACGAAATCGCCAATAGATAAGACCATTTTACAATTTGGGCCCAAGTTAGAAGCAGAGCCTAAGGTGTAAATTATCGATAGTCCATATCTCGGAAACTATAAGAGTTAATGCAATTTGGCAACCGGCAATGTAATTAGCATGCCGAATATTACTTGGAATGTGAATTGGAACGAAATCGCCAATAGATAAGACCATTTTACAATTTGGGCCCAAGTTAGAAGCAGAGCCTAAGGTGTAAATTATCGATAGTCCATATCTCGGAAACTATAAGAGATAATGCAATTTGGCAACCGGCAATGTAATTAGCATGCCGAATATTACTTGGAATGTGAATTGGAACGAAATTGCCAATAGATAAGACCATTTTACAATTTGGGCCCAAGTTAGAAGCAGAGCCTAAGGTGTAAATTATCGATAGTCCATATCTCTGAAACTATAAGAGATAATGCAATTTGGCAACCGGCAATGTAATTAGCATGCCGAATATTACTTGGAATGTGAATTGGAACGAAATCGCCAATAGATAAGACCATTTTACAATTTGGGCCCAAGTTAGAAGCAGAGCCTAAGGTGTAAATTATCGATAGTCCATATCTCGGAAACTATAAGAGATAATGCAATTTGGCAACCGGCAATGTAATTAGCATGCCGAATATTACTTGGAATGTGAATTGGAACGAAATCGCCAATAGATAAGAAAATTTTACAATTTGGACCCAAGTTAGAAGCAGAGCCTAAGGTGTAAATTATTGATAGTCCATATCTCGGAAACTATAAGAGATAATGCAATTTCGCAACCGGCAATGTAATTAGCATGCCGAATATCACTTGGAATGTGAATTGGGACGAAATCGCCAATAGATAAGACCATTTTACAATTTGGGCCCAAGTTAGAAGCAGAGCCTAAGGTGTAAATTATCGATAGTCCATATCTCGGAAACTATAAGAGATAATGCAATTTGGCAACCGGTAATGTAATTAGCATGCCGAATATTAATTGGAATGTGAATTGAAACGAAATCGCCAATAGATAAGACCATTTTACAATTTGGGCCCAAGTTAGAAGCAGAGCCTAAGGTGTAAATTATCGATAGTCCATATCTCGGAAACTATAAGAGATAATGCAATTTGGCAACCGGCAATGTAATTAGCATGCCGAATATTACTTGGAATGTGAATTGGAACGAAATCGCCAATAGATAAGACCATTTTACAATTTGGGCCCAAGTTAGAAGCAGAGCCTAAGGTGTAAATTATCGATAGTCCATATCTCGGAAACTATAAGAGATAATGCAATTTGGCAACCGGCAATGTAATTAGCATGCCGAATATTACTTGGAATGTGAATTGGAACGAAATCGCCAATAGATAAGACCATTTTACAATTTGGGCCCAAGTTAGAAGCAGAGCCTAAGGTGTAAATTATCGATAGTCCATATCTCGGAAACTATAAGAGATAATGCAATTTGGCAACCGGCAATGTAATTAGCATGCCGAATATTACTTGGAATGTGAATTGGAACGAAATCGCCAATAGATAAGACCATTTTACAATTTGGACCCAAGTTAGAAGCAGAGCCTAAGGTGTAAATTATTGATAGTCCATATCTCGGAAACTATAAGAGATAATGCAATTTCACAACCGGCAATGTAATTAGCATGCCGAATATCACTTGGAATGTGAATTGGGACGAAATCGCCAATAGATAAGACCATTTTACAATTTGGACCCAAGTTAGAAGCAGAGCCTAAGGTGTAAATTATTGATAGTCCATATCTCGGAAACTATAAGAGATAATGCAATTTGGCAACCGGCAATGTAATTAGCATGCCGAATATTACTTGGAATGTGAATTGAAACGAAATCGCCAATAGATAAGACCATTTTACAATTTGGGCCCAAGTTAGAAGCAGAGCCTAAGGTGTAAATTATCGATAGTCCATATCTCGGAAACTATAAGAGATAATGCAATTTGGCAACCGGCAATGTAATTAGCATGCCGAATATTACTTGGAATGTGAATTGGAACGAAATCGCCAATAGATAAGACCATTTTACAATTTGGGCCCAAGTTAGAAGCAGAGCCTAAGGTGTAAATTATCGATAGTCCATATCTCGGAAACTATAAGAGATAATGCAATTTGGCAACCGGCAATGTAATTAGCATGCCGAATATTACTTGGAATGTGAATTGAAACGAAATCGCCAATAGATAAGACCATTTTACAATTTGGGCCCAAGTTAGAAGCAGAGCCTAAGGTGTAAATTATCGATAGTCCATATCTCGGAAACTATAAGAGATAATGCAATTTGGCAACCGGCAATGTAATTAGCATGCCGAATATAACTTGGAATGTGAATTGGAATGAAATCGCCAATAGATAAGACCATTTTACAATTTGGGCCCAAGGAAGCAGAGCCTAAGGTGTAAATTATCGATAGTCCATATCTCGGAAACTATAAGAGATAATGCAATTTGGCAACCGGCAATGTAATTAGCATGCCGAATATTACTAGGAATGTGAATTGGAACGAAATCGCCAATAGATAAGACCATTTTACAATTTGGACCCAAGTTAGAAGCAGAGCCTAAGGTGTAAATTATTGATAGTCCATATCTCGGAAACTATAAGAGATAATGCAATTTGGCAACCGGCAATGTAATTAGCATGCCGAATATTACTTGGAATGTGAATTGGAACGAAATCGCCAATAGATAAGACCATTTTACAATCTGGGCCCAAGTTAGAAGCAGAGCCTAAGGTGTAAATTATCGATAGTCCATATCTCGGAAACTATAAGAGATAATGCAATTTGGCAACCGGCAATGTAATTAGCATGGCCAATATTACTTGGAATGTGAATTGGAACGAAATCGCCAATAGATAAGACCATTTTACAATTTGGGCCCAAGTTAGAAGCAGAGCCTAAGGTGTAAATTATCGATAGTCCATATCTCGGAAACTATAAGAGATAATTCAATTTGGCAACCGGCAATGTAATTAGCATGCCGAATATTACTTTTAATGTGAATTGGAACGAAATCGCCAATAGATAAGACCATTTTACAATTTGGGCCCAAGTTAGAAGCAATGCCTAAGGTGTAAATTATCGATAGTCCATATCTCGGAAACTATAAGAGATAATGCAATTTGGCAACCGGCAATGTAATTAGCATGCCGAATATTACTTGGAATGTGAATTGGAACGAAATCGCCAATAGATAAGACCATTTTACAATTTGGGCCCAAGTTAGAAGCAGAGCCTAAGGTGTAAATTATCGATAGTCCATATCTCGGAAACTATAAGAGATAATTCAATTTGGCATCCGGCAATGTAATTAGCATGCCGAATATTACTTGGAATGTGAATTGGAACGAAATCGCCAATAGATAAGACCATTTTACAATTTGGGCCCAAGTTAGAAGCAGAGCCTAAGGTGTAAATTATCGATAGTCCATATCTCGGAAACTATAAGAGATAATGCAATTTGGCAACCGGCAATGTAATTAGCATGCCGAATATTACTTGGAATGTGAATTGGAACGAAATCGCCAATAGATAAGACCATTTTACAATTTGGGAGCAAGTTAGAAGCAGAGCCTAAGGTGTAAATTATCGATAGTCCATATCTCGGAAACTATAAGAGATAATGCAATTTGGCAACCGGCAATGTAATTAGCATGCCGAATATTACTTGGAATGTGAATTGGAACGAAATCGCCAATAGATAAGACCATTTTACAATTTGGGCCCAAGTTAGAAGCAGAGCCTAAGGTGTAAATTATCGATAGTCCATATCTCGGAAACTATAAGAGATAATGCAATTTGGCAACCGGCAATGTAATTAGCATGCCGAATATTACTTGGAATGTGAATTGGAACGAAATCGCCAATAGATAAGACCATTTTACAATTTGGGCCCAAGTTAGAAGCAGAGCCTAAGGTGTAAATTATCGATAGTCCATATCTCGGAAACTATAAGAGATAATGCAATTTGGCAACCGGCAATGTAATTAGCATGCCGAATATTACTTGGAATGTGAATTGGAACGAAATCGCCAATAGATAAGACCATTTTACAATTTGGGCCCAAGTTAGAAGCAGAGCCTAAGGTGTAAATTATCGATAATCCATATCTCGGAAACTATAAGAGATAATGCAATTTGGCAACCGGCAATGTAATTATCATGCCGAATATTACTTGGAATGTGAATTGGAACGAAATCGCCAATAGGTAAGACCATTTTACAATTTGGGCCCAAGTTAAAAGCAGAGCCTATGGTGTAAATTATCGATAGTCCATATCTCGGAAACTATAAGAGATAATGCAATTTGGCAACCGGCAATGTAATTAGCATGCCCAATATTACTTGGAATGTGAATTGGAACGAAATCGCCAATAGATAAGACCATTTTACAATTTGGGCCCAAGTTAGAAGCAGAGCCTAAGGTGTAAATTATCGATAGTCCATATCTCGGAAACTATAAGAGATAATTCAATTTGGCAACCGGCAATGTAATTAGCATGCCGAATATTACTTGGAATGTGAATTGGAACGAAATCGCCAATAGATAAGACCATTTTACAATTTGGGCCCAAGTTAGAAGCAGAGCCTAAGGTGTAAATTATCGATAGTCCATATCTCGGAAACTATAAGAGATAATGCAATTTGGCAACCGGCAATGTAATTAGCATGCCGAATATTACTTGGAATGTGAATTGGAACGAAATCGCCAATAGATAAGACCATTTTACAATTTGGGAGCAAGTTAGAAGCAGAGCCTAAGGTGTAAATTATCGATAGTCCATATCTCGGAAACTATAAGAGATAATGCAATTTCGCAACCGGCAATGAAATTAGCATGCCGAATATCACTTGGAATGTGAATTGGGACGAAATCGCCAATAGATAAGACCATTTTACAATTTGGGCCCAAGTTAGAAGCAGAGCCTAAGGTGTAAATTATCGATAGTCCATATCTCGGAAACTATAAGAGATAATGCAATTTGGCAACCGGCAATGTAATTAGCATGCCAAATATTACTTGGAATGTGAATTGGAACGAAATCGCCAATAGATAAGACCATTTTACAATTTGGGCCCAAGATAGAAGCAGAGCCTAAGGTGTAAATTATCGATAGACCATATCTCGGAAACTATAAGAGATAATGCAATTTGGCAACCGGCAATGTAATTAGCATGCCGAATATTACTTGGAATGTGAATTGGAACGGAATCGCCAATAGGTAAGACCATTTTACAATTTGGGCCCAAGTTAGAAGCAGAGCCTAAGGTGTAAATTATCGATAGTCCATATCTCGGAAACTATAAGAGATAATGCAATTTGGCAACCGGCAATGTAATTAGCATGCCGAATATTACTTGGAATGTGAATTGGAACGAAATCGCCAATAGATAAGACCATTTTACAATTTGGGCCCAAATAAGACCATTTTACAATTTGGGATCAAGTTAGAAGCAGAGCCTAAGGTGTAAATTATCGATAGTCCATATCTCGGAAACTATAAGAGATAATGCAATTTGGCAACCGGCAATGTAATTAGCATGCCGAATATTACTTGGAATGTGAATTGGAACGAAATCGCCAATAGATAAGACCATTTTACAATTTGGGCCCAAGTTAGAAGCAGAGCCTAAGGTGTAAATTATCGATAGTCCATATCTCGGAAACTATAAGAGATAATGCAATTTGGCAACCGGCAATGTAATTAGCATGCCGAATATTACTTGGAATGTGAATTGGAACGAAATCGCCAATAGATAAGACCATTTAACAATTTGGGCCCAAGTTAGAAGCAGAGCCTAAGGTGTAAATTATCGATAGTCCATATCTCGGAAACTATAAGAGATAATGCAATTTGGCAACCGGCAATGTAATTAGCATGCCGAATATTACTTGGAATGTGAATTGGAACGAAATCGCCAATAGATAAGGCCATTTTACAATTTGGGCCCAAGTTAGAAGCAGAGCCTATGGTGTAAATTATCGCTGGTCCATATCTCGGAAACTATAAGAGATAATGCAATTTGGCAACCGGCAATGTAATTAGTATGCCGAATATTACTTGGAATGTGAATTGGAACGAAATCGCCAATAGATAAGACCATTTTACAATTTGGGCCCAAGTTAGAAGCAGAGCCTAAGGTGTAAATTATCGATAGTCCATATCTCGGAAACTATAAGAGTTAATGCAATTTGGCAACCGGCAATGTAATTAGCATGCCGAATATTACTTGGAATGTGAATTGGAACGAAATCGCCAATAGATAAGACCATTTTACAATTTGGGCCCAAGTTAGAAGCAGAGCCTAAGGTGTAAATTATCGATAGTCCATATCTCGGAAACTATAAGAGATAATGCAATTTGGCAACCGGCAATGTAATTAGCATGCCGAATATTACTTGGAATGTGAATTGGAACGAAATTGCCAATAGATAAGACCATTTTACAATTTGGGCCCAAGTTAGAAGCAGAGCCTAAGGTGTAAATTATCGATAGTCCATATCTCTGAAACTATAAGAGATAATGCAATTTGGCAACCGGCAATGTAATTAGCATGCCGAATATTACTTGGAATGTGAATTGGAACGAAATCGCCAATAGATAAGACCATTTTACAATTTGGGCCCAAGTTAGAAGCAGAGCCTAAGGTGTAAATTATCGATAGTCCATATCTCGGAAACTATAAGAGATAATGTAATTTGGCAACCGGCAATGTAATTAGCATGCCGAATATTACTTGGAATGTGAATTGGAACGAAATCGCCAATAGATAAGACCATTTTACAATTTGGGCCCAAGTTAGAAGCAGAGCCTAAGGTGTAAATTATCGATAGTCCATATCTCGGAAACTATAAGAGATAATGCAATTTGGCAACCGGCAATGTAATTAGCATGCCGAATATTACTTGGAATGTGAATTGGAACGAAATCGCCAATAGATAAGACCATTTTACAATTTGGGAGCAAGTTAGAAGCAGAGCCTAAGGTGTAAATTATCGATAGTCCATATCTCGGAAACTATAAGAGATAATGCAATTTCGCAACCGGCAATGAAATTAGCATGCCGAATATCACTTGGAATGTGAATTGGGACGAAATCGCCAATAGATAAGACCATTTTACAATTTGGGCCCAAGTTAGAAGCAGAGCCTAAGGTGTAAATTATCGATAGTCCATATCTCGGAAACTATAAGAGATAATGCAATTTGGCAACCGGCAATGTAATTAGCATGCCAAATATTACTTGGAATGTGAATTGGAACGAAATCGCCAATAGATAAGACCATTTTACAATTTGGGCCCAAGATAGAAGCAGAGCCTAAGGTGTAAATTATCGATAGTCCATATCTCGGAAACTATAAGAGATAATGCAATTTGGCAACCGGCAATGTAATTAGCATGCCGAATATTACTTGGAATGTGAATTGGAACGGAATCGCCAATAGGTAAGACCATTTTACAATTTGGGCCCAAGTTAGAAGCAGAGCCTAAGGTGTAAATTATCGATAGTCCATATCTCGGAAACTATAAGAGATAATGCAATTTGGCAACCGGCAATGTAATTAGTATGCCGAATATTACTTGGAATGTGAATTGGAACGAAATCGCCAATAGATAAGACCATTTTACAATTTGGGCCCAAATAAGACCATTTTACAATTTGGGCCCAAGTTAGAAGCAGAGCCTAAGGTGTAAATTATCGATAGTCCATATCTCGGAAACTATAAGAAATAATGCAATTTGGCAACCGGCAATGTAATTAGCATGCCGAATATTACTTGGAATGTGAATTGGAACGAAATCGCCAATAGATAAGACCATTTTACAATTTGGGCCCAAGTTAGAAGCAGAGCCTAAGGTGTAAATTATCGATAGTCCATATCTCGGAAACTATAAGAGATAATGCAATTTGGCAACCGGCAATGTAATTAGCATGCCGAATATTACTTGGAATGTGAATTGGAACGAAATCGCCAATAGATAAGACCATTTAACAATTTGGGCCCAAGTTAGAAGCAGAGCCTAAGGTGTAAATTATCGATAGTCCATATCTCGGAAACTATAAGAGATAATGCAATTTGGCAACCGGCAATGTAATTAGCATGCCGAATATTACTTGGAATGTGAATTGGAACGAAATCGCCAATAGATAAGGCCATTTTACAATTTGGGCCCAAGTTAGAAGCAGAGCCTATGGTGTAAATTATCGCTGGTCCATATCTCGGAAACTATAAGAGATAATGCAATTTGGCAACCGGCAATGTAATTAGTATGCCGAATATTACTTGGAATGTGAATTGGAACGAAATCGCCAATAGATAAGACCATTTTACAATTTGGGCCCAAGTTAGAAGCAGAGCCTAAGGTGTAAATTATCGATAGTCCATATCTCGGAAACTATAAGAGTTAATGCAATTTGGCAACCGGCAATGTAATTAGCATGCCGAATATTACTTGGAATGTGAATTGGAACGAAATCGCCAATAGATAAGACCATTTTACAATTTGGGCCCAAGTTAGAAGCAGAGCCTAAGGTGTAAATTATCGATAGTCCATATCTCGGAAACTATAAGAGATAATGCAATTTGGCAACCGGCAATGTAATTAGCATGCCGAATATTACTTGGAATGTGAATTGGAACGAAATTGCCAATAGATAAGACCATTTTACAATTTGGGCCCAAGTTAGAAGCAGAGCCTAAGGTGTAAATTATCGATAGTCCATATCTCTGAAACTATAAGAGATAATGCAATTTGGCAACCGGCAATGTAATTAGCATGCCGAATATTACTTGGAATGTGAATTGGAACGAAATCGCCAATAGATAAGACCATTTTACAATTTGGGCCCAAGTTAGAAGCAGAGCCTAAGGTGTAAATTATCGATAGTCCATATCTCGGAAACTATAAGAGATAATGCAATTTGGCAACCGGCAATGTAATTAGCATGCCGAATATTACTTGGAATGTGAATTGGAACGAAATCGCCAATAGATAAGAAAATTTTACAATTTGGACCCAAGTTAGAAGCAGAGCCTAAGGTGTAAATTATTGATAGTCCATATCTCGGAAACTATAAGAGATAATGCAATTTCGCAACCGGCAATGTAATTAGCATGCCGAATATCACTTGGAATGTGAATTGGGACGAAATCGCCAATAGATAAGACCATTTTACAATTTGGGCCCAAGTTAGAAGCAGAGCCTAAGGTGTAAATTATCGATAGTCCATATCTCGGAAACTATAAGAGATAATGCAATTTGGCAACCGGTAATGTAATTAGCATGCCGAATATTAATTGGAATGTGAATTGAAACGAAATCGCCAATAGATAAGACCATTTTACAATTTGGGCCCAAGTTAGAAGCAGAGCCTAAGGTGTAAATTATCGATAGTCCATATCTCGGAAACTATAAGAGATAATGCAATTTGGCAACCGGCAATGTAATTAGCATGCCGAATATTACTTGGAATGTGAATTGGAACGAAATCGCCAATAGATAAGACCATTTTACAATTTGGGCCCAAGTTAGAAGCAGAGCCTAAGGTGTAAATTATCGATAGTCCATATCTCGGAAACTATAAGAGATAATGCAATTTGGCAACCGGCAATGTAATTAGCATGCCGAATATTACTTGGAATGTGAATTGGAACGAAATCGCCAATAGATAAGACCATTTTACAATTTGGGCCCAAGTTAGAAGCAGAGCCTAAGGTGTAAATTATCGATAGTCCATATCTCGGAAACTATAAGAGATAATGCAATTTGGCAACCGGCAATGTAATTAGCATGCCGAATATTACTTGGAATGTGAATTGGAACGAAATCGCCAATAGATAAGACCATTTTACAATTTGGACCCAAGTTAGAAGCAGAGCCTAAGGTGTAAATTATTGATAGTCCATATCTCGGAAACTATAAGAGATAATGCAATTTCGCAACCGGCAATGTAATTAGCATGCCGAATATCACTTGGAATGTGAATTGGGACGAAATCGCCAATAGATAAGACCATTTTACAATTTGGGCCCAAGTTAGAAGCAGAGCCTAAGGTGTAAATTATCGATAGTCCATATCTCGGAAACTATAAGAGATAATGCAATTTGGCAACCGGCAATGTAATTAGCATGCCGAATATAACTTGGAATGTGAATTGGAATGAAATCGCCAATAGATAAGACCATTTTACAATTTGGGCCCAAGTTAGAAGCAGAGCCTAAGGTGTAAATTATCGATAGTCCATATCTCGGAAACTATAAGAGATAATGCAATTTGGCAACCGGCAATGTAATTAGCATGCCGAATATTACTTGGAATGTGAATTGGAACGAAATCGCCAATAGATAAGACCATTTTACAATTTGGACCCAAGTTAGAAGCAGAGCCTAAGGTGTAAATTATTGATAGTCCATATCTCGGAAACTATAAGAGATAATGCAATTTCGCAACCGGCAATGTAATTAGCATGCCGAATATCACTTGGAATGTGAATTGGGACGAAATCGCCAATAGATAAGACCATTTTACAATTTGGGCCCAAGTTAGAAACAGAGCCTAAGGTGTAAATTATCGATAGTCCATATCTCGGAAACTATAAGAGATAATGCAATTTGGCAACCGGCAATGTAATTAGCATGCCGAATATTACTTGGAATGTGAATTGGAACGAAATCGCCAATAGATAAGACCATTTTACAATCTGGGCCCAAGTTAGAAGCAGAGCCCAAGGTGTAAATTATCGATAGTCCATATCTCGGAAACTATAAGAGATAATGCAATTTGGCAACCGGCAATGTAATTAGCATGGCCAATATTACTTGGAATGTGAATTGGAACGAAATCGCCAATAGATAAGACCATTTTACAATTTGGGCCCAAGTTAGAAGCAGAGCCTAAGGTGTAAATTATCGATAGTCCATATCTCGGAAACTATAAGAGATAATTCAATTTGGCAACCGGCAATGTAATTAGCATGCCGAATATTACTTGGAATGTGAATTGGAACGAAATCGCCAATAGATAAGACCATTTTACAATTTGGGCCCAAGTTAGAAGCAGAGCCTAAGGTGTAAATTATCGATAGTCCATATCTCGGAAACTATAAGAGATAATGCAATTTGGCAACCGGCAATGTAATTAGCATGCCGAATATTACTTGGAATGTGAATTGGAACGAAATCGCCAATAGATAAGACCATTTCACAATTTGGGAGCAAGTTAGAAGCAGAGCCTAAGGTGTAAATTATCGATAGTCCATATCTCGGAAACTATAAGAGATAATGCAATTTGGCAACCGGCAATGTAATTAGCATGCCGAATATTACTTGGAATGTGAATTGGAACGAAATCGCCAATAGATAAGACCATTTTACAATTTGGGCCCAAGTTAGAAGCAGAGCCTAAGGTGTAAATTATCGATAGTCCATATCTCGGAAACTATAAGAGATAATGCAATTTGGCAACCGGTAATGTAATTAGCATGCCGAATATTACTTGGAATGTGAATTGGAACGAAATCGCCAATAGATAAGACCATTTTACAATTTGGGCCCAAGTTAGAAGCAGAGCCTAAGGTGTAAATTATCGATAGTCCATATCTCGGAAACTATAAGAGATAATGCAATTTGGCAACCGGCAATGTAATTAGCATGCCGAATATTACTTGGAATGTGAATTGGAACGAAATCGCCAATAGATAAGACCATTTTACAATTTGGGCCCAAGTTAGAAGCAGAGCCTAAGGTGTAAATTATCGATAATCCATATCTCGGAAACTATAAGAGATAATGCAATTTGGCAACCGGCAATGTAATTAGCATGCCGAATATTACTTGGAATGTGAATTGGAACGAAATCGCCAATAGGTAAGACCATTTTACAATTTGGGCCCAAGTTAAAAGCAGAGCCTATGGTGTAAATTATCGATAGTCCATATCTCGGAAACTATAAGAGATAATGCAATTTGGCAACCGGCAATGTAATTAGCATGAACAATATTACTTGGAATGTGAATTGGAACGAAATCGCCAATAGATAAGACCATTTTACAATTTGGGCCCAAGTTAGAAGCAGAGCCTAAGGTGTAAATTATCGATAGTCCATATCTCGGAAACTATAAGAGATAATTCAATTTGGCAACCGGCAATGTAATTAGCATGCCGAATATTACTTGGAATGTGAATTGGAACGAAATCGCCAATAGATAAGGCCATTTTACAATTTGGGCCCAAGTTAGAAGCAGAGCCTAAGGTGTAAATTATCGATAGTCCATATCTCGGAAACTATAAGAGATAATGCAATTTGGCAACCGGCAATGTAATTAGCATGCCGAATATTACTTGGAATGTGAATTGGAACGAAATCGCCAATAGATAAGACCATTTTACAATTTGGGAGCAAGTTAGAAGCAGAGCCTAAGGTGTAAATTATCGATAGTCCATATCTCGGAAACTATAAGAGATAATGCAATTTCGCAACCGGCAATGAAATTAGCATGCCGAATATCACTTGGAATGTGAATTGGGACGAAATCGCCAATAGGTAAGACCATTTTACAATTTGGGCCCAAGTTAGAAGCAGAGCCTAAGGTGTAAATTATCGATAGTCCATATCTCGGAAACTATAAGAGATAATGCAATTTGGCAACCGGCAATGTAATTAGCATGCCGAATATTACTTGGAATGTGAATTGGAACGAAATCGCCAATAGATAAGACCATTTTACAATTTGGGCCCAAGATAGAAGCAGAGCCTAAGGTGTAAATTATCGATAGTCCATATCTCGGAAACTATAAGAGATAATGCAATTTGGAAACCGGCAATGTAATTAGCATGCCGAATATTACTTGGAATGTGAATTGGAACGGAATCGCCAATAGGTAAGACCATTTTACAATTTGGGCCCAAGTTAGAAGCAGAGCCTAAGGTGTAAATTATCGATAGTCCATATCTCGGAAACTATAAGAGATAATGCAATTTGGCAACCGGCAATGTAATTAGCATGCCGAATATTACTTGGAATGTGAATTGGAACGAAATCGCCAATAGATAAGACCATTTTACAATTTGGGCCCAAATAAGACCATTTTACAATTTGGGATCAAGTTAGAAGCAGAGCCTAAGGTGTAAATTATCGATAGTCCATATCTCGGAAACTATAAGAGATAATGCAATTTGGCAACCGGCAATGTAATTAGCATGCCGAATATTACTTGGAATGTGAATTGGAACGAAATCGCCAATAGATAAGACCATTTTACAATTTGGGCCCAAGTTAGAAGCAGAGCCTAAGGTGTAAATTATCGATAGTCCATATCTCGGAAACTATAAGAGATAATGCAATTTGGCAAACGGCAATGTAATTAGCATGCCGAATATTACTTGGAATGTGAATTGGAACGAAATCGCCAATAGATAAGACCATTTTACAATTTGGGCCCAAGTTAGAAGCAGAGCCTAAGGTGTAAATTATCGATAGTCCATATCTTGGAAACTATAAGAGATAATGCAATTTGGCAACCGGCAATGTAATTAGCATGCCGAATATTACTTGGAATGTGAATTGGAACGAAATCGCCAATAGATAAGACCATTTTACAATTTGGGCCCAAGTTAGAAGCAGAGCCTAAGGTGTAAATTATTGATAGTCCATATCTCGGAAACTATAAGAGATAATGCAATTTCGCAACCGGCAATGTAATTAGCATGCCGAATATCCCTTGGAATGTGAATTGGGACGAAATCGCCAATAGATAAGACCATTTTACAATTTGGGCCCAAGTTAGAAGCAGAGCCTAAGGTGTAAATTATCGATAGTCCATATCTCGGAAACTATAAGAGATAATGCAATTTGGCAACCGGCAATGTAATTAGCATGCCGAATATTACTTGGAATGTGAATTGGAACGAAATCGCCAATAGATAAGACCATTTTACAATTTGGGCCCAAGTTAGAAGCAGAGCCTAAGGTGTAAATTATCGATAGTCCATATCTCGGAAACTATAAGAGATAATGCAATTTGGCAACCGGCAATGTAATTAGCATGCCGAATATTACTTGGAATGTGAATTGGAACGAAATCGCCGATAGATAAGACCATTTTACAATTTGGGCTCAAGTTAGAAGCAGAGCCTAAGGTGTAAATTATCGATAGTCCATATCTCGGAAACTATAAGAGATAATGCAATTTCGCAACCGGCAATGTAATTAGCATGCCGAATATTACTTGGAGTGTGAATTGGAACGAAATCGCCAATAGATAAGACCATTTTACAATTTGGGCCCAAGTTAGAAGCAGAGCCTAAGGTGTAAATTATCGATAGTCCATATCTCGGAATCTATAAGAGATAATGCAATTTGGCAACCGGCAATGTAATTAGCATGCCGAATATTACTTGGAATGTGAATTGGAACGAAATCGCCAATAGATAAGACCAATTTACAATTTGGGCCCAAGTTAGAAGCAGAGCCTAAGGTGTAAATTATCGATAGTCCATATCTCGGAAACTATAAGAGATAATGCAATTTGGCAACCGGCAATGTAATTAGCATGCTGAATATTACTTGGAATGTGAATTGGAACGAAATCGCCAATAGGTAAGACCATTTTACAATTTGGGCCCAAGTTAGAAGCAGAGCCTAAGGTGTAAATTATCGATAGTCCATATCTCGGAAACTATAAGAGATAATTCAATTTGGCAACCGGCAATGTAATTAGCATGCCGAATATTACTTGGAATGTGAATTGGAACGAAATCGCCAATAGATAAGACCATTTTACAATTTGGGCCCAAGTTAGAAGCAGAGCCTAAGGTGTAAATTAACGATAGTCCATATCTCGGAAACTATAAGAGATAATGCAATTTGGCAACCGGCAATGTAATTAGCATGCCGAATATTACTTGGAATGTGAATTGGAACGAAATCGCCAATAGATAAGACCATTTTAAAATTTGTGCCCAAGTTAGAAGCAGAGCCTAAGGTGTAAATTATCGATAGTCCATATCTCGGAAACTATAAGAGATAATGCAATTTGGCAACCGGAAATGTAATTAGCATGCCGAATATTATTTGGAATGTGAATTGCAACTAAATCGCCAATAGATAAGACCATTTTACAATTTGGGCCCAAGTTAGAAGCAGAGTCTAAGGTGTAAATTATCGATAGTCCATATCTCGGAAACTATAAGAGATAATGCAATTTGGCAACCGGCAATGTAATTAGCATGCCGAATATTACTTGGAATGTGAATTGGAACGAAATCGCCAATAGATAAGACCATTTTACAATTTGGGCCCAAGTTAGAAGCAGAGCCTAAGGTGTAAATTATCGATAGTCCATATCTCGGAAACTATAAGAGATAATGCAATTTCGCAATCGGCAATGTAATTAGCATGCCGAATATCACTTATAATGTGAATTGGGACGAAATCGCCAATAGATAAGACCATTTTACAATTTGGGCCCAAGTTAGAAGCAGAGCCTAAGGTGTAAATTATCGATAGTCCATATCTCGGAAACTATAAGAGATAATGCAATTTGGCAACCGGCAATGTAATTAGCATGCCGAATATTACTTGGAATGTGAATTGGAACGAAATCGCCAATAGATAAGACCATTTTACAATTTGGGCCCAAGTTAGAAGCAGAGCCTAAGTTGTAAATTATCGATAGTCCATATCTCGGAAACTATAAGAGATAATGCAATTTGGCAACCGGAAATGTAATTAGCATGCCGAATATTATTTGGAATGTGAATTGCAACTAAATCGCCAATAGATAAGACCATTTTACAATTTGGGCCCAAGTTAGAAGCAGAGTCTAAGGTGTAAATTATCGATAGTCCATATCTCGGAAACTATAAGAGATAATGCAATTTGGCAACCGGCAATGTAATTAGCATGCCGAATATTACTTGGAATGTGAATTGGAACGAAATCGCCAATAGATAAGACCATTTTACAATTTGGGCACAAGTTAGAAGCAGAGCCTAAGGTGTAAATTATCGATAGTCCATATCTCGGAAACTATAAGAGATAATGCAATTTCGCAACCGGCAATGTAATTAGCATGCCGAATATCACTTATAATGTGAATTGGGACGAAATCGCCAATAGATAAGACCATTTTACAATTTGGGCCCAAGTTAGAAGCAGAGCCTAAGGTGTAAATTATCGATAGTCCATATCTCGGAAACTATAAGAGATAATGCAATTTGGCAACCGGCAATGTAATTAGCATGCCGAATATTACTTGGAATGTGAATTGGAACGAAATCGCCAATAGATAAGACCATTTTACAATTTGGGCCCAAGTTAGAAGCAGAGCCTAAGGTGTAAATTATCGATAGTCCATATCTCGGAAACTATAAGAGATAATGCAATTTGGCAACCGGCAATGTAATTAGCATGCCGAATATTACTTGGAATGTGAATTGGAACGAAATCGCCAATAGATAAGACCATTTTACAATTTGGGCCCAAGTTAGAAGCAGAGCCTAAGGTGTAAATTATCGATAGTCCATATCTCGGAAACTATAAGAGATAATGCAATTTGGCAACCGGCAATGTAATTAGCATGCCGAATATTACTTGGAATGTGAATTGGAACGAAATCGCCAATAGATAAGACCATTTTACAATTTGGGCCCAAGTTAGAAGCAGAGCCTAATGTGTAAATTATCGATAGTCCATATATCGGAAACTATAAGAGATAATGCAATTTGGCAACCGGCAATGTAATTAGCATGCCGAATATTACTTGGAATGTGAATTGGAACGAAATCGCCAATAGATAAGACCATTTTACAATTTGGGCCCAAGTTAGAAGCAGAGCCTATGGTGTAAATTATCGATAGTCCATATCTCGGAAACTATAAGAGATAATGCAATTTGACAACCGGCAATGTAATTAGCATGCCGAATATTACTTGGAATGTGAATTGGAACGAAATCGCCAATAGATAAGACCATTTTACAATTTGGGCCCAAGTTAGAAGCAGAGCCTAAGGTGTAAATTATCGATAGTCCATATCTCGGAAACTATAAGAGTTAATGCAATTTGGCAACCGGCAATGTAATTAGCATGCCGAATATTACTTGGAATGTGAATTGGAACGAAATCGCCAATAGATAAGACCATTTTACAATTTGGGCCCAAGTTAGATGCCGAGCCTAAGGTGTAAATTATCGATAGTCCATATCTCGGAAACTATAAGAGATAATGCAATTTGGCAACCGGCAAAGTAATTAGCATGCCGAATATTATTTGGAATGTGAATTGGAACGAAATTGCCAATAGATAAGACCATTTTACAATTTGGGCCCAAGTTAGAAGCAGAGCCTAAGGTGTAAATTATCGATAGTCCATATATCTGAAACTATAAGAGATAATGCAATTTCGCAACCGGCAATGTAATTAGCATGCCGAATATTACTTGGAATGTGAATTGGGACGAAATCGCCAATAGATAAGGCCATTTTACAATTTGGGCCCAAGTTAGAAGCAGAGCCTAAGGTGTAAATTATCGATAGTCCATATCTCGGAAACTATAAGAGATAATGCAATTTGGCAACCGGCAATGTAATAAGCATGCCGAACATTACTTGGAATGTGAATTGGAACGAAATCGCCAATAGATAAGACCATTTTACAATTTGGGCCCAAGTTAGAAACAGAGCCTAAGGTGTAAATTATTGATAGTCCATATCTCGGAAACTATAAGAGATAATGCAATTTGGCAACCGGCAACGTAATTAGCATGCCGAATATTACTTGGAATGTGAATTGGAACGAAATCGCCAATAGATAAGACCATTTTACAATTTGGGCCCAAGTTAGAAGCAGAGCCTAAGGTGTAAATTATCGATAGTCCATATCTCGGAAACTATAAGAGATAATGCAATTTGGCAACCGGCAATATAATTAGCATGCCGAATATTACTTGGAATGTGAATTGGAACGAAATCGCCAATAGATAAGACCATTTTACAATTTGGGCCCAAGTTAGAAGCAGAGCCTAAGGTGTAAATTATCGATAGTCCATATCTCGGAAACTAGAAGAGATAATGGAATTTGGCAACCGGCAATGTAATTAGCATGCCGAATATTACTTGGAATGTGAATTGGAACGAAATCGCCAATAGATAAGACCATTTTACAATTTGGGCCCAAGTTAGAAGCAGAGCCTAAGGTGTAAATTATTGATAGTCCATATCTCGGAAACTATAAGAGATAATGCAATTTCGCAACCGGCAATGTAATTAGCATGCCGAATATCACTTGGAATGTGAATTGGGACGAAATCGCCAATAGATAAGACCATTTTACAATTTGGGCCCAAGTTAGAAGCAGAGCCTAAGGTGTAAATTATCGATAGTCCATATCTCGGAAACTATAAGAGATAATGCAATTTGGCAACCGGCAATGTAATTAGCATGCCGAATATTACTTGGAATGTGAATTGAAACGAAATCGCCAATAGATAAGACCATTTTACAATTTGGGCCCAAGTTAGAAGCAGAGCCTAAGGTGTAAATTATCGATAGTCCATATCTCGGAAACTATAAGAGATAATGCAATTTGGCAACCGGCAATGTAATTAGCATGCCGAATATTACTTGGAATGTGAATTGGAACGAAATCGCCAATAGATAAGACCATTTTACAATTTGGGCCCAAGTTAGAAGCAGAGCCTAAGGTGTAAATTATCGATAGTCCATATCTCGGAAACTATAAGAGATAATGCAATTTGGCAACCGGCAATGTAATTAGCATGCCGAATATTACTTGGAATGTGAATTGGAACGAAATCGCCAATAGATAAGACCATTTTACAATTTGGGCCCAAGTTAGAAGCAGAGCCTAAGGTGTAAATTATCGATAGTCCATATCTCGGAAACTATAAGAGATAATGCAATTTGGCAACCGGCAATGTAATTAGCATGCCGAATATTACTTGGAATGTGAATTGGAACGAAATCGCCAATAGATAAGACCATTTTACAATTTGGACCCAAGTTAGAAGCAGAGCCTAAGGTGTAAATTATTGATAGTCCATATCTCGGAAACTATAAGAGATAATGCAATTTCGCAACCGGCAATGTAATTAGCATGCCGAATATCACTTGGAATGTGAATTGGGACGAAATCGCCAATAGATAAGACCATTTTACAATTTGGGCCCAAGTTAGAAGCAGAGCCTAAGGTGTAAATTATCGATAGTCCATATCTCGGAAACTATAAGAGATAATGCAATTTGGCAACCGGCAATGTAATTAGCATGCCGAATATAACTTGGAATGTGAATTGGAATGAAATCGCCAATAGATAAGACCATTTTACAATTTGGGCCCTAGTTAGAAGCAGAGCCTAAGGTGTAAATTATCGATAGTCCATATCTCGGAAACTAAAGGAGATAATGCAATTTGGCAACCGGCAATGTAATTAGCATGCCGAATATTACTTGGAATGTGAATTGGAACGAAATCGCCAATAGATAAGACCATTTTACAATTTGGACCCAAGTTAGAAGCAGAGCCTAAGGTGTAAATTATTGATAGTCCATATCTCGGAAACTATAAGAGATAATGCAATTTCGCAACCGGCAATGTAATTAGCATGCCGAATATCACTTGGAATGTGAATTGGGACGAAATCGCCAATAGATAAGACCATTTTACAATTTGGGCCCAAGTTAGAAGCAGAGCCTAAGGTGTAAATTATCGATAGTCCATATCTCGGAAACTATAAGAGATAATGCAATTTGGCAACCGGCAATGTAATTAGCATGCCGAATATTACTTGGAATGTGAATTGGAACGAAATCGCCAATAGATAAGACCATTTTACAATCTGGGCCCAAGTTAGAAGCAGAGCCTAAGGTGTAAATTATCGATAGTCCATATCTCGGAAACTATAAGAGATAATGCAATTTGGCAACCGGCAATGTAATTAGCATGGCCAATATTACTTGGAATGTGAATTGGAACGAAATCGCCAATAGATAAGACCATTTTACAATTTGGGCCCAAGTTAGAAGCAGAGCCTAAGGTGTAAATTATCGATAGTCCATATCTCGGAAACTATAAGAGATAATTCAATTTGGCAACCGGCAATGTAATTAGCATGCCGAATATTACTTTTAATGTGAATTGGAACGAAATCGCCAATAGATAAGACCATTTTACAATTTGGGCCCAAGTTAGAAGCAATGCCTAAGGTGTAAATTATCGATAGTCCATATCTCGGAAACTATAAGAGATAATGCAATTTGGCAACCGGCAATGTAATTAGCATGCCGAATATTACTTGGAATGTGAATTGGAACGAAATCGCCAATAGATAAGACCATTTTACAATTTGGGCCCAAGTTAGAAGCAGAGCCTAAGGTGTAAATTATCGATAGTCCATATCTCGGAAACTATAAGAGATAATTCAATTTGGCATCCGGCAATGTAATTAGCATGCCGAATATTACTTGGAATGTGAATTGGAACGAAATCGCCAATAGATAAGACCATTTTACAATTTGGGCCCAAGTTAGAAGCAGAGCCTAAGGTGTAAATTATCGATAGTCCATATCTCGGAAACTATAAGAGATAATGCAATTTGGCAACCGGCAATGTAATTAGCATGCCGAATATTACTTGGAATGTGAATTGGAACGAAATCGCCAATAGATAAGACCATTTTACAATTTGGGAGCAAGTTAGAAGCAGAGCCTAAGGTGTAAATTATCGATAGTCCATATCTCGGAAACTATAAGAGATAATGCAATTTGGCAACCGGCAATGTAATTAGCATGCCGAATATTACTTGGAATGTGAATTGGAACGAAATCGCCAATAGATAAGACCATTTTACAATTTGGGCCCAAGTTAGAAGCAGAGCCTAAGGTGTAAATTATCGATAGTCCATATCTCGGAAACTATAAGAGATAATGCAATTTGGCAACCGGCAATGTAATTAGCATGCCTAATATTACTTGGAATGTGAATTGGAACGAAATCGCCAATAGATAAGACCATTTTACAATTTGGGCCCAAGTTAGAAGCAGAGCCTAAGGTGTAAATTATCGATAGTCCATATCTCGGAAACTATAAGAGATAATGCAATTTGGCAACCGGCAATGTAATTAGCATGCCGAATATTACTTGGAATGTGAATTGGAACGAAATCGCCAATAGATAAGACCATTTTACAATTTGGGCCCAAGTTAGAAGCAGAGCCTAAGGTGTAAATTATCGATAATCCATATCTCGGAAACTATAAGAGATAATGCAATTTGGCAACCGGCAATGTAATTAGCATGCCGAATATTACTTGGAATGTGAATTGGAACGAAATCGCCAATAGGTAAGACCATTTTACAATTTGGGCCCAAGTTAAAAGCAGAGCCTATGGTGTAAATTATCGATAGTCCATATCTCGGAAACTATAAGAGATAATGCAATTTGGCAACCGGCAATGTAATTAGCATGCCCAATATTACTTGGAATGTGAATTGGAACGAAATCGCCAATAGATAAGACCATTTTACAATTTGGGCCCAAGTTAGAAGCAGAGCCTAAGGTGTAAATTATCGATAGTCCATATCTCGGAAACTATAAGAGATAATTCAATTTGGCAACCGGCAATGTAATTAGCATGCCGAATATTACTTGGAATGTGAATTGGAACGAAATCGCCAATAGATAAGACCATTTTACAATTTGGGCCCAAGTTAGAAGCAGAGCCTAAGGTGTAAATTATCGATAGTCCATATCTCGGAAACTATAAGAGATAATGCAATTTGGCAACCGGCAATGTAATTAGCATGCCGAATATTACTTGGAATGTGAATTGGAACGAAATCGCCAATAGATAAGACCATTTTACAATTTGGGAGCAAGTTAGAAGCAGAGCCTAAGGTGTAAATTATCGATAGTCCATATCTCGGAAACTATAAGAGATAATGCAATTTCGCAACCGGCAATGAAATTAGCATGCCGAATATCACTTGGAATGTGAATTGGGACGAAATCGCCAATAGATAAGACCATTTTACAATTTGGGCCCAAGTTAGAAGCAGAGCCTAAGGTGTAAATTATCGATAGTCCATATCTCGGAAACTATAAGAGATAATGCAATTTGGCAACCGGCAATGTAATTAGCATGCCAAATATTACTTGGAATGTGAATTGGAACGAAATCGCCAATAGATAAGACCATTTTACAATTTGGGCCCAAGATAGAAGCAGAGCCTAAGGTGTAAATTATCGATAGTCCATATCTCGGAAACTATAAGAGATAATGCAATTTGGCAACCGGCAATGTAATTAGCATGCCGAATATTACTTGGAATATGAATTGGAACGGAATCGCCAATAGGTAAGACCATTTTACAATTTGGGCCCAAGTTAGAAGCAGAGCCTAAGGTGTAAATTATCGATAGTCCATATCTCGGAAACTATAAGAGATAATGCAATTTGGCAACCGGCAATGTAATTAGCATGCCGAATATTACTTGGAATGTGAATTGGAACGAAATCGCCAATAGATAAGACCATTTTACAATTTGGACCCAAGTTAGAAGCAGAGTCTAAGGTGTAAATTATTGATAGTCCATATCTCGGAAACTATAAGAGATAATGCAATTTCGCAACCGGCAATGTAATTAGCATGCCGAATATCACTTGGAATGTGAATTGGGACGAAATCGCCAATAGATAAGACCATTTTACAATTTGGGCCCAAGTTAGAAGCAGAGCCTAAGGTGTAAATTATCGATAGTCCATATCTCGGAAACTATAAGAGATAATGCAATTTGGCAACCGGCAATGTAATTAGCATGCCGAATATTACTTGGAATGTGAATTGGAACGAAATCGCCAATAGATAAGACCATTTTACAATCTGGGCCCAAGTTAGAAGCAGAGCCTAAGGTGTAAATTATCGATAGTCCATATCTCGGAAACTATAAGAGATAATGCAATTTGGCAACCGGCAATGTAATTAGCATGGCCAATATTACTTGGAATGTGAATTGGAACGAAATCGCCAATAGATAAGACCATTTTAAAATTTGGGCCCAAGTTAGAAGCAGAGCCTAAGGTGTAAATTATCGATAGTCCATATCTCGGAAACTATAAGAGATAATTCAATTTGGCAACCGGCAATGTAATTAGCATGCCGAATATTACTTTTAATGTGAATTGGAACGAAATCGCCAATAGATAAGACCATTTTACAATTTGGGCCCAAGTTAGAAGCAATGCCTAAGGTGTAAATTATCGATAGTCCATATCTCGGAAACTATAAGAGATAATGCAATTTGGCAACCGGCAATGTAATTAGCATGCCGAATATTACTTGGAATGTGAATTGGAACGAAATCGCCAATAGATAAGACCATTTTACAATTTGGGCCCAAGTTAGAAGCAGAGCCTAAGGTGTAAATTATCGATAGTCCATATCTCGGAAACTATAAGAGATAATTCAATTTGGCATCCGGCAATGTAATTAGCATGCCGAATATTACTTGGAATGTGAATTGGAACGAAATCGCCAATAGATAAGACCATTTTACAATTTGGGCCCAAGTTAGAAGCAGAGCCTAAGGTGTAAATTATCGATAGTCCATATCTCGGAAACTATAAGAGATAATGCAATTTGGCAACCGGCAATGTAATTAGCATGCCGAATATTACTTGGAATGTGAATTGGAACGAAATCGCCAATAGATAAGACCATTTTACAATTTGGGAGCAAGTTAGAAGCAGAGCCTAAGGTGTAAATTATCGATAGTCCATATCTCGGAAACTATAAGAGATAATGCAATTTGGCAACCGGCAATGTAATTAGCATGCCGAATATTACTTGGAATGTGAATTGGAACGAAATCGCCAATAGATAAGACCATTTTACAATTTGGGCCCAAGTTAGAAGCAGAGCCTAAGGTGTAAATTATCGATAGTCCATATCTCGGAAACTATAAGAGATAATGCAATTTGGCAACCGGCAATGTAATTAGCATGCCGAATATTACTTGGAATGTGAATTGGAACGAAATCGCCAATAGATAAGACCATTTTACAATTTGGGCCCAAGTTAGAAGCAGAGCCTAAGGTGTAAATTATCGATAGTCCATATCTCGGAAACTATAAGAGATAATGCAATTTGGCGACCGGCAATGTAATTAGCATGCCGAATATTACTTGGAATGTGAATTGGAACGAAATCGCCAATAGATAAGACCATTTTACAATTTGGGCCCAAGTTAGAAGCAGAGCCTAAGGTGTAAATTATCGATAATCCATATCTCGGAAACTATAAGAGATAATGCAATTTGGCAACCGGCAATGTAATTAGCATGCCGAATATTACTTGGAATGTGAATTGGAACGAAATCGCCAATAGGTAAGACCATTTTACAATTTGGGCCCAAGTTAAAAGCAGAGCCTATGGTGTAAATTATCGAGAGTCCATATCTCGGAAACTATAAGAGATAATGCAATTTGGCAACCGGCAATGTAATTAGCATGCCCAATATTACTTGGAATGTGAATTGGAACGAAATCGCCAATAGATAAGACCATTTTACAATTTGGGCCCAAGTTAGAAGCAGAGCCTAAGGTGTAAATTATCGATAGTCCATATCTCGGAAACTATAAGAGATAATTCAATTTGGCAACCGGCAATGTAATTAGCATGCCGAATATTACTTGGAATGTGAATTGGAACGAAATCGCCAATAGATAAGACCATTTTACAATTTGGGCCCAAGTTAGAAGCAGAGCCTAAGGTGTAAATTATCGATAGTCCATATCTCGGAAACTATAAGAGATAATGCAATTTGGCAACCGGCAATGTAATTAGCATGCCGAATATTACTTGGAATGTGAATTGGAACGAAATCGCCAATAGATAAGACCATTTTACAATTTGGGAGCAAGTTAGAAGCAGAGCCTAAGGTGTAAATTATCGATAGTCCATATCTCGGAAACTATAAGAGATAATGCAATTTCGCAACCGGCAATGAAATTAGCATGCCGAATATCACTTGGAATGTGAATTGGGACGAAATCGCCAATAGATAAGACCATTTTACAATTTGGGCCCAAGTTAGAAGCAGAGCCTAAGGTGTAAATTATCGATAGTCCATATCTCGGAAACTATAAGAGATAATGCAATTTGGCAACCGGAAATGTAATTAGCATGCCAAATATTACTTGGAATGTGAATTGGAACGAAATCGCCAATAGATAAGACCATTTTACAATTTGGGCCCAAGATAGAAGCAGAGCCTAAGGTGTAAATTATCGATAGTCCATATCTCGGAAACTATAAGAGATAATGCAATTTGGCAACCGGCAATGTAATTAGCATGCCGAATATTACTTGGAATGTGAATTGGAACGGAATCGCCAATAGGTAAGACCATTTTACAATTTGGGCCCAAGTTAGAAGCAGAGCCTAAGGTGTAAATTATCGATAGTCCATATCTCGGAAACTATAAGAGATAATGCAATTTGGCAACCGGCAATGTAATTAGCATGCCGAATATTACTTGGAATGTGAATTGGAACGGAATCGCCAATAGGTAAGACCATTTTACAATTTGGGCCCAAGTTAGAAGCAGAGCCTAAGGTGTAAATTATCGATAATCCATATCTCGGAAACTATAAGAGATAATGCAATTTGGCAACCGGCAATGTAATTAGCATGCCGAATATTACTTGGAATGTGAATTGGAACGAAATCGCCAATAGGTAAGACCATTTTACAATTTGGGCCCAAGTTAAAAGCAGAGCCTATGGTGTAAATAATCGATAGTCCATATCTCGGAAACTATAAGAGATAATGCAATTTGGCAACCGGCAATGTAATTAGCATGCCCAATATTACTTGGAATGTGAATTGGAACGAAATCGCCAATAGATAAGACCATTTTACAATTTGGGCCCAAGTTAGAAGCAGAGCCTAAGGTGTAAATTATCGATAGTCCATATCTCGGAAACTATAAGAGATAATTCAATTTGGCAACCGGCAATGTAATTAGCATGCCGAATATTACTTGGAATGTGAATTGGAACGAAATCGCCAATAGATAAGACCATTTTACAATTTGGGCCCAAGTTAGAAGCAGAGCCTAAGGTTTAAATTATCGATAGTCCATATCTCGGAAACTATAAGAGATAATGCAATTTGGCAACCGGCAATGTAATTAGCATGCCGAATATTACTTGGAATGTGAATTGGAACGAAATCGCCAATAGATAAGACCATTTTACAATTTGGGAGCAAGTTAGAAGCAGAGCCTAAGGTGTAAATTATCGATAGTCCATATCTCGGAAACTATAAGAGATAATGCAATTTCGCAACCGGCAATGAAATTAGCATGCCGAATATCACTTGGAATGTGAATTGGGACGAAATCGCCAATAGATAAGACCATTTTACAATTTGGGCCCAAGTTAGAAGCAGAGCCTAAGGTGTAAATTATCGATAGTCCATATCTCGGAAACTATAAGAGATAATGCAATTTGGCAACCGGCAATGTAATTAGCATGCCGAATATTACTTGGAATGTGAATTGGAACGGAATCGCCAATAGGTAAGACCATTTTACAATTTGGGCCCAAGTTAGAAGCAGAGCCTAAGGTGTAAATTATCGATAGTCCATATCTCGGAAACTATAAGAGATAATGCAATTTGGCAACCGGCAATGTAATTAGCATGCCGAATATTACTTGGAATGTGAATTGGAACGAAATCGCCAATAGATAAGACCATTTTACAATTTGGGCCCAATTAAGACCATTTTACAATTTGGGCCCAAGTTAGAAGCAGAGCCTAAGGTGTAAATTATCGATAGTCCATATCTCGGAAACTATAAGAGATAATGCAATTTGGCAACCGGCAATGTAATTAGCATGCCGAATATTACTTGGAATGTGAATTGGAACGAAATCGCCAATAGATAAGACCATTTTACAATTTGGGCCCAAGTTAGAAGCAGAGCCTAAGGTGTAAATTATCGATAGTCCATATCTCGGAAACTATAAGAGATAATGCAATTTGGCAACCGGCAATGTAATTAGCATGCCGAATATTACTTGGAATGTGAATTGGAACGAAATCGCCAATAGATAAGACCATTTTACAATTTGGGCCCAAGTTAGAAGCAAAGCCTAAGGTGTAAATTATCGATAGTCCATATCTTGGAAACTATAAGAGATAATGCAATTTGGCAACCGGCAATGTAATTAGCATGCCGAATATTACTTGGAATGTGAATTGGAACGAAATCGCCAATAGATAAGACCATTTTACAATTTGGGCCCAAGTTAGAAGCAGAGCCTAAGGTGTAAATTATTGATAGTCCATATCTCGGAAACTATAAGAGATAATGCAATTTCGCAACCGGCAATGTAATTAGCATGCCGAATATCCCTTGGAATGTGAATTGGGACGAAATCGCCAATAGATAAGACCATTTTACAATTTGGGCCCAAGTTAGAAGCAGAGCCTAAGGTGTAAATTATCGATAGTCCATATCTCGGAAACTATAAGAGGTAATGCAATTTGGCAACCGGCAATGTAATTAGCATGCCGAATATTACTTGGAATGTGAATTGGAACGAAATCGCCAATAGATAAGACCATTTTACAATTTGGGCCCAAGTTAGAAGCAGAGCCTAAGGTGTAAATTATCGATAGTCCATATCTCGGAAACTATAAGAGATAATGCAATTTGGCAACCGGCAATGTAATTAGCATGCCGAATATTACTTGGAATGTGAATTGGAACGAAATCGCCAATAGATAAGACCATTTTACAATTTGGGCCCAAGTTAGAAGCAGAGCCTAAGGTGTAAATTATCGATAGTCCATATCTCGGAAACTATAAGAGATAATGCAATTTCGCAACCGGCAATGTAATTAGCATGCCGAATATTACTTGGAGTGTGAATTGGAACGAAATCGCCAATAGATAAGACCATTTTACAATTTGGGCCCAAGTTAGAAGCAGAGCCTAAGGTGTAAATTATCGATAGTCCATATCTCGGAATCTATAAGAGATAATGCAATTTGGCAACCGGCAATGTAATTAGCATGCCGAATATTACTTGGAATGTGAATTGGAACGAAATCGCCAATAGATAAGACCAATTTACAATTTGGGCCCAAGTTAGAAGCAGAGCCTAAGGTGTAAATTATCGATAGTCCATATCTCGGAAACTATAAGAGATAATGCAATTTGGCAACCGGCAATGTAATTAGCATGCTGAATATTACTTGGAATGTGAATTGGAACGAAATCGCCAATAGGTAAGACCATTTTACAATTTGGGCCCAAGTTAGAAGCAGAGCCTAAGGTGTAAATTATCGATAGTCCATATCTCGGAAACTATAAGAGATAATTCAATTTGGCAACCGGCAATGTAATTAGCATGCCGAATATTACTTGGAATGTAAATTGGAACGAAATCGCCAATAGATAAGACCATTTTACAATTTGGGCCCAAGTTAGAAGCAGAGCCTAAGGTGTAAATTATCGATAGTCCATATCTCGGAAACTATAAGAGATAATGCAATTTGGCAACCGGCAATGTAATTAGCATGCCGAATATTACTTGGAATGTGAATTGGAACGAAATCGCCAATAGCTAAAACCATTTTACAATTTGTGCCCAAGTTAGAAGCAGAGCCTAAGGTGTAAATTATCGATAGTCCATATCTCGGAAACTATAAGAGATAATGCAATTTGGCAACCGGAAATGTAATTAGCATGCCGAATATTATTTGGAATGTGAATTGCAACTAAATCGCCAATAGATAAGACCATTTTACAATTTGGGCCCAAGTTAGAAGCAGAGTCTAAGGTGTAAATTATCGATAGTCCATATCTCGGAAACTATAAGAGATAATGCAATTTGGCAACCGGCAATGTAATTAGCATGCCGAATATTACTTGGAATGTGAATTGGAACGAAATCGCCAATAGATAAGACCATTTTACAATTTGGGCCCAAGTTAGAAGCAGAGCCTAAGGTGTAAATTATCGATAGTCCATATCTCGGAAACTATAAGAGATAATGCAATTTCGCAACCGGCAATGTAATTAGCATGCCGAATATCACTTATAATGTGAATTGGGACGAAATCGCCAATAGATAAGACCATTTTACAATTTGGGCCCAAGTTAGAAGCAGAGCCTAAGGTGTAAATTATCGATAGTCCATATCTCGGAAACTATAAGAGATAATGCAATTTGGCAACCGGCAATGTAATTAGCATGCCGAATATTACTTGGAATGTGAATTGGAACGAAATCGCCAATAGATAAGACCATTTTACAATTTGGGCCCAAGTTAGAAGCAGAGCCTAAGGTGTAAATTATCGATAGTCCATATCTCGGAAACTATAAGAGATAATGCAATTTGGCAACCGGCAATGTAATTAGCATGCCGAATATTACTTGGAATGTGAATTGGAACGAAATCGCCAATAGATAAGACCATTTTACAATTTGGGCCCAAGTTAGAAGCAGAGCCTAAGGTGTAAATTATCGATAGTCCATATCTCGGAAACTATAAGAGATAATTCAATTTGGCAACCGGCAATGTAATTAGCATGCCGAATATTACTTGGAATGTAAATTGGAACGAAATCGCCAATAGATAAGACCATTTTACAATTTGGGCCCAAGTTAGAAGCAGAGCCTAAGGTGTAAATTATCGATAGTCCATATCTCGGAAACTATAAGAGATAATGCAATTTGGCAACCGGCAATGTAATTAGCATGCCGAATATTACTTGGAATGTGAATTGGAACGAAATCGCCAATAGATAAAACCATTTTACAATTTGTGCCCAAGTTAGAAGCAGAGCCTAAGGTGTAAATTATCGATAGTCCATATCTCGGAAACTATAAGAGATAATGCAATTTGGCAACCGGAAATGTAATTAGCATGCCGAATATTATTTGGAATGTGAATTGCAACTAAATCGCCAATAGATAAGACCATTTTACAATTTGGGCCCAAGTTAGAAGCAGAGTCTAAGGTGTAAATTATCGATAGTCCATATCTCGGAAACTATAAGAGATAATGCAATTTGGCAACCGGCAATGTAATTAGCATGCCGAATATTACTTGGAATGTGAATTGGAACGAAATCGCCAATAGATAAGACCATTTTACAATTTGGGCCCAAGTTAGAAGCAGAGCCTAAGGTGTAAATTATCGATAGTCCATATCTCGGAAACTATAAGAGATAATGCAATTTCGCAACCGGCAATGTAATTAGCATGCCGAATATCACTTATAATGTGAATTGGGACGAAATCGCCAATAGATAAGACCATTTTACAATTTGGGCCCAAGTTAGAAGCAGAGCCTAAGGTGTAAATTATCGATAGTCCATATCTCGGAAACTATAAGAGATAATGCAATTTGGCAACCGGCAATGTAATTAGCATGCCGAATATTACTTGGAATGTGAATTGGAACGAAATCGCCAATAGATAAGACCATTTTACAATTTGGGCCCAAGTTAGAAGCAGAGCCTAAGGTGTAAATTATCGATAGTCCATATCTCGGAAACTATAAGAGATAATGCAATTTGGCAACCGGCAATGTAATTAGCATGCCGAATATTACTTGGAATGTGAATTGGAACGAAATCGCCAATAGATAAGACCATTTTACAATTTGGGCCCAAGTTAGAAGCAGAGCCTAAGGTGTAAATTATCGATAGTCCATATCTCGGAAACTATAAGAGATAATGCAATTTGGCAACCGGCAATGTAATTAGCATGCCGAATATTACTTGGAATGTGAATTGGAACGAAATCGCCAATAGATAAGACCATTTTACAATTTGGGCCCAAGTTAGAAGCAGAGCCTAAGGTGTAAATTATCGATAGTCCATATCTCGGAAACTATAAGAGATAATGCAATTTGGCAACCGGCAATGTAATTAGCATGCCGAATATTACTTGGAATGTGAATTGGAACGAAATCGCCAATAGATAAGACCATTTTACAATTTGGGCCCAAGTTAGAAGCAGAGCCTATGGTGTAAATTATCGATAGTCCATATCTCGGAAACTATAAGAGATAATGCAATTTCGCAACCGGCAATGTAATTAGCATGCCGAATATCACTTGGAATGTGAATTGGGACGAAATCGCCAATAGATAAGACCATTTTACAATTTGGGCCCAAGTTAGAAGCAGAGCCTAAGGTGTAAATTATCGATAGTCCATATCTCGGAAACTATAAGAGATAATGCAATTTGGCAACCGGCAATGTAATTAGCATGCCGAATATTACTTGGAATGTGAATTGGAACGAAATCGCCAATAGATAAGACCATTTTACAATTTGGGCCCAAGTTAGAAGCAGAGCCTATGGTGTAAATTATCGATAGTCCATATCTCGGAAACTATAAGAGATAATGCAATTTGGCAACAGGCAATGTAATTAGCATGCCGAATATTATTTGGAATGTGAATTGGAACGAAATCGCCAATAGATAAGACCATTTTACAATTTGGGCCCAAGTTAGAAGCAGAGCCTAAGGTGTAAATTATCGATAGTCCATATCTCGGAAACTATAAGAGATAATGTAATTTCGCTACCGGCAATGTAATTAGCATGCCGAATATTACTTGGAGTGTGAATTGGAACGAAATCGCCAATAGATAAGACCATTTTACAATTTGGGCCCAAGTTAGAAGCAGAGCCTAAGGTGTAAATTATCGATAGTCCATATCTCGGAAACTATAAGAGATAATGCAATTTGGCAACCGGCAATGTAATTAGCATGCCGAATATTACTTGGAATGTGAATTGGAACGAAATCGCCAATAGATAAGACCATTTTACAATTTGGGCCCAAGTTAGAAGCAGAGCCTAAGGTGTAAATTATCGATAGTCCATATCTCGGAAACTATAAGAGATAATGCAATTTGGCAACCGGCAATGTAATTAGCATGCCGAATATTACTTGGAATGTGAATTGGAACGAAATCGCCAATAGATAAGACCATTTTACAATTTGGGCCCAAGTTAGAAGCAGAGCCTAAGGTGTAAATTATCGATAGTCCATATCTCGGAAACTATAAGAGATAATGCAATTTGGCAACCGGCAATGTAATTAGCATGCCGAATATTACTTGGAATGTGAATTGCAACTAAATCGCCAATATATAAGACCATTTTACAATTTGGGCCCAAGTTAGAAGCAGAGCCTAAGGTGTAAATTATCGATAGTCCATATCTCGGAAACTATAAGAGATAATGCAATTTGGCAACCGGCAATGTAATTAGCATGCCGAATATTACTTGGAATGTGAATTGGAACGAAATCGCCAATAGATAAGACCATTTTACAATTTGGGCCCAAGTTAGAAGCAGAGCCTAAGGTGTAAATTATTGATACTCCATATCTCGGAAACTATAAGAGATAATGCAATTTCGCAACCGGCAATGTAATTAGCATGCCGAATATCACTTGGAATGTGAATTGGGACGAAATCGCCAATAGATAAGACCATTTTACAATTTGGGCCCAAGTTAGAAGCAGAGCCTAAGGTGTAAATTATCGATAGTCCATATCTCGGAAACTATAAGAGATAATGCAATTTGGCAACCGGCAATGTAATTAGCATGCCGAATATTACTTGGAATGTGAATTGGAACGAAATCGCCAATAGATAAGACCATTTTACAATTTGGGCACAAGTTAGAAGCAGAGCCTAAGGTGTAAATTATCGATAGTCCATATCTCGGAAACTATAAGAGATAATGCAATTTGGCAACCGGCATTGTAATTAGCATGCCGAATATTACTTGGAATGTGAATTGGAACGAAATCGCCAATAGGTAAGACCATTTTACAATTTGGGTCCAAGTTAGAAGCAGAGCCTAAGGTGTAAATTATCGATAGTCCATATCTCGGAAACTATAAGAGATAATTCAATTTGGCAACCGGCAATGTAATTAGCATGCCGAATATTACTTGGAATGTGAATTGGAACGAAATCGCCAATAGATAAGACCATTTTTCAATTTGGGCCCAAGTTAGAAGCAGAGCCTAAGGTGTAAATTATCGATAGTCCATATCTCGGAAACTATAAGAGATAATGCAATTTGGCAACCGGCAATGTAATTAGCATGCCGAATATTACTTGGAATGTGAATTGGAACGAAATCGCCAATAGATTAGACCATTTTACAATTTGTGCCCAAGTTAGAAGCAGAGCCTAAGGTGTAAATTATCGATAGTCTATATCTCGGAAAGTATAAGAGATAATGCAATTTGGCAACCGGCAATGTAATTAGCATGCCGAATATTACTTGGAATGTGAATTGGAACGAAATCGCCAATAGATAAGACCATTTTACAATTTGGGCCCAAGTTAGAAGCAGAGCCTAAGGTGTAAATTATTGATAGTCCATATCTCGGAAACTATAAGAGATGATGCAATTTCGCAACCTGCAATGTAATTAGCATTCCGAATATCACTTGGAATGTGAATTGGGACGAAATCGCCAATAGATAAGACCATTTTACAATTTGGGCCCAAGTTAGAAGCAGAGCCTAAGGTGTAAATTATCGATAGTCCATATCTCGGAAACTATAAGAGATAATGCAATTTGGCAACCGGCAATGTAATTAGCATGCCGAATATTACTTGGAATGTGAATTGGAACGAAATCGCCAATAGATAAGACCATTTTACAATTTGGGCCCAAGTTAGAAGCAGAGCCTAAGGTGTAAATTATCGATAGTCCATATCTCGGAAACTATAAGAGATAATGCAATTTGGCAACCGGCAATGTAATTAGCATGCCGAATATTACTTGGAATGGGAATTGGAACGAAATCGCCAATAGATAAGACCATTTTACAATTTGGGCCCAAGTTAGAAGCAGAGCCTAAGGTGTAAATTATCGATAGTCCATATCTCGGAAACTATAAGAGATAATGTAATTTCGCTACCGGCAATGTAATTAGCATGCCGAATATTACTTGGAGTGTGAATTGGAACGAAATCGCCAATAGATAAGACCATTTTACAAGTTAGAAGCAGAGCCTAAGGTGTAAATTATCGATAGTCCATATCTCGGAAACTATAAGAGATAATGCAATTTGGCAACCGGCAATGTAATTAGCATGCCGAATATTACTTGGAATGTGAATTGGAACGAAATCGCCAATAGATAAGACCATTTTACAATTTGGGCCCAAGTTAGAAGCAGAGCCTAAGGTGTAAATTATCGATAGTCCATATCTCGGAAACTATAAGAGATAATGCAATTTGGCAACCGGCAATGTAATTAGTATGCCGAATATTACTTGGAATGTGAATTGGAACGAAATCGCCAATAGATAAGACCATTTTACAATTTGGGCCCAAGTTAGAAGCAGAGCCTAAGGTGTAAATTATCGATAGTCCATATCTCGGAAACTATAAGAGATAATGCAATTTGGCAACCGGCAATGTAATTAGCATGCCGAATATTACTTGGAATGTGAATTGCAACTAAATCGCCAATAGATAAGACCATTTTACAATTTGGGCCCAAGTTAGAAGCAGAGCCTAAGGTGTAAATTATCGATAGTCCATATCTCGGAAACTATAAGAGATAATGCAATTTGGCAACCGGCAATGTAATTAGCATGCCGAATATTACTTGGAATGTGAATTGGAACGAAATCGCCAATAGATAAGACCATTTTACAATTTGGGCCCAAGTTAGAAGCAGAGCCTAAGGTGTAAATTATTGATAGTCCATATCTCGGAAACTATAAGAGATAATGCAATTTCGCAACCGGCAATGTAATTAGCATGCCGAATATCACTTGGAATGTGAATTGGGACGAAATCGCCATTAGATAAGACCATTTTACAATTTGGGCCCAAGTTAGAAGCAGAGCCTAAGGTGTAAATTATCGATAGTCCATATCTCGGAAACTATAAGAGATAATGCAATTTGGCAACCGGCAATGTAATTAGCATGCCGAATATTACTTGGAATGTGAATTGGAACGAAATCGCCAATAGATAAGACCATTTTACAATTTGGGCCCAAGTTAGAAGCAGAGCCTAAGGTGTAAATTATCGATAGTCCATATCTCGGAAACTATAAGAGATAATGCAATTTGGCAACCGGCAATGTAATTAGCATGCCGAATATTACTTGGAATGTGAATTGGAACGAAATCGCCAATAGGTAAGACCATTTTACAATTTGGGCCCAAGTTAGAAGCAGAGCCTAAGGTGTAAATTATCGATAGTCCATATCTCGGAAACTATAAGAGATAATTCAATTTGGCAACCGGCAATGTAATTAGCATGCCGAATATTACTTGGAATGTGAATTGGAACGAAATCGCCAATAGATAAGACCATTTTACAATTTGGGCCCAAGTTAGAAGCAGAGCCTAAGGTGTAAATTATCGATAGTCCATATCTCGGAAACTATAAGAGATAATGCAATTTGGCAACCGGCAATGTAATTAGCATGCCGAATATTACTTGGATTGTGAATTGGAACGAAATCGCCAATAGATAAGACCATTTTACAATTTGGGCCCAAGTTAGAAGCAGAGCCTAAGGTGTAAATTATCGATAGTCCATATCTCGGAAACTATAAGAGATAATGCAATTTGGCAACCGGCAATGTAATTAGCATGCCGAATATTACTTGGAATGTGAATTGGAACGAAATCGCCAATAGATAAGGCCATTTTACAATTTGGGCCCAAGTTAGAAGCAGAGCCTATGGTGTAAATTATCGATAGTCCATATCTCGGAAACTATAAGAGATAGTGCACTTTGGCAACCGGCAATGTAATTAGTATGCCGAATATTACTTGGAATGTGAATTGGAACGAAATCGCCAATAGATAAGACCATTTTACAATTTGGGCCCAAGTTAGAAGCAGAGCCTAAGGTGTAAATTATCGATAGTCCATATCTCGGAAACTATAAGAGATAATGCAATTTGGCAACCGGCAATGTAATTAGCATGCCGAATATTACTTGTAATGTGAATTGGAACGAAATCGCCAATAGATAAGACCATTTTACAATTTGGGCCCAAGTTAGAAGCAGAGCCTAAGGTGTAAATTATTGATAGTCCATATCTCGGAAACTATAAGAGATAATGCAATTTCGCAACCGGCAATGTAATTAGCATGCCGAATATCACTTGGAATGTGAATTGGGACGAAATCGCCAATAGATAAGACCATTTTACAATTTAGGCCCAAGTTAGAAGCAGAGCCTAAGGTGTAAATTATCGATAGTCCATATCTCGGAAACTATAAGAGATAATGCAATTTGGCAACCGGCAATGTAATTAGCATGCCGAATATTACTTGGAATGTGAATTGGAACGAAATCGCCAATAGATAAGACCATTTTACAATTTGGGCCCAAGTTAGAAGCAGAGCCTAAGGTGTAAATTATCGATAGTCCATATCTCGGAAACTATAAGAGATAATGTAATTTCGCTACCGGCAATGTAATTAGCATGCCGAATATTACTTGGAGTGTGAATTGGAACGAAATCGCCAATAGATAAGACCATTTTACAATTTGGGCCCAAGTTAGAAGCAGAGCCTAAGGTGTAAATTATCGATAGTCCATATCTCGGAAACTATAAGAGATAATGCAATTTGGCAACCGGCAATGTAATTAGCATGCCGAATATTACTTGGAATGTGAATTGGAACGAAATCGCCAATAGATAAGACCATTTTACAATTTGGGCCCAAGTTAGAAGCAGAGCCTAAGGTGTAAATTATCGATAGTCCATATCTCGGAAACTATAAGAGATAATGCAATTTGGCAACCGGCAATGTAATTAGCATGCCGAATATTACTTGGAATGTGAATTGGAACGAAATCGCCAATAGATAAGACCATTTTACAATTTGGGCCCAAGTTAGAAGCAGAGCCTAAGGTGTAAATTATCGATAGTCCATATCTCGGAAACTATAAGAGATAATGCAATTTGGCAACCGGCAATGTAATTAGCATGCCGAATATTACTTGGAATGTGAATTGCAACTAAATCGCCAATAGATAAGACCATTTTACAATTTGGGCCCAAGTTAGAAGCAGAGCCTAAGGTGTAAATTATCGATAGTCCATATCTCGGAAACTATAAGAGATAATGCAATTTGGCAACCGGCAATGTAATTAGCATGCCGAATATTACTTGGAATGTGAATTGGAACGAAATCGCCAATAGATAAGACCATTTTACAATTTGGGCCCAAGTTAGAAGCAGAGCCTAAGGTGTAAATTATTGATAGTCCATATCTCGGAAACTATAAGAGATAATGCAATTTCGCAACCGGCAATGTAATTAGCATGCCGAATATCACTTGGAATGTGAATTGGGACGAAATCGCCAATAGATAAGACCATTTTACAATTTGGGCCCAAGTTAGAAGCAGAGCCTAAGGTGTAAATTATCGATAGTCCATATCTCGGAAACTATAAGAGATAATGCAATTTGGCAACCGGCAATGTAATTAGCATGCCGAATATTACTTGGAATGTGAATTGGAACGAAATCGCCTATAGATAAGACCATTTTACAATTTGGGCCCAAGTTAGAAGCAGAGCCTAAGGTGTAAATTATCGATAGTCCATATCTCGGAAACTATAAGAGATAATGCAATTTGGCAACCGGCAATGTAATTAGCATGCCGAATATTACTTGGAATGTGAATTGGAACGAAATCGCCAATAGGTAAGGCCATTTTACAATTTGGGCCCAAGTTAGAAGCAGAGCCTAAGGTGTAAATTATCGATAGTCCATATCTCGGAAACTATAAGAGATAATTCAATTTGGCAACCGGCAATGTAATTAGCATGCCGAATATTACTTGGAATGTGAATTGGAACGAAATCGCCAATAGATAAGACCATTTTACAATTTGGGCCCAAGTTAGAAGCAGAGCCTAAGGTGTAAATTATCGATAGTCCATATCTCGGAAACTATAAGAGATAATGCAATTTGGCAACCGGCAATGTAATTAGCATGCCGAATATTACTTGGATTGTGAATTGGAACGAAATCGCCAATAGATAAGACCATTTTACAATTTGGGCCCAAGTTAGAAGCAGAGCCTAAGGTGTAAATTATCGATAGTCCATATCTCGGAAACTATAAGAGATAATGCAATTTGGCAACCGGCAATGTAATTAGCATGCCGAATATTACTTGGAATGTGAATTGGAACGAAATCGCCAATAGGTAAGACCATTTTACAATTTGGGCCCAAGTTAGAAGCAGAGCCTAAGGTGTAAATTATCGATAGTCCATATCTCGGAAACTATAAGAGATAATTCAATTTGGCAACCGGCAATGTAATTAGCATGCCGAATATTACTTGGAATGTGAATTGGAACGAAATCGCCAATAGATAAGACCATTTTACAATTTGGGCCCAAGTTAGAAGCAGAGCCTAAGGTGTAAATTATCGATAGTCCATATCTCGGAAACTATAAGAGATAATGCAATTTGGCAACCGGCAATGTAATTAGCATGCCGAATATTACTTGGATTGTGAATTGGAACGAAATCGCCAATAGATAAGACCATTTTACAATTTGGGCCCAAGTTAGAAGCAGAGCCTAAGGTGTAAATTATCGATAGTCCATATCTCGGAAACTATAAGAGATAATGCAATTTGGCAACCGGCAATGTAATTAGCATGCCGAATATTACTTGGAATGTGAATTGGAACGAAATCGCCAATAGATAAGGCCATTTTACAATTTGGGCCCAAGTTAGAAGCAGAGCCTATGGTGTAAATTATCGATAGTCCATATCTCGGAAACTATAAGAGATAATGCACTTTAGCAACCGGCAATGTAATTAGTATGCCGAATATTACTTGGAATGTGAATTGGAACGAAATCGCCAATAGATAAGACCATTTTACAATTTGGGCCCAAGTTAGAAGCAGAGCCTAAGGTGTAAATTATCGATAGTCCATATCTCGGAAACTATAAGAGATAATGCAATTTGGCAACCGGCAATGTAATTAGCATGCCGAATATTACTTGGAATGTGAATTGGAACGAAATCGCCTATAGATAAGACCATTTTACAATTTGGGCCCAAGTTAGAAGCAGAGCCTAAGGTGTAAATTATTGATAGTCCATATCTCGGAAACTATAAGAGATAATGCAATTTCGCAACCGGCAATGTAATTAGCATGCCGAATATCACTTGGAATGTGAATTGGGACGAAATCGCCAATAGATAAGACCATTTTACAATTTGAGCCCAAGTTAGAAGCAGAGCTTAAGGTGTAAATTATCGATAGTCCATATCTCGGAAACTATAAGAGATAATGCAATTTGGCAACCGGCAATGTAATTAGCATGCCGAATATTACTTGGAATGTGAATTGGAACGAAATCGCCAATAGATAAGACCATTTTACAATTTGGGCCCAAGTTAGAAGCAGAGCCTAAGGTGTAAATTATCGATAGTCCATATCTCGGAAACTATAAGAGATAATGCAATTTGGCAACCGACAATGTAATTAGCATGCCGAATATTACTTGGAATGTGAATTGGAACGAAATGGCCAATAGGTAAGACCATTTTACAATTTGGGCCCAAGTTAGAAGCAGAGCCTAAGGTGTAAATTATCGATAGTCCATATCTCGGAAACTATAAGAGATAATTCAATTTGGCAACCGGCAATGTAATTAGCATGCCGAATATTACTTGGAATGTGAATTGGAACGAAATCGCCAATAGATAAGACCATTTTACAATTTGGGCCCAAGTTAGAAGCAGAGCCTAAGGTGTAAATTATCGATAGTCCATATCTCGGAAACTATAAGAGATAATGCAATTTGGCAACCGGCAATGTAATTAGCATGCCGAATATTACTTGGAATGTGAATTGGAACGAAATCGCCAATAGATAAGACCATTTAACAATTTGGGCCCAAGTTAGAAGCAGAGCCTAAGGTGTAAATTATCGATAGTCCATATCTCGGAAACTATAAGAGATAATGCAATTTGGCAACCGGCAATGTAATTAGCATGCCGAATATTACTTGGAATGTGAATTGGAACGAAATCGCCAATAGATAAGGCCATTTTACAATTTGGGCCCAAGTTAGAAGCAGAGCCTATGGTGTAAATTATCGCTGGTCCATATCTCGGAAACTATAAGAGATAATGCAATTTGGCAACCGGCAATGTAATTAGTATTCCGAATATTACTTGGAATGTGAATTGGAACGAAATCGCCAATAGATAAGACCATTTTACAATTTGGGCCCAAGTTAGAAGCAGAGCCTAAGGTGTAAATTATCGATAGTCCATATCTCGGAAACTATAAGAGTTAATGCAATTTGGCAACCGGCAATGTAATTAGCATGCCGAATATTACTTGGAATGTGAATTGGAACGAAATCGCCAATAGATAAGACCATTTTACAATTTGGGCCCAAGTTAGAAGCAGAGCCTAAGGTGTAAATTATCGATAGTCCATATCTCGGAAACTATAAGAGATAATGCAATTTGGCAACCGGCAATGTAATTAGCATGCCGAATATTACTTGGAATGTGAATTGGAACGAAATCGCCAATAGATAAGACCATTTTACAATTTGGGCCCAAATTAGAAGCAGAGCCTAAGGTGTAAATTATTGATAGTCTATATCTCGGAAACTATAAGAGATAATGCAATTTCGCAACCGGCAATGTAATTAGCATGCCGAATATCACTTGGAATGTGAATTGGGACGAAATCGCCAATAGATAAGACCATTTTACAATTTGGGCCCAAGTTAGAAGCAGAGCCGAAGGTGTAAATTATCGATAGTCCATATCTCGGAAACTATAAGAGATAATGCAATTTGGCAACCGGCAATGTAATTAGCATGCCGAATATTACTTGGAATGTGAATTGAAACGAAATCGCCAATAGATAAGACCATTTTACAATTTGGGCCCAAGTTAGAAGCAGAGCCTAAGGTGTAAATTATCGATAGTCCATATCTCGGAAACTATAAGAGATAATGCAATTTGGCAACCGGCAATGTAATTAGCATGCCGAATATTACTTGGAATGTGAATTGGAACGAAATCGCCAATAGATAAGACCATTTTACAATTTGGGCCCAAGTTAGAAGCAGAGCCTAAGGTGTAAATTATCGATAGTCCATATCTCGGAAACTATAAGAGATAATGCAATTTGGCAACCGGCAATGTAATTAGCATGCCGAATATTACTTGGAATGTGAATTGGAACGAAATCGCCAATAGATAAGACCATTTTACAATTTGGGCCCAAGTTAGAAGCAGAGCCTAAGGTGTAAATTATCGATAGTCCATATCTCGGAAACTATAAGAGATAATGCAATTTGGCAACCGGCAATGTAATTAGCATGCCGAATATTACTTGGAATGTGAATTGGAACGAAATCGCCAATAGATAAGACCATTTTACAATTTGGACCCAAGTTAGAAGCAGAGCCTAAGGTGTAAATTATTGATAGT
Organism: Rhynchophorus ferrugineus; assembly: GCF_030347505.1. NCBI lineage: Eukaryota > Metazoa > Arthropoda > Insecta > Coleoptera > Curculionidae > Rhynchophorus > Rhynchophorus ferrugineus. The sequence continues at coordinate 58,691 of NW_027472744.1, read as the reverse complement.
CCATATCTCGGAAACTATAAGAGATAATGCAATTTCGCAAACGGCAATGTAATTAGCATGCCGAATATCACTTGGAATGTGAATTGGGACGAAATCGCCAATAGATAAGACCATTTTACAATTTGGGCCCAAGTTAGAAGCAGAGCCTAAGGTGTAAATTATCGATAGTCCATATCTCGGAAACTATAAGAGATAATGCAATTTGGCAACCGGCAATGTAATTAGCATGCCGAATATAACTTGGAATGTGAATTGGAATGAAATCGCCAATAGATAAGACCATTTTACAATTTGGGCCCAAGTTAGAAGCAGAGCCTAAGGTGTAAATTATCGATAGTCCATATCTCGGAAACTATAAGAGATAATTCAATTTGGCAACCGGCAATGTAATTAGCATGCCGAATATTACTTGGAATGTGAATTGGAACGAAATCGCCAATAGATAAGACCATTTTACAATTTGGACCCAAGTTAGAAGCAGAGCCTAAGGTGTAAATTATTGATAGTCCATATCTCGGAAACTATAAGAGATAATGCAATTTCGCAACCGGCAATGCAATTAGCATGCCGAATATCACTTGGAATGTGAATTGGGACGAAATCGCCAATAGATAAGACCATTTTACAATTTGGGCCCAAGTTAGAAGCAGAGCCTAAGGTGTAAATTATCGATAGTCCATATCTCGGAAACTATAAGAGATAATACAATTTGGCAACCGGCAATGTAATTAGCATGCCGAATATTACTTGGAATGTGAATTGGAACGAAATCGCCAATAGATAAGACCATTTTACAATCTGGGCCCAAGTTAGAAGCAGAGCCTAAGGTGTAAATTATCGATAGTCCATATCTCGGAAACTATAAGAGATAATGCAATTTGGCAACCGGCAATGTAATTAGCATGGCCAATATTACTTGGAATGTGAATTGGAACGAAATCGCCAATAGATAAGACCATTTTACAATTTGGGCCCAAGTTAGAAGCAGAGCCTAAGGTGTAAATTATCGATAGTCCATATCTCGGAAACTATAAGAGATAATTCAATTTGGCAACCGGCAATGTAATTAGCATGCCGAATATTACTTTTAATGTGAATTGGAACAAAATCGCCAATAGATAAGACCATTTTACAATTTGGGCCCAAGTTAGAAGCAATGCCTAAGGTGTAAATTATCGATAGTCCATATCTCGGAAACTATAAGAGATAATGCAATTTGGCAACCGGCAATGTAATTAGCATGCCGAATATTACTTGGAATGTGAATTGGAACGAAATCGCCAATAGATAAGACCATTTTACAATTTGGGCCCAAGTTAGAAGCAGAGCCTAAGGTGTAAATTATCGATAGTCCATATCTCGGAAACTATAAGAGATAATTCAATTTGGCATCCGGCAATGTAATTAGCATGCCGAATATTACTTGGAATGTGAATTGGAACGAAATCGCCAATAGATAAGACCATTTTACAATTTGGGCCCAAGTTAGAAGCAGAGCCTAAGGTGTAAATTATCGATAGTCCATATCTCGGAAACTATAAGAGATAATGCAATTTGGCAACCGGCAATGTAATTAGCATGCCGAATATTACTTGGAATGTGAATTGGAACGAAATCGCCAATAGATAAGACCATTTTACAATTTGGGAGCAAGTTAGAAGCAGAGCCTAAGGTGTAAATTATCGATAGTCCATATCTCGGAAACTATAAGAGATAATGCAATTTGGCAACCGGCAATGTAATTAGCATGCCGAATATTACTTGGAATGTGAATTGGAACGAAATCGCCAATAGATAAGACCATTTTACAATTTGGGCCCAAGTTAGAAGCAGAGCCTAAGGTGTAAATTATCGATAGTCCATATCTCGGAAACTATAAGAGATAATGCAATTTGGCAACCGGCAATGTAATTAGCATGCCGAATATTACTTGGAATGTGAATTGGAACGAAATCGCCAATAGATAAGACCATTTTACAATTTGGGCCCAAGTTAGAAGCAGAGCCTAAGGTGTAAATTATCGATAGTCCATATCTCGGAAACTATAACAGATAATGCAATTTGGCAACCGGCAATGTAATTAGCATGCCGAATATTACTTGGAATGTGAATTGGAACGAAATCGCCAATAGATAAGACCATTTTACAATTTGGGCCCAAGTTAGAAGCAGAGCCTAAGGTGTAAATTATCGATAATCCATATCTCGGAAACTATAAGAGATAATGCAATTTGGCAACCGGCAATGTAATTAGCATGCCGAATATTACTTGGAATGTGAATTGGAACGAAATCGCCAATAGGTAAGACCATTTTACAATTTGGGCCCAAGTTAAAAGCAGAGCCTATGGTGTAAATTATCGATAGTCCATATCTCGGAAACTATAAGAGATAATGCAATTTGGCAACCGGCAATGTAATTAGCATGCCCAATATTACTTGGAATGTGAATTGGAACGAAATCGCCAATAGATAAGACCATTTTACAATTTGGGCCCAAGTTAGAAGCAGAGCCTAAGGTGTAAATTATCGATAGTCCATATCTCGGAAACTATAAGAGATAATTCAATTTGGCAACCGGCAATGTAATTAGCATGCCGAATATTACTTGGAATGTGAATTGGAACGAAATCGCCAATAGACAAGACCATTTTACAATTTGGGCCCAAGTTAGAAGCAGAGCCTAAGGTGTAAATTATCGATAGTCCATATCTCGGAAACTATAAGAGATAATGCAATTTGGCAACCGGCAATGTAATTAGCATGCCGAATATTACTTGGAATGTGAATTGGAACGAAATCGCCAATAGATAAGACCATTTTACAATTTGGGAGCAAGTTAGAAGCAGAGCCTAAGGTGTAAATTATCGATAGTCCATATCTCGGAAACTATAAGAGATAATGCAATTTCGCAACCGGCAATGAAATTAGCATGCCGAATATCACTTGGAATGTGAATTGGGACGAAATCGCCAATAGATAAGACCATTTTACAATTTGGGCCCAAGTTAGAAGCAGAGCCTAAGGTGTAAATTATCGATAGTCCATATCTCGGAAACTATAAGAGATAATGCAATTTGGCAACCGGCAATGTAATTAGCATGCCAAATATTACTTGGAATGTGAATTGGAACGAAATCGCCAATAGATAAGACCATTTTACAATTTGGGCCCAAGATAGAAGCAGAGCCTAAGGTGTAAATTATCGATAGTCCATATCTCGGAAACTATAAGAGATAATGCAATTTGGCAACCGGCAATGTAATTAGCATGCCGAATATTACTTGGAATGTGAATTGGAACGGAATCGCCAATAGGTAAGACCATTTTACAATTTGGGCCCAAGTTAGAAGCAGAGCCTAAGGTGTAAATTATCGATAGTCCATATCTCGGAAACTATAAGAGATAATGCAATTTGGCAACCGGCAATGTAATTAGCATGCCGAATATTACTTGGAATGTGAATTGGAACGAAATCGCCAATAGATAAGACCATTTTACAATTTGGGCCCAAATAAGACCATTTTACAATTTGGGATCAAGTTAGAAGCAGAGCCTAAGGTGTAAATTATCGATAGTCCATATCTCGGAAACTATAAGAGATAATGCAATTTGCCAACCGGCAATGTAATTAGCATGCCGAATATTACTTGGAATGTGAATTGGAACGAAATCGCCAATAGATAAGACCATTTTACAATTTGGGCCCAAGTTAGAAGCAGAGCCTAAGGTGTAAATTATCGATAGTCCATATCTCGGAAACTATAAGAGATAATGCAATTTGGCAACCGGCAATGTAATTAGCATGCCGAATATTACTTGGAATGTGAATTGGAACGAAATCGCCAATAGATAAGACCATTTAACAATTTGGGCCCAAGTTAGAAGCAGAGCCTAAGGTATAAATTATCGATAGTCCATATCTCGGAAACTATAAGAGATAATGCAATTTGGTAACCGGCAATGTAATTAGCATGCCGAATATTACTTGGAATGTGAATTGGAACGAAATCGCCAATAGATAAGGCCATTTTACAATTTGGGCCCAAGTTAGAAGCAGAGCCTATGGTGTAAATTATCGCTGGTCCATATCTCGGAAACTATAAGAGATAATGCAATTTGGCAACCGGCAATGTAATTAGTATGCCGAATATTACTTGGAATGTGAATTGGAACGAAATCGCCAATAGATAAGACCATTTTACAATTTGGGCCCAAGTTAGAAGCAGAGCCTAAGGTGTAAATTATCGATAGTCCATATCTCGGAAACTATAAGAGTTAATGCAATTTGGCAACCGGCAATGTAATTAGCATGCCGAATATTACTTGGAATGTGAATTGGAACGAAATCGCCAATAGATAAGACCATTTTACAATTTGGGCCCAAGTTAGAAGCAGAGCCTAAGGTGTAAATTATCGATAGTCCATATCTCGGAAACTATAAGAGATAATGCAATTTGGCAACCGGCAATGTAATTAGCATGCCGAATATTACTTGGAATGTGAATTGGAACGAAATTGCCAATAGATAAGACCATTTTACAATTTGGGCCCAAGTTAGAAGCAGAGCCTAAGGTGTAAATTATCGATAGTCCATATCTCTGAAACTATAAGAGATAATGCAATTTGGCAACCGGCAATGTAATTAGCATGCCGAATATTACTTGGAATGTGAATTGGAACGAAATCGCCAATAGATAAGACCATTTTACAATTTGGGCCCAAGTTAGAAGCAGAGCCTAAGGTGTAAATTATCGATAGTCCATATCTCGGAAACTATAAGAGATAATGCAATTTGGCAACCGGCAATGTAATTAGCATGCCGAATATTACTTGGAATGTGAATTGGAACGAAATCGCCAATAGATAATAAAAATTTTACAATTTGGACCCAAGTTAGAAGCAGAGCCTAAGGTGTAAATTATTGATAGTCCATATCTCGGAAACTATAAGAGATAATGCAATTTCGCAACCGGCAATGTAATTAGCATACCGAATATCACTTGGAATGTGAATTGGGACGAAATCGCCAATAGATAAGACCATTTTACAATTTGGGCCCAAGTTAGAAGCAGAGCCTAAGGTGTAAATTATCGATAGTCCATATCTCGGAAACTATAAGAGATAATGCAATTTGGCAACCGGTAATGTAATTAGCATGCCGAATATTACTTGGAATGTGAATTGAAACGAAATCGCCAATAGATAAGACCATTTTACAATTTGGGCCCAAGTTAGAAGCAGAGCCTAAGGTGTAAATTATCGATAGTCCATATCTCGGAAACTATAAGAGATAATGCAATTTGGCAACCGGCAATGTAATTAGCATGCCGAATATTACTTGGAATGTGAATTGGAACGAAATCGCCAATAGATAAGACCATTTTACAATTTGGGCCCAAGTTAGAAGCAGAGCCTAAGGTGTAAATTATCGATAGTCCATATCTCGGAAACTATAAGAGATAATGCAATTTGGCAACCGGCAATGTAATTAGCATGCCGAATATTACTTGGAATGTGAATTGGAACGAAATCGCCAATAGATAAGACCATTTTACAATTTGGGCCCAAGTTAGAAGCAGAGCCTAAGGTGTAAATTATCGATAGTCCATATCTCGGAAACTATAAGAGATAATGCAATTTGGCAACCGGCAATGTAATTAGCATGCCGAATATTACTTGGAATGTGAATTGGAACGAAATCGCCAATAGATAAGACCATTTTACAATTTGGACCCAAGTTAGAAGCAGAGCCTAAGGTGTAAATTATTGATAGTCCATATCTCGGAAACTATAAGAGATAATGCAATTTCGCAACCGGCAATGTAATTAGCATGCCGAATATCACTTGGAATGTGAATTGGGACGAAATCGCCAATAGATAAGACCATTTTACAATTTGGGCCCAAGTTAGAAACAGAGCCTAAGATGTAAATTATCGATAGTCCATATCTCGGAAACTATAAGAGATAATGCAATTTGGCAACCGGCAATGTAATTAGCATGCCGAATATTACTTGGAATGTGAATTGGAACGAAATCGCCAATAGATAAGACCATTTTACAATCTGGGCCCAAGTTAGAAGCAGAGCCTAAGGTGTAAATTATCGATAGTCCATATCTCGGAAACTATAAGAGATAATGCAATTTGGCAACCGGCAATGTAATTAGCATGGCCAATATTACTTGGAATGTGAATTGGAACGAAATCGCCAATAGATAAGACCATTTTACAATTTGGGCCCAAGTTAGAAGCAGAGCCTAAGGTGTAAATTATCGATAGTCCATATCTCGGAAACTATAAGAGATAATTCAATTTGGCAACCGGCAATGTAATTAGCATGCCGAATATTACTTTTAATGTGAATTGGAACGAAATCGCCAATAGATAAGACCATTTTACAATTTGGGCCCAAGTTAGAAGCAATGCCTAAGGTGTAAATTATAGATAGTCCATATCTCGGAAACTATAAGAGATAATGCAATTTGGCAACCGGCAATGTAATTAGCATGCCGAATATTACTTGGAATGTGAATTGGAACGAAATCGCCAATAGATTAGACCATTTTACAATTTGGGCCCAAGTTAGAAGCAGAGCCTAAGGTGTAAATTATCGATAGTCCATATCTCGGAAACTATAAGAGATAATTCAATTTGGCATCCGGCAATGTAATTAGCATGCCGAATATTACTTGGAATGTGAATTGGAACGAAATCGCCAATAGATAAGACCATTTTACAATTTGGGCCCAAGTTAGAAGCAGAGCCTAAGGTGTAAATTATCGATAGTCCATATCTCGGAAACTATAAGAGATAATGCAATTTGGCAACCGGCAATGTAATTAGCATGCCGAATATTACTTGGAATGTGAATTGGAACGAAATCGCCAATAGATAAGACCATTTCACAATTTGGGAGCAAGTTAGAAGCAGAGCCTAAGGTGTAAATTATCGATAGTCCATATCTCGGAAACTATAAGAGATAATGCAATTTGGCAACCGGCAATGTAATTAGCATGCCGAATATTACTTGGAATGTGAATTGGAACGAAATCGCCAATAGATAAGACCATTTTACAATTTGGGCCCAAGTTAGAAGCAGAGCCTAAGGTGTAAATTATCGATAGTCCATATCTCGGAAACTATAAGAGATAATGCAATTTGGCAACCGGCAATGTAATTAGCATGCCGAATATTACTTGGAATGTGAATTGGAACGAAATCGCCAATAGATAAGACCATTTTACAATTTGGGCCCAAGTTAGAAGCAGAGCCTAAGGTGTAAATTATCGATAGTCCATATCTCGGAAACTATAAGAGATAATGCAATTTGGCAACCGGCAATGTAATTAGCATGCCGAATATTACTTGGAATGTGAATTGGAACGAAATCGCCAATAGATAAGACCATTTTACAATTTGGGCCCAAGTTAGAAGCAGAGCCTAAGGTGTAAATTATCGATAATCCATATCTCGGAAACTATAAGAGATAATGCAATTTGGCAACCGGCAATGTAATTAGCATGCCGAATATTACTTGGAATGTGAATTGGAACGAAATCGCCAATAGGTAAGACCATTTTACAATTTGGGCCCAAGTTAAAAGCAGAGCCTATGGTGTAAATTATCGATAGTCCATATCTCGGAAACTATAAGAGATAATGCAATTTGGCAACCGGCAATGTAATTAGCATGCCCAATATTACTTGGAATGTGAATTGGAACGAAATCGCCAATAGATAAGACCATTTTACAATTTGGGCCCAAGTTAGAAGCAGAGCCTAAGGTGTAAATTATCGATAGTCCATATCTCGGAAACTATAAGAGATAATTCAATTTGGCAACCGGCAATGTAATTAGCATGCCGAATATTACTTGGAATGTGAATTGGAACGAAATCGCCAATAGATAAGACCATTTTACAATTTGGGCCCAAGTTAGAAGCAGAGCCTAAGGTGTAAATTATCGATAGTCCATATCTCGGAAACTATAAGAGATAATGCAATTTGGCAACCGGCAATGTAATTAGCATGCCGAATATTACTTGGAATGTGAATTGGAACGAAATCGCCAATAGATAAGACCATTTTACAATTTGGGAGCAAGCTAGAAGCAGAGCCTAAGGTGTAAATTATCGATAGTCCATATCTCGGAAACTATAAGAGATAATGCAATTTCGCAACCGGCAATGAAATTAGCATGCCGAATATCACTTGGAATGTGAATTGGGACGAAATCGCCAATAGATAAGACCATTTTACAATTTGGGCCCAAGTTAGAAGCAGAGCCTAAGGTGTAAATTATCGATAGTCCATATCTCGGAAACTATAAGAGATAATGCAATTTGGCAACCGGCAATGTAATTAGCATGCCAAATATTACTTGGAATGTGAATTGGAACGAAATCGCCAATAGATAAGACCATTTTACAATTTGGGCCCAAGATAGAAGCAGAGCCTAAGGTGTAAAATATCGATAGTCCATATCTCGGAAACTATAAGAGATAATGCAATTTGGCAACCGGCAATGTAATTAGCATGCCGAATATTACTTGGAATGTGAATTGGAACGGAATCGCCAATAGGTAAGACCATTTTACAATTTGGGCCCAAGTTAGAAGCAGAGCCTAAGGTGTAAATTATCGATAGTCCATATCTCGGAAACTATAAGAGATAATGCAATTTGGCAACCGGCAATGTAATTAGCATGCCGAATATTACTTGGAATGTGAATTGGAACGAAATCGCCAATAGATAAGACCATTTTACAATTTGGGCCCAAATAAGACCATTTTACAATTTGGGATCAAGTTAGAAGCAGAGCCTAAGGTGTAAATTATCGATAGTCCATATCTCGGAAACTATAAGAGATAATGCAATTTGGCAACCGGCAATGTAATTAGCATGCCGAATATTACTTGGAATGTGAATTGGAACGAAATCGCCAATAGATAAGACCATTTTACAATTTGGGCCCAAGTTAGAAGCAGAGCCTAAGGTGTAAATTATCGATAGTCCATATCTCGGAAACTATAAGAGATAATGCAATTTGGCAACCGGCAATGTAATTAGCATGCCGAATATTACTTGGAATGTGAATTGGAACGAAATCGCCAATAGATAAGACCATTTTACAATTTGGGCCCAAGTTAGAAGCAGAGCCTAAGGTGTAAATTATCGATAGTCCATATCTTGGAAACTATAAGAGGTAATGCAATTTGGCAACCGGCAATGTAATTAGCATGCCGAATATTACTTGGAATGTGAATTGGAACGAAATCGCCAATAGATAAGACCATTTTACAATTTGGGCCCAAGTTAGAAGCAGAGCCTAAGGTGTAAATTATTGATAGTCCATATCTCGGAAACTATAAGAGATAATGCAATTTCGCAACCGGCAATGTAATTAGCATGCCGAATATCCCTTGGAATGTGAATTGGGACGAAATCGCCAATAGATAAGACCATTTTACAATTTGGGCCCAAGTTAGAAGCAGAGCCTAAGGTGTAAATTATCGATAGTCCATATCTCGGAAACTATAAGAGATAATGCAATTTGGCAACCGGCAATGTAATTAGCATGCCGAATATTACTTGGAATGTGAATTGGAACGAAATCGCCAATAGATAAGACCATTTTACAATTTGGGCCCAAGTTAGAAGCAGAGCCTAAGGTGTAAATTATCGATAGTCCATATCTCGGAAACTATAAGAGATAATGCAATTTGGCAACCGGCAATGTAATTAGCATGCCGAATATTACTTGGAATGTGAATTGGAACGAAATCGCCAATAGATAAGACCATTTTACAATTTGGGCCCAAGTTAGAAGCAGAGCCTAAGGTGTAAATTATCGATAGTCCATATCTCGGAAACTATAAGAGATAATGCAATTTCGCAACCGGCAATGTAATTAGCATGCCGAATATTACTTGGAGTGTGAATTGGAACGAAATCGCCAATAGATAAGACCATTTTACAATTTGGGCCCAAGTTAGAAGCAGAGCCTAAGGTGTAAATTATCGATAGTCCATATCTCGGAATCTATAAGAGATAATGCAATTTGGCAACCGGCAATGTAATTAGCATGCCGAATATTACTTGGAATGTGAATTGGAACGAAATCGCCAATAGATAAGACCAATTTACAATTTGGGCCCAAGTTAGAAGCAGAGCCTAAGGTGTAAATTATCGATAGTCCATATCTCGGAAACTATAAGAGATAATGCAATTTGGCAACCGGCAATGTAATTAGCATGCTGAATATTACTTGGAATGTGAATTGGAACGAAATCGCCAATAGATAAGACCATTTTACAATTTGGGCCCAAGTTAGAAGCAGAGCCTAAGGTGTAAATTATCGATAGTCCATATCTCGGAATCTATAAGAGATAATGCAATTTGGCAACCGGCAATGTAATTAGCATGCCGAATATTACTTGGAATGTGAATTGGAACGAAATCGCCAATAGATAAGACCAATTTACAATTTGGGCCCAAGTTAGAAGCAGAGCCTAAGGTGTAAATTATCGATAGTCCATATCTCGGAAACTATAAGAGATAATGCAATTTGGCAACCGGCAATGTAATTAGCATGCCCAATATTACTTGGAATGTGAATTGGAACGAAATCGCCAATAGATAAGACCATTTTACAATTTGGGCCCAAGTTAGAAGCAGAGCCTAAGGTGTAAATTATCGATAGTCCATATCTCGGAAACTATAAGAGATAATTCAATTTGGCAACCGGCAATGTAATTAGCATGCCGAATATTACTTGGAATGTGAATTGGAACGAAATCGCCAATAGATAAGACCATTTTACAATTTGGGCCCAAGTTAGAAGCAGAGCCTAAGGTGTAAATTATCGATAGTCCATATCTCGGAAACTATAAGAGATAATGCAATTTGGCAACCGGCAATGTAATTAGCATGCCGAATATTACTTGGAATGTGAATTGGAACGAAATCGCCAATAGATAAGACCATTTTACAATTTGGGAGCAAGCTAGAAGCAGAGCCTAAGGTGTAAATTATCGATAGTCCATATCTCGGAAACTATAAGAGATAATGCAATTTCGCAACCGGCAATGAAATTAGCATGCCGAATATCACTTGGAATGTGAATTGGGACGAAATCGCCAATAGATAAGACCATTTTACAATTTGGGCCCAAGTTAGAAGCAGAGCCTAAGGTGTAAATTATCGATAGTCCATATCTCGGAAACTATAAGAGATAATGCAATTTGGCAACCGGCAATGTAATTAGCATGCCAAATATTACTTGGAATGTGAATTGGAACGAAATCGCCAATAGATAAGACCATTTTACAATTTGGGCCCAAGATAGAAGCAGAGCCTAAGGTGTAAAATATCGATAGTCCATATCTCGGAAACTATAAGAGATAATGCAATTTGGCAACCGGCAATGTAATTAGCATGCCGAATATTACTTGGAATGTGAATTGGAACGGAATCGCCAATAGGTAAGACCATTTTACAATTTGGGCCCAAGTTAGAAGCAGAGCCTAAGGTGTAAATTATCGATAGTCCATATCTCGGAAACTATAAGAGATAATGCAATTTGGCAACCGGCAATGTAATTAGCATGCCGAATATTACTTGGAATGTGAATTGGAACGAAATCGCCAATAGATAAGACCATTTTACAATTTGGGCCCAAATAAGACCATTTTACAATTTGGGATCAAGTTAGAAGCAGAGCCTAAGGTGTAAATTATCGATAGTCCATATCTCGGAAACTATAAGAGATAATGCAATTTGGCAACCGGCAATGTAATTAGCATGCCGAATATTACTTGGAATGTGAATTGGAACGAAATCGCCAATAGATAAGACCATTTTACAATTTGGGCCCAAGTTAGAAGCAGAGCCTAAGGTGTAAATTATCGATAGTCCATATCTCGGAAACTATAAGAGATAATGCAATTTGGCAACCGGCAATGTAATTAGCATGCCGAATATTACTTGGAATGTGAATTGGAACGAAATCGCCAATAGATAAGACCATTTTACAATTTGGGCCCAAGTTAGAAGCAGAGCCTAAGGTGTAAATTATCGATAGTCCATATCTTGGAAACTATAAGAGGTAATGCAATTTGGCAACCGGCAATGTAATTAGCATGCCGAATATTACTTGGAATGTGAATTGGAACGAAATCGCCAATAGATAAGACCATTTTACAATTTGGGCCCAAGTTAGAAGCAGAGCCTAAGGTGTAAATTATTGATAGTCCATATCTCGGAAACTATAAGAGATAATGCAATTTCGCAACCGGCAATGTAATTAGCATGCCGAATATCCCTTGGAATGTGAATTGGGACGAAATCGCCAATAGATAAGACCATTTTACAATTTGGGCCCAAGTTAGAAGCAGAGCCTAAGGTGTAAATTATCGATAGTCCATATCTCGGAAACTATAAGAGATAATGCAATTTGGCAACCGGCAATGTAATTAGCATGCCGAATATTACTTGGAATGTGAATTGGAACGAAATCGCCAATAGATAAGACCATTTTACAATTTGGGCCCAAGTTAGAAGCAGAGCCTAAGGTGTAAATTATCGATAGTCCATATCTCGGAAACTATAAGAGATAATGCAATTTGGCAACCGGCAATGTAATTAGCATGCCGAATATTACTTGGAATGTGAATTGGAACGAAATCGCCAATAGATAAGACCATTTTACAATTTGGGCCCAAGTTAGAAGCAGAGCCTAAGGTGTAAATTATCGATAGTCCATATCTCGGAAACTATAAGAGATAATGCAATTTCGCAACCGGCAATGTAATTAGCATGCCGAATATTACTTGGAGTGTGAATTGGAACGAAATCGCCAATAGATAAGACCATTTTACAATTTGGGCCCAAGTTAGAAGCAGAGCCTAAGGTGTAAATTATCGATAGTCCATATCTCGGAATCTATAAGAGATAATGCAATTTGGCAACCGGCAATGTAATTAGCATGCCGAATATTACTTGGAATGTGAATTGGAACGAAATCGCCAATAGATAAGACCAATTTACAATTTGGGCCCAAGTTAGAAGCAGAGCCTAAGGTGTAAATTATCGATAGTCCATATCTCGGAAACTATAAGAGATAATGCAATTTGGCAACCGGCAATGTAATTAGCATGCTGAATATTACTTGGAATGTGAATTGGAACGAAATCGCCAATAGGTAAGACCATTTTACAATTTGGGCCCAAGTTAGAAGCAGAGCCTAAGGTGTAAATTATCGATAGTCCATATCTCGGAAACTATAAGAGATAATTCAATTTGGCAACCGGCAATGTAATTAGCATGCCGAATATTACTTGGAATGTGAATTGGAACGAAATCGCCAATAGATAAGACCATTTTACAATTTGGGCCCAAGTTAGAAGCAGAGCCTAAGGTGTAAATTATCGATAGTCCATATCTCGGAAACTATAAGAGATAATGCAATTTGGCAACCGGCAATGTAATTAGCATGCCGAATATTACTTGGAATGTGAATTGGAACGAAATCGCCAATAGATAAGACCATTTTACAATTTGTGCCCAAGTTAGAAGCAGAGCCTAAGGTGTAAATTATCGATAGTCCATATCTCGGAAACTATAAGAGATAATGCAATTTGGCAACCGGAAATGTAATTAGCATGCCGAATATTATTTGGAATGTGAATTGCAACTAAATCGCCAATAGATAAGACCATTTTACAATTTGGGCCCAAGTTAGAAGCAGAGTCTAAGGTGTAAATTATCGATAGTCCATATCTCGGAAACTATAAGAGATAATGCAATTTGGCAACCGGCAATGTAATTAGCATGCCGAATATTACTTGGAATGTGAATTGGAACGAAATCGCCAATAGATAAGACCATTTTACAATTTGGGCCCAAGTTAGAAGCAGAGCCTAAGGTGTAAATTATCGATAGTCCATATCTCGGAAACTATAAGAGATAATGCAATTTCGCAACCGGCAATGTAATTAGCATGCCGAATATCACTTATAATGTGAATTGGGACGAAATCGCCAATAGATAAGACCATTTTACAATTTGGGCCCAAGTTAGAAGCAGAGCCTAAGGTGTAAATTATCGATAGTCCATATCTCGGAAACTATAAGAGATAATGCAATTTGGCAACCGGCAATGTAATTAGCATGCCGAATATTACTTGGAATGTGAATTGGAACGAAATCGCCAATAGATAAGACCATTTTACAATTTGGGCCCAAGTTAGAAGCAGAGCCTAAGGTGTAAATTATCGATAGTCCATATCTCGGAAACTATAAGAGATAATGCAATTTGGCAACCGGAAATGTAATTAGCATGCCGAATATTATTTGGAATGTGAATTGCAACTAAATCGCCAATAGATAAGACCATTTTACAATTTGGGCCCAAGTTAGAAGCAGAGTCTAAGGTGTAAATTATCGATAGTCCATATCTCGGAAACTATAAGAGATAATGCAATTTGGCAACCGGCAATGTAATTAGCATGCCGAATATTACTTGGAATGTGAATTGGAACGAAATCGCCAATAGATAAGACCATTTTACAATTTGGGCCCAAGTTAGAATATTACTTGGAATGTGAATTGGAACGAAATCGCCAATAGATAAGACCATTTTACAATTTGGGCCCAAGTTAGAAGCAGAGCCTAAGGTGTAAATTATCGATAGTCCATATCTCGGAAACTATAAGAGATAATGCAATTTGGCAACCGGCAATGTAATAAGCATGCCGAATATTACTTGGAATGTGAATTGGAACGAAATCGCCAATAGATAAGACCATTTTACAATTTGGGCCCAAGTTAGAAACAGAGCCTAAGGTGTAAATTATTGATAGTCCATATCTCGGAAACTATAAGAGATAATGCAATTTGGCAACCGGCAACGTAATTAGCATGCCGAATATTACTTGGAATGTGAATTGGAACGAAATCGCCAATAGATAAGACCATTTTACAATTTGGGCCCAAGTTAGAAGCAGAGCCTAAGGTGTAAATTATCGATAGTCCATATCTCGGAAACTATAAGAGATAATGCAATTTGGCAACCGGCAATATAATTAGCATGCCGAATATTACTTGGAATGTGAATTGGAACGAAATCGCCAATAGATAAGACCATTTTACAATTTGGGCCCAAGTTAGAAGCAGAGCCTAAGGTGTAAATTATCGATAGTCCATAT
This sequence comes from Rhynchophorus ferrugineus, assembly GCF_030347505.1. Lineage (NCBI taxonomy): Eukaryota > Metazoa > Arthropoda > Insecta > Coleoptera > Curculionidae > Rhynchophorus > Rhynchophorus ferrugineus. Next base: position 43,485 of record NW_027472744.1, on the reverse strand, counting down.
CTCGGAAACTATAAGAGATAATGCAATTTGGCAACCGGCAATGTAATTAGCATGCCGAATATTACTTGGAATGTGAATTGGAACGAAATCGCCAATAGATAAGACCATTTTACAATTTGGGCCCAAGTTAGAAGCAGAGCCTAAGGTGTAAATTATTGATAGTCCATATCTCGGAAACTATAAGAGATAATGCAATTTCGCAACCGGCAATGTAATTAGCATGCCGAATATCACTTGGAATGTGAATTGGGACGAAATCGCCAATAGATAAGACCATTTTACATTTTGGGCCCAAGTTAGAAGCAGAGCCTAAGGTGTAAATTATCGATAGTCCATATCTCGGAAACTATAAGAGATAATGCAATTTGGCAACCGGCAATGTAATTAGCATGCCGAATATTACTTGGAATGTGAATTGAAACGAAATCGCCAATAGATAAGACCATTTTACAATTTGGGCCCAAGTTAGAAGCAGAGCCTAAGGTGTAAATTATCGATAGTCCATATCTCGGAAACTATAAGAGATAATGCAATTTGGCAACCGGCAATGTAATTAGCATGCCGAATATTACTTGGAATGTGAATTGGAACGAAATCGCCAATAGATAAGACCATTTTACAATTTGGGCCCAAGTTAGAAGCAGAGCCTAAGGTGTAAATTATCGATAGTCCATATCTCGGAAACTATAAGAGATAATGCAATTTGGCAACCGGCAATGTAATTAGCATGCCGAATATTACTTGGAATGTGAATTGGAACGAAATCGCCAATAGATAAGACCATTTTACAATTTGGGCCCAAGTTAGAAGCAGAGCCTAAGGTGTAAATTATCGATAGTCCATATCTCGGAAACTATAAGAGATAATGCAATTTGGCAACCGGCAATGTAATTAGCATGCCGAATATTACTTGGAATGTGAATTGGAACGAAATCGCCAATAGATAAGACCATTTTACAATTTGGACCCAAGTTAGAAGCAGAGCCTAAGGTGTAAATTATTGATAGTCCATATCTCGGAAACTATAAGAGATAATGCAATTTCGCAACCGGCAATGTAATTAGCATGCCGAATATCACTTGGAATGTGAATTGGGACGAAATCGCCAATAGATAAGACCATTTTACAATTTGGGCCCAAGTTAGAAGCAGAGCCTAAGGTGTAAATTATCGATAGTCCATATCTCGGAAACTATAAGAGATAATGCAATTTGGCAACCGGCAATGTAATTAGCATGCCGAATATAACTTGGAATGTGAATTGGAATGAAATCGCCAATAGATAAGACCATTTTACAATTTGGGCCCAAGTTAGAAGCAGAGCCTAAGGTGTAAATTATCGATAGTCCATATCTCGGAAACTATAAGAGATAATGCAATTTGGCAACCGGCAATGTAATTAGCATGCCGAATATTACTTGGAATGTGAATTGGAACGAAATCGCCAATAGATAAGACCATTTTACAATTTGGACCCAAGTTAGAAGCAGAGCCTAAGGTGTAAATTATTGATAGTCCATATCTCGGAAACTATAAGAGATAATGCAATTTCGCAACCGGCAATGTAATTAGCATGCCGAATATCACTTGGAATGTGAATTGGGACGAAATCGCCAATAGATAAGACCATTTTACAATTTGGGCCCAAGTTAGAAGCAGAGCCTAAGGTGTAAATTATCGATAGTCCATATCTCGGAAACTATAAGAGATAATGCAATTTGGCAACCGGCAATGTAATTAGCATGCCGAATATTACTTGGAATGTGAATTGGAACGAAATCGCCAATAGATAAGACCATTTTACAATCTGGGCCCAAGTTAGAAGCAGAGCCTAAGGTGTAAATTATCGATAGTCCATATCTCGGAAACTATAAGAGATAATGCAATTTGGCAACCGGCAATGTAATTAGCATGGCCAATATTACTTGGAATGTGAATTGGAACGAAATCGCCAATAGATAAGACCATTTTACAATTTGGGCCCAAGTTAGAAGCAGAGCCTAAGGTGTAAATTATCGATAGTCCATATCTCGGAAACTATAAGAGATAATTCAATTTGGCAACCGGCAATGTAATTAGCATGCCGAATATTACTTTTAATGTGAATTGGAACGAAATCGCCAATAGATAATACCATTTTACAATTTGGGCCCAAGTTAGAAGCAATGCCTAAGGTGTAAATTATCGATAGTCCATATCTCGGAAACTATAAGAGATAATGCAATTTGGCAACCGGCAATGTAATTAGCATGCCGAATATTACTTGGAATGTGAATTGGAACGAAATGGCCAATAGATAAGACCATTTTACAATTTGGGCCCAAGTTAGAAGCAGAGCCTAAGGTGTAAATTATCGATAGTCCATATCTCGGAAACTATAAGAGATAATTCAATTTGGCATCCGGCAATGTAATTAGCATGCCGAATATTACTTGGAATGTGAATTGGAACGAAATCGCCAATAGATAAGACCATTTTACAATTTGGGCCCAAGTTAGAAGCAGAGCCTAAGGTGTAAATTATCGATAGTCCATATCTCGGAAACTATAAGAGATAATGCAATTTGGCAACCGGCAATGTAATTAGCATGCCGAATATTACTTGGAATGTGAATTGGAACGAAATCGCCAATAGATAAGACCATTTTACAATTTGGGAGCAAGTTAGAAGCAGAGCCTAAGGTGTAAATTATCGATAGTCCATATCTCGGAAACTATAAGAGATAATGCAATTTGGCAACGGGCAATGTAATTAGCATGCCGAATATTACTTGGAATGTGAATTGGAACGAAATCGCCAATAGATAAGACCATTTTACAATTTGGGCCCAAGTTAGAAGCAGAGCCTAAGGTGTAAATTATCGATAGTCCATATCTCGGAAACTATAAGAGATAATGCAATTTGGCAACCGGCAATGTAATTAGCATGCCGAATATTACTTGGAATGTGAATTGGAACGAAATCGCCAATAGATAAGACCATTTTACAATTTGGGCCCAAGTTAGAAGCAGAGCCTAAGGTGTAAATTATCGATAGTCCATATCTCGGAAACTATAAGAGATAATGCAATTTGGCAACCGGCAATGTAATTAGCATGCCGAATATTACTTGGAATGTGAATTGGAACGAAATCGCCAATAGATAAGACCATTTTACAATTTGGGCCCAAGTTAGAAGCAGAGCCTAAGGTGTAAATTATCGATAATCCATATCTCGGAAACTATAAGAGATAATGCAATTTGGCAACCGGCAATGTAATTAGCATGCCGAATATTACTTGGAATGTGAATTGGAACGAAATCGCCAATAGGTAAGACCATTTTACAATTTGGGCCCAAGTTAAAAGCAGAGCCTATGGTGTAAATTATCGATAGTCCATATCTCGGAAACTATAAGAGATAATGCAATTTGGCAACCGGCAATGTAATTAGCATGCCCAATATTACTTGGAATGTGAATTGGAACGAAATCGCCAATAGATAAGACCATTTTACAATTTGGGCCCAAGTTAGAAGCAGAGCCTAAGGTGTAAATTATCGATAGTCCATATCTCGGAAACTATAAGAGATAATTCAATTTGGCAACCGGCAATGTAATTAGCATGCCGAATATTACTTGGAATGTGAATTGGAACGAAATCGCCAATAGATAAAACCATTTTACAATTTGGGCCCAAGTTAGAAGCAGAGCCTAAGGTGTAAATTATCGATAGTCCATATCTCGGAAACTATAAGAGATAATGCAATTTGGCAACCGGCAATGTAATTAGCATGCCGAATATTACTTGGAATGTGAATTGGAACGAAATCGCCAATAGATAAGACCATTTTACAATTTGGGAGCAAGTTAGAAGCAGAGCCTAAGGTGTAAATTATCGATAGTCCATATCTCGGAAACTATAAGAGATAATGCAATTTCGCAACCGGCAATGAAATTAGCATGCCGAATATCACTTGGAATGTGAATTGGGACGAAATCGCCAATAGATAAGACCATTTTACAATTTGGGCCCAAGTTAGAAGCAGAGCCTAAGGTGTAAATTATCGATAGTCCATATCTCGGAAACTATTGGAGATAATGCAATTTGGCAACCGGCAATGTAATTAGCATGCCAAATATTACTTGGAATGTGAATTGGAACGAAATCGCCAATAGATAAGACCATTTTACAATTTGGGCCCAAGTTAGAAGCAGAGCCTAAGGTGTAAATTATCGATAGTCCATATCTCGGAAACTATAAGAGATAATGCAATTTCGCAACCGGCAATGAAATTAGCATGCCGAATATCACTTGGAATGTGAATTGGGACGAAATCGCCAATAGATAAGACCATTTTACAATTTGGGCCCAAGTTAGAAGCAGAGCCTAAGGTGTAAATTATCGATAGTCCATATCTCGGAAACTATTGGAGATAATGCAATTTGGCAACCGCCAATGTAATTAGCATGCCGAATATTACTTGGAATGTGAATTGGAACGAAATCGCAAATAGATAAGACCATTTTACAATTTGGACCCAAGTTAGAAGCAGAGCCTAAGGTGTAAATTATTGATAGTCCATATCTCGGAAACTATAAGAGATAATGCAATTTCGCAACCGGCAATGTAATTAGCATGCCGAATATCACTTGGAATGTGAATTGGGACGAAATCGCCAATAGATAAGACCATTTTACAATTTGGGCCCAAGTTAGAAGCAGAGCCTAAGGTGTAAATTATCGATAGTCCATATCTCGGAAACTATAAGAGATAATGCAATTTGGCAACCGGCAATGTAATTAGCATGCCGAATATTACTTGGAATGTGAATTGGAACGAAATCGCCAATAGATAAGACCATTTTACAATCTGGGCCCAAGTTAGAAGCAGAGCCTAAGGTGTAAATTATCGATAGTCCATATCTCGGAAACTATAAGAGATAATGCAATTTGGCAACCGGCAATGTAATTAGCATGGCCAATATTACTTGGAATGTGAATTGGAACGAAATCGCCAATAGATAAGACCATTTTACAATTTGGGCCCAAGTTAGAAGCAGAGCCTAAGGTGTAAATTATCGATAGTCCATATCTCGGAAACTATAAGAGATAATTCAATTTGGCAACCGGCAATGTAATTAGCATGCCGAATATTACTTTTAATGTGAATTGGAACGAAATCGCCAATAGATAAGACCATTTTACAATTTGGGCCCAAGTTAGAAGCAATGCCTAAGGTGTAAATTATCGATAGTCCATATCTCGGAAACTATAAGAGATAATGCAATTTGGCAACCGGCAATGTAATTAGCATGCCGAATATTACTTGGAATGTGAATTGGAACGAAATCGCCAATAGATAAGACCATTTTACAATTTGGGCCCAAGTTAGAAGCAGAGCCTAAGGTGTAAATTATCGATAGTCCATATCTCGGAAACTATAAGAGATAATTCAATTTGGCATCCGGCAATGTAATTAGCATGCCGAATATTACTTGGAATGTGAATTGGAACGAAATCGCCAATAGATAAGACCATTTTACAATTTGGGCCCAAGTTAGAAGCAGAGCCTAAGGTGTAAATTATCGATAGTCCATATCTCGGAAACTATAAGAGATAATGCAATTTGGCAACCGGCAATGTAATTAGCATGCCGAATATTACTTGGAATGTGAATTGGAACGAAATCGCCAATAGATAAGACCATTTTACAATTTGGGAGCAAGTTAGAAGCAGAGCCTAAGGTGTAAATTATCGATAGTCCATATCTCGGAAACTATAAGAGATAATGCAATTTGGCAACCGGCAATGTAATTAGCATGCCGAATATTACTTGGAATGTGAATTGGAACGAAATCGCCAATAGATAAGACCATTTTACAATTTGGGCCCAAGTTAGAAGCAGAGCCTAAGGTGTAAATTATCGATAGTCCATATCTCGGAAACTATAAGAGATAATGCAATTTGGCAACCGGCAATGTAATTAGCATGCCGAATATTACTTGGAATGTGAATTGGAACGAAATCGCCAATAGATAAGAAAATTTTACAATTTGGGCCCAAGTTAGAAGCAGAGCCTAAGGTGTAAATTATCGATAGTCCATATCTCGGAAACTATAAGAGATAATGCAATTTGGCAACCGGCAATGTAATTAGCATGCCGAATATTACTTGGAATGTGAATTGGAACGAAATCGCCAATAGATAAGACCATTTTACAATTTGGGCCCAAGTTAGAAGCAGAGCCTAAGGTGTAAATTATCGATAATCCATATCTCGGAAACTATAAGAGATAATGCAATTTGGCAACCGGCAATGTAATTAGCATGCCGAATATTACTTGGAATGTGAATTGGAACGAAATCGCCAATAGGTAAGACCATTTTACAATTTGGGCCCAAGTTAAAAGCAGAGCCTATGGTGTAAATTATCGATAGTCCATATCTCGGAAACTATAAGAGATAATGCAATTTGGCAACCGGCAATGTAATTAGCATGCCCAATATTACTTGGAATGTGAATTGGAACGAAATCGCCAATAGATAAGACCATTTTACAATTTGGGCCCAAGTTAGAAGCAGAGCCTAAGGTGTAAATTATCGATAGTCCATATCTCGGAAACTATAAGAGATAATTCAATTTGGCAACCGGCAATGTAATTAGCATGCCGAATATTACTTGGAATGTGAATTGGAACGAAATCGCCAATAGATAAGACCATTTTACAATTTGGGCCCAAGTTAGAAGCAGAGCCTAAGGTGTAAATTATCGATAGTCCATATCTCGGAAACTATAAGAGATAATGCAATTTGGCAACCGGCAATGTAATTAGCATGCCGAATATTACTTGGAATGTGAATTGGAACGAAATCGCCAATAGATAAGACCATTTTACAATTTGGGAGCAAGTTAGAAGCAGAGCCTAAGGTGTAAATTATCGATAGTCCATATCTCGGAAACTATAAGAGATAATGCAATTTCGCAACCGGCAATGAAATTAGCATGCCGAATATCACTTGGAATGTGAATTGGGACGAAATCGCCAATAGATAAGACCATTTTACAATTTGGGCCCAAGTTAGAAGCAGAGCCTAAGGTGTAAATTATCGATAGTCCATATCTCGGAAACTATAAGAGATAATGCAATTTGGCAACCGGCAATGTAATTAGCATGCCAAATATTACTTGGAATGTGAATTGGAACGAAATCGCCAATAGATAAGACCATTTTACAATTTGGGCCCAAGATAGAAGCAGAGCCTAAGGTGTAAATTATCGATAGTCCATATCTCGGAAACTATAAGAGATAATGCAATTTGGCAACCGGCAATGTAATTAGCATGCCGAATATTACTTGGAATGTGAATTGGAACGGAATCGCCAATAGGTAAGACCATTTTACAATTTGGGCCCAAGTTAGAAGCAGAGCCTAAGGTGTAAATTATCGATAGTCCATATCTCGGAAACTATAAGAGATAATGCAATTTGGCAACCGGCAATGTAATTAGCATGCCGAATATTACTTGGAATGTGAATTGGAACGGAATCGCCAATAGGTAAGACCATTTTACAATTTGGGCCCAAGTTAGAAGCAGAGCCTAAGGTGTAAATTATCGATAGTCCATATCTCGGAAACTATAAGAGATAATGCAATTTGGCAACCGGCAATGTAATTAGCATGCCGAATATTACTTGGAATGTGAATTGGAACGGAATCGCCAATAGGTAAGACCATTTTACAATTTGGGCCCAAGTTAAAAGCAGAGCCTATGGTGTAAATAATCGATAGTCCATATCTCGGAAACTATAAGAGATAATGCAATTTGGCAACCGGCAATGTAATTAGCATGCCCAATATTACTTGGAATGTGAATTGGAACGAAATCGCCAATAGATAAGACCATTTTACAATTTGGGCCCAAGTTAGAAGCAGAGCCTAAGGTGTAAATTATCGATAGTCCATATCTCGGAAACTATAAGAGATAATTCAATTTGGCAACCGGCAATGTAATTAGCATGCCGAATATTACTTGGAATGTGAATTGGAACGAAATCGCCAATAGATAAGACCATTTTACAATTTGGGCCCAAGTTAGAAGCAGAGCCTAAGGTTTAAATTATCGATAGTCCATATCTCGGAAACTATAAGAGATAATGCAATTTGGCAACCGGCAATGTAATTAGCATGCCGAATATTACTTGGAATGTGAATTGGAACGAAATCGCCAATAGATAAGACCATTTTACAATTTGGGAGCAAGTTAGAAGCAGAGCCTAAGGTGTAAATTATCGATAGTCCATATCTCGGAAACTATAAGAGATAATGCAATTTCGCAACCGGCAATGAAATTAGCATGCCGAATATCACTTGGAATGTGAATTGGGACGAAATCGCCAATAGATAAGACCATTTTACAATTTGGGCCCAAGTTAGAAGCAGAGCCTAAGGTGTAAATTATCGATAGTCCATATCTCGGAAACTATAAGAGATAATGCAATTTGGCAACCGGCAATGTAATTAGCATGCCAAATATTACTTGGAATGTGAATTGGAACGAAATCGCCAATAGATAAGACCATTTTACAATTTGGGCCCAAGATAGAAGCAGAGCCTAAGGTGTAAATTATCGATAGTCCATATCTCGGAAACTATAAGAGATAATGCAATTTGGCAACCGGCAATGTAATTAGCATGCCGAATATTACTTGGAATGTGAATTGGAACGGAATCGCCAATAGGTAAGACCATTTTACAATTTGGGCCCAAGTTAGAAGCAGAGCCTAAGGTGTAAATTATCGATAGTCCATATCTCGGAAACTATAAGAGATAATGCAATTTGGCAACCGGCAATGTAATTAGCATGCCGAATATTACTTGGAATGTGAATTGGAACGAAATCGCCAATAGATAAGACCATTTTACAATTTGGGCCCAAATAAGACCATTTTACAATTTGGGATCAAGTTAGAAGCAGAGCCTAAGGTGTAAATTATCGATAGTCCATATCTCGGAAACTATAAGAGATAATGCAATTTGGCAACCGGCAATGTAATTAGCATGCCGAATATTACTTGGAATGTGAATTGGAACGAAATCGCCAATAGATAAGACCATTTTACAATTTGGGCCCAAGTTAGAAGCAGAGCCTAAGGTGTAAATTATCGATAGTCCATATCTCGGAAACTATAAGAGATAATGCAATTTGGCAACCGGCAATGTAATTAGCATGCCGAATATTACTTGGAATGTGAATTGGAACGAAATCGCCAATAGATAAGACCATTTTACAATTTGGGCCCAAGTTAGAAGCAAAGCCTAAGGTGTAAATTATCGATAGTCCATATCTTGGAAACTATAAGAGATAATGCAATTTGGCAACCGGCAATGTAATTAGCATGCCGAATATTACTTGGAATGTGAATAGGAACGAAATCGCCAATAGATAAGACCATTTTACAATTTGGGCCCAAGTTAGAAGCAGAGCCTAAGGTGTAAATTATTGATAGTCCATATCTCGGAAACTATAAGAGATAATGCAATTTCGCAACCGGCAATGTAATTAGCATGCCGAATATCCCTTGGAATGTGAATTGGGACGAAATCGCCAATAGATAAGACCATTTTACAATTTGGGCCCAAGTTAGAAGCAGAGCCTAAGGTGTAAATTATCGATAGTCCATATCTCGGAAACTATAAGAGATAATGCAATTTGGCAACCGGCAATGTAATTAGCATGCCGAATATTACTTGGAATGTGAATTGGAACGAAATCGCCAATAGATAAGACCATTTTACAATTTGGGCCCAAGTTAGAAGCAGAGCCTAAGGTGTAAATTATCGATAGTCCATATCTCGGAAACTATAAGAGATAATGCAATTTGGCAACCGGCAATGTAATTAGCATGCCGAATATTACTTGGAATGTGAATTGGAACGAAATCGCCAATAGATAAGACCATTTTACAATTTGGGCCCAAGTTAGAAGCAGAGCCTAAGGTGTAAATTATCGATAGTCCATATCTCGGAAACTATAAGAGATAATGCAATTTCGCAACCGGCAATGTAATTAGCATGCCGAATATTACTTGTAGTGTGAATTGGAACGAAATCGCCAATAGATAAGACCATTTTACAATTTGGGCCCAAGTTAGAAGCAGAGCCTAAGGTGTAAATTATCGATAGTCCATATCTCGGAATCTATAAGAGATAATGCAATTTGGCAACCGGCAATGTAATTAGCATGCCGAATATTACTTGGAATGTGAATTGGAACGAAATCGCCAATAGATAAGACCAATTTACAATTTGGGCCCAAGTTAGAAGCAGAGCCTAAGGTGTAAATTATCGATAGTCCATATCTCGGAAACTATAAGAGATAATGCAATTTGGCAACCGGCAATGTAATTAGCATGCTGAATATTACTTGGAATGTGAATTGGAACGAAATCGCCAATAGGTAAGACCATTTTACAATTTGGGCCCAAGTTAGAAGCAGAGCCTAAGGTGTAAATTATCGATAGTCCATATCTCGGAAACTATAAGAGATAATTCAATTTGGCAACCGGCAATGTAATTAGCATGCCGAATATTACTTGGAATGTAAATTGGAACGAAATCGCCAATAGATAAGACCATTTTACAATTTGGGCCCAAGTTAGAAGCAGAGCCTAAGGTGTAAATTATCGATAGTCCATATCTCGGAAACTATAAGAGATAATGCAATTTGGCAACCGGCAATGTAATTAGCATGCCGAATATTACTTGGAATGTGAATTGGAACGAAATCGCCAATAGATAAAACCATTTTACAATTTTTGCCCAAGTTAGAAGCAGAGCCTAAGGTGTAAATTATCGATAGTCCATATCTCGGAAACTATAAGAGATAATGCAATTTGGCAACCGGAAATGTAATTAGCATGCCGAATATTATTTGGAATGTGAATTGCAACTAAATCGCCAATAGATAAGACCATTTTACAATTTGGGCCCAAGTTAGAAGCAGAGTCTAAGGTGTAAATTATCGATAGTCCATATCTCGGAAACTATAAGAGATAATGCAATTTGGCAACCGGCAATGTAATTAGCATGCCGAATATTACTTGGAATGTGAATTGGAACGAAATCGCCAATAGATAAGACCATTTTACAATTTGGGCCCAAGTTAGAAGCAGAGCCTAAGGTGTAAATTATCGATAGTCCATATCTCGGAAACTATAAGAGATAATGCAATTTCGCAACCGGCAATGTAATTAGCATGCCGAATATCACTTATAATGTGAATTGGGACGAAATCGCCAATAGATAAGACCATTTTACAATTTGGGCCCAAGTTAGAAGCAGAGCCTAAGGTGTAAATTATCGATAGTCCATATCTCGGAAACTATAAGAGATAATGCAATTTGGCAACCGGCAATGTAATTAGCATGCCGAATATTACTTGGAATGTGAATTGGAACTAAATCGCCAATAGATAAGACCATTTTACAATTTGGGCCCAAGTTAGAAGCAGAGCCTAAGGTGTAAATTATCGATAGTCCATATCTCGGAAACTATAAGAGATAATGCAATTTGGCAACCGGCAATGTAATTAGCATGCCGAATATTACTTGGAATGTGAATTGGAACGAAATCGCCAATAGATAAGACCATTTTACAATTTGGGCCCAAGTTAGAAGCAGAGCCTAAGGTGTAAATTATCGATAGTCCATATCTCGGAAACTATAAGAGATAATGCAATTTGGCAACCGGAAATGTAATTAGCATGCCGAATATTATTTGGAATGTGAATTGCAACTAAATCGCCAATAGATAAGACCATTTTACAATTTGGGCCCAAGTTAGAAGCAGAGTCTAAGGTGTAAATTATCGATAGTCCATATCTCGGAAACTATAAGAGATAATGCAATTTGACAACCGGCAATGTAATTAGCATGCCGAATATTACTTGGAATGTGAATTGGAACGAAATCGCCAATAGATAAGACCATTTTACAATTTGGGCCCAAGTTAGAAGCAGAGCCTAAGGTGTAAATTATCGATAGTCCATATCTCGGAAACTATAAGAGATAATGCAATTTCGCAACCGGCAATGTAATTAGCATGCCGAATATCACTTATAATGTGAATTGGGACGAAATCGCCAATAGATAAGACCATTTTACAATTTGGGCCCAAGTTAGAAGCAGAGCCTAAGGTGTAAATTATCGATAGTCCATATCTCGGAAACTATAAGAGATAATGCAATTTGGCAACCGGCAATGTAATTAGCATGCCGAATATTACTTGGAATGTGAATTGGAACGAAATCGCCAATAGATAAGACCATTTTACAATTTGGGCCCAAGTTAGAAGCAGAGCCTAAGGTGTAAATTATCGATAGTCCATATCTCGGAAACTATAAGAGATAATGCAATTTGGCAACCGGCAATGTAATTAGCATGCCGAATATTACTTGGAATGTGAATTGGAACGAAATCGCCAATAGATAAGACCATTTTACAATTTGGGCCCAAGTTAGAAGCAGAGCCTAAGGTGTAAATTATCGATAGTCCATATCTCGGAAACTATAAGAGATAATGCAATTTGGCAACCGGCAATGTAATTAGCATGCCGAATATTACTTGGAATGTGAATTGGAACGAAATCGCCAATAGATAAGACCATTTTACAATTTGGGCCCAAGTTAGAAGCAGAGCCTAAGGTGTAAATTATCGATAGTCCATATCTCGGAAACTATAAGAGATAATGCAATTTGGCAACCGGCAATGTAATTAGCATGCCAAATATTACTTGGAATGTGAATTGGAACGAAATCGCCAATAGATAAGACCATTTTACAATTTGGGCCCAAGATAGAAGCAGAGCCTAAGGTGTAAATTATCGATAGTCCATATCTCGGAAACTATAAGAGATAATGCAATTTGGCAACCGGCAATGTAATTAGCATGCCGAATATTACTTGGAATGTGAATTGGAACGGAATCGCCAATAGGTAAGACCATTTTACAATTTGGGCCCAAGTTAGAAGCAGAGCCTAAGGTGTAAATTATCGATAGTCCATATCTCGGAAACTATAAGAGATAATGCAATTTGGCAACCGGCAATGTAATTAGCATGCCGAATATTACTTGGAATGTGAATTGGAACGAAATCGCCAATAGATAAGACCATTTTACAATTTGGGCCCAAATAAGACCATTTTACAATTTGGGATCAAGTTAGAAGCAGAGCCTAAGGTGTAAATTATCGATAGTCCATATCTCGGAAACTATAAGAGATAATGCAATTTGGCAACCGGCAATGTAATTAGCATGCCGAATATTACTTGGAATGTGAATTGGAACGAAATCGCCAATAGATAAGACCATTTTACAATTTGGGCCCAAGTTAGAAGCAGAGCCTAAGGTGTAAATTATCGATAGTCCATATCTCGGAAACTATAAGAGATAATGCAATTTGGCAACCGGCAATGTAATTAGCATGCCGAATATTACTTGGAATGTGAATTGGAACGAAATCGCCAATAGATAAGACCATTTTACAATTTGGGCCCAAGTTAGAAGCAAAGCCTAAGGTGTAAATTATCGATAGTCCATATCTTGGAAACTATAAGAGATAATGCAATTTGGCAACCGGCAATGTAATTAGCATGCCGAATATTACTTGGAATGTGAATAGGAACGAAATCGCCAATAGATAAGACCATTTTACAATTTGGGCCCAAGTTAGAAGCAGAGCCTAAGGTGTAAATTATTGATAGTCCATATCTCGGAAACTATAAGAGATAATGCAATTTCGCAACCGGCAATGTAATTAGCATGCCGAATATCCCTTGGAATGTGAATTGGGACGAAATCGCCAATAGATAAGACCATTTTACAATTTGGGCCCAAGTTAGAAGCAAAGCCTAAGGTGTAAATTATCGATAGTCCATATCTTGGAAACTATAAGAGATAATGCAATTTGGCAACCGGCAATGTAATTAGCATGCCGAATATTACTTGGAATGTGAATAGGAACGAAATCGCCAATAGATAAGACCATTTTACAATTTGGGCCCAAGTTAGAAGCAGAGCCTAAGGTGTAAATTATCGATAGTCCATATCTCGGAAACTATAAGAGATAATGCAATTTGGCAACCGGCAATGTAATTAGCATGCCGAATATTACTTGGAATGTGAATTGGAACGAAATCGCCAATAGATAAGACCATTTTACAATTTGGGCCCAAGTTAGAAGCAGAGCCTAAGGTGTAAATTATCGATAGTCCATATCTCGGAAACTATAAGAGATAATGCAATTTGGCAACCGGCAATGTAATTAGCATGCCGAATATTACTTGGAGTGTGAATTGGAACGAAATCGCCAATAGATAAGACCATTTTACAATTTGGGCCCAAGTTAGAAGCAGAGCCTAAGGTGTAAATTATCGATAGTCCATATCTCGGAATCTATAAGAGATAATGCAATTTGGCAACCGGCAATGTAATTAGCATGCCGAATATTACTTGGAATGTGAATTGGAACGAAATCGCCAATAGATAAGACCAATTTACAATTTGGGCCCAAGTTAGAAGCAGAGCCTAAGGTGTAAATTATCGATAGTCCATATCTCGGAAACTATAAGAGATAATGCAATTTGGCAACCGGCAATGTAATTAGCATGCTGAATATTACTTGGAATGTGAATTGGAACGAAATCGCCAATAGGTAAGACCATTTTACAATTTGGGCCCAAGTTAGAAGCAGAGCCTAAGGTGTAAATTATCGATAGTCCATATCTCGGAAACTATAAGAGATAATTCAATTTGGCAACCGGCAATGTAATTAGCATGCCGAATATTACTTGGAATGTAAATTGGAACGAAATCGCCAATAGATAAGACCATTTTACAATTTGGGCCCAAGTTAGAAGCAGAGCCTAAGGTGTAAATTATCGATAGTCCATATCTCGGAAACTATAAGAGATAATGCAATTTGGCAACCGGCAATGTAATTAGCATGCCGAATATTACTTGGAATGTGAATTGGAACGAAATCGCCAATAGATAAAACCATTTTACAATTTTTGCCCAAGTTAGAAGCAGAGCCTAAGGTGTAAATTATCGATAGTCCATATCTCGGAAACTATAAGAGATAATGCAATTTGGCAACCGGAAATGTAATTAGCATGCCGAATATTATTTGGAATGTGAATTGCAACTAAATCGCCAATAGATAAGACCATTTTACAATTTGGGCCCAAGTTAGAAGCAGAGTCTAAGGTGTAAATTATCGATAGTCCATATCTCGGAAACTATAAGAGATAATGCAATTTGGCAACCGGCAATGTAATTAGCATGCCGAATATTACTTGGAATGTGAATTGGAACGAAATCGCCAATAGATAAGACCATTTTACAATTTGGGCCCAAGTTAGAAGCAGAGCCTAAGGTGTAAATTATCGATAGTCCATATCTCGGAAACTATAAGAGATAATGCAATTTCGCAACCGGCAATGTAATTAGCATGCCGAATATCACTTATAATGTGAATTGGGACGAAATCGCCAATAGATAAGACCATTTTACAATTTGGGCCCAAGTTAGAAGCAGAGCCTAAGGTGTAAATTATCGATAGTCCATATCTCGGAAACTATAAGAGATAATGCAATTTGGCAACCGGCAATGTAATTAGCATGCCGAATATTACTTGGAATGTGAATTGGAACGAAATCGCCAATAGATAAGACCATTTTACAATTTGGGCCCAAGTTAGAAGCAGAGCCTAAGGTGTAAATTATCGATAGTCCATATCTCGGAAACTATAAGAGATAATGCAATTTGGCAACCGGCAATGTAATTAGCATGCCGAATATTACTTGGAATGTGAATTGGAACGAAATCGCCAATAGATAAGACCATTTTACAATTTGGGCCCAAGTTA
The DNA here is from genome assembly GCF_030347505.1 of Rhynchophorus ferrugineus. Classification (NCBI taxonomy): domain Eukaryota; kingdom Metazoa; phylum Arthropoda; class Insecta; order Coleoptera; family Curculionidae; genus Rhynchophorus; species Rhynchophorus ferrugineus. The sequence continues at coordinate 27,582 of NW_027472744.1, read as the reverse complement.
GAAGCAGAGCCTAAGGTGTAAATTATCGATAGTCCATATCTCGGAAACTATAAGAGATAATGCAATTTGGCAACCGGAAATGTAATTAGCATGCCGAATATTATTTGGAATGTGAATTGCAACTAAATCGCCAATAGATAAGACCATTTTACAATTTGGGCCCAAGTTAGAAGCAGAGTCTAAGGTGTAAATTATCGATAGTCCATATCTCGGAAACTATAAGAGATAATGCAATTTGACAACCGGCAATGTAATTAGCATGCCGAATATTACTTGGAATGTGAATTGGAACGAAATCGCCAATAGATAAGACCATTTTACAATTTGGGCCCAAGTTAGAAGCAGAGCCTAAGGTGTAAATTATCGATAGTCCATATCTCGGAAACTATAAGAGATAATGCAATTTCGCAACCGGCAATGTAATTAGCATGCCGAATATCACTTATAATGTGAATTGGGACGAAATCGCCAATAGATAAGACCATTTTACAATTTGGGCCCAAGTTAGAAGCAGAGCCTAAGGTGTAAATTATCGATAGTCCATATCTCGGAAACTATAAGAGATAATGCAATTTGGCAACCGGCAATGTAATTAGCATGCCGAATATTACTTGGAATGTGAATTGGAACGAAATCGCCAATAGATAAGACCATTTTACAATTTGGGCCCAAGTTAGAAGCAGAGCCTAAGGTGTAAATTATCGATAGTCCATATCTCGGAAACTATAAGAGATAATGCAATTTGGCAACCGGCAATGTAATTAGCATGCCGAATATTACTTGGAATGTGAATTGGAACGAAATCGCCAATAGATAAGACCATTTTACAATTTGGGCCCAAGTTAGAAGCAGAGCCTAAGGTGTAAATTATCGATAGTCCATATCTCGGAAACTATAAGAGATAATGCAATTTGGCAACCGGCAATGTAATTAGCATGCCGAATATTACTTGGAATGTGAATTGGAACGAAATCGCCAATAGATAAGACCATTTTACAATTTGGGCCCAAGTTAGAAGCAGAGCCTATGGTGTAAATTATCGATAGTCCATATCTCGGAAACTATAAGAGATAATGCAATTTGGCAACCGGCAATGTAATTAGCATGCCGAATATTACTTGGAATGTGAATTGGAACGAAATCGCCAATAGATAAGACCATTTTACAATTTGGGCCCAAGTTAGAAGCAGAGCCTAAGGTGTAAATTATCGATAGTCCATATCTCGGAAACTATAAGAGTTAATGCAATTTGGCAACCGGCAATGTAATTAGCATGCCGAATATTACTTGGAATGTGAATTGGAACGAAATCGCCAATAGATAAGACCATTTTACAATTTGGGCCCAAGTTAGATGCAGAGCCTAAGGTGTAAATTATCGATAGTCCATATCTCGGAAACTATAAGAGATAATGCAATTTGGCAACCGGCAATGTAATTAGCATGCCGAATATTATTTGGAATGTGAATTGGAACGAAATTGCCAATAGATAAGACCATTTTACAATTTGGGCCCAAGTTAGAAGCAGAGCCTAAGGTGTAAATTATCGATAGTCCATATATCTGAAACTATAAGAGATAATGCAATTTCGCAACCGGCAATGTAATTAGCATGCCGAATATTACTTGGAATGTGAATTGGGACGAAATCGCCAATAGATAAGGCCATTTTACAATTTGGGCCCAAGTTAGAAGCAGAGCCTAAGGTGTAAATTATCGATAGTCCATATCTCGGAAACTATAAGAGATAATGCAATTTGGCAACCGGCAATGTAATAAGCATGCCGAATATTACTTGGAATGTGAATTGGAACGAAATCGCCAATAGATAAGACCATTTTACAATTTGGGCCCAAGTTAGAAACAGAGCCTAAGGTGTAAATTATTGATAGTCCATATCTCGGAAACTATAAGAGATAATGCAATTTGGCAACCGGCAACGTAATTAGCATGCCGAATATTACTTGGAATGTGAATTGGAACGAAATCGCCAATAGATAAGACCATTTTACAATTTGGGCCCAAGTTAGAAGCAGAGCCTAAGGTGTAAATTATCGATAGTCCATATCTCGGAAACTATAAGAGATAATGCAATTTGGCAACCGGCAATGTAATTAGCATGCCGAATATTACTTGGAATGTGAATTGGAACGAAATCGCCAATAGATAAGACCATTTTACAATTTGGGCCCAAGTTAGAAGCAGAGCCTAAGGTGTAAATTATCGATAGTCCATATCTCGGAAACTATAAGAGATAATGCAATTTGGCAACCGGCAATGTAATTAGCATGCCGAATATTACTTGGAATGTGAATTGGAACGAAATCGCCAATAGATAAGACCATTTTACAATTTGGGCCCAAGTTAGAAGCAGAGCCTAAGGTGTAAATTATTGATAGTCCATATCTCGGAAACTATAAGAGATAATGCAATTTCGCAACCGGCAATGTAATTAGCATGCCGAATATCACTTGGAATGTGAATTGGGACGAAATCGCCAATAGATAAGACCATTTTACAATTTGGGCCCAAGTTAGAAGCAGAGCCTAAGGTGTAAATTATCGATAGTCCATATCTCGGAAACTATAAGAGATAATGCAATTTGGCAACCTTCAATGTAATTAGAATGCTGAATATTACTTGGAATGTGAATTGGAACGAAATCGCCAATAGATAAGACCATTTTACAATTTGGGCCCAAGTTAGAAGCAGAGCCTAAGGTGTAAATTATCGATAGTCTATATCTCGGAAACTATAAGAGATAATGCAATTTGGCAACCGGCAATGTAATTAGCATGCCGAATATTACTTGGAATGTGAATTGGAACGAAATCGCCAATAGATAAGACCATTTTACAATTTGGGCCCAAGTTAGAAGCAGAGCCTAAGGTGTAAATTATCGATATTCCATATCTCGGAAACTATAAGAGATAATGCAATTTCGCAACCGGCAATGTAATTAGCATGCCGAATATTACTTGGAGTGTGAATTGGAACGAAATCGCCAATAGATAAGACCATTTTACAATTTGGGCCCAAGTTAGAAGCAGAGCCTAAGGTGTAAATTATCGATAGTCCATATCTCAGAAACTATAAGAGATAATGCAATTTGGCAACCGGCAATGTAATTAGCATGCCGAATATTACTTGGAATGTGAATTGGAACGAAATCGCCAATAGATAAGACCATTTTACAATTTGGGCCCAAGTTAGAAGCAGAGCCTAAGGTGTAAATTATCGATAGTCCATATCTCGGAAACTATAAGAGATAATGCAATTTGGCAACCGGCAATGTAATTAGCATGCCGAATATTACTTGGAATGTGAATTGGAACGAAATCGCCAATAGATAAGACCATTTTACAATTTGGGCCCAAGTTAGAAGCAGAGCCTAAGGTGTAAATTATCGATAGTCCATATCTCGGAAACTATAAGAGATAATGCAATTTCGCAACCGGCAATGTAATTAGCATGCCGAATATCACTTATAATGTGAATTGGGACGAAATCGCCAATAGATAAGACCATTTTACAATTTGGGCCCAAGTTAGAAGCAGAGCCTAAGGTGTAAATTATCGATAGTCCATATCTCGGAAACTATAAGAGATAATGCAATTTGGCAACCGGCAATGTAATTAGCATGCCGAATATTACTTGGAATGTGAATTGGAACGAAATCGCCAATAGATAAGACCATTTTACAATTTGGGCCCAAGTTAGAAGCAGAGCCTAAGGTGTAAATTATCGATAGTCCATATCTCGGAAACTATAAGAGATAATGCAATTTGGCAACCGGCAATGTAATTAGCATGCCGAATATTACTTGGAATGTGAATTGGAACGAAATCGCCAATAGATAAGACCATTTTACAATTTGGGCCCAAGTTAGAAGCAGAGCCTAAGGTGTAAATTATCGATAGTCCATATCTCGGAAACTATAAGAGATAATGCAATTTGGCAACCGGCAATGTAATTAGCATGCCGAATATTACTTGGAATGTGAATTGGAACGAAATCGCCAATAGATAAGACCATTTTACAATTTGGGCCCAAGTTAGAAGCAGAGCCTATGGTGTAAATTATCGATAGTCCATATCTCGGAAACTATAAGAGATAATGCAATTTGGCAACCGGCAATGTAATTAGCATGCCGAATATTACTTGGAATGTGAATTGGAACGAAATCGCCAATAGATAAGACCATTTTACAATTTGGGCCCAAGTTAGAAGCAGAGCCTAAGGTGTAAATTATCGATAGTCCATATCTCGGAAACTATAAGAGTTAATGCAATTTGGCAACCGGCAATGTAATTAGCATGCCGAATATTACTTGGAATGTGAATTGGAACGAAATCGCCAATAGATAAGACCATTTTACAATTTGGGCCCAAGTTAGATGCAGAGCCTAAGGTGTAAATTATCGATAGTCCATATCTCGGAAACTATAAGAGATAATGCAATTTGGCAACCGGCAATGTAATTAGCATGCCGAATATTATTTGGAATGTGAATTGGAACGAAATTGCCAATAGATAAGACCATTTTACAATTTGGGCCCAAGTTAGAAGCAGAGCCTAAGGTGTAAATTATCGATAGTCCATATATCTGAAACTATAAGAGATAATGCAATTTCGCAACCGGCAATGTAATTAGCATGCCGAATATTACTTGGAATGTGAATTGGGACGAAATCGCCAATAGATAAGGCCATTTTACAATTTGGGCCCAAGTTAGAAGCAGAGCCTAAGGTGTAAATTATCGATAGTCCATATCTCGGAAACTATAAGAGATAATGCAATTTGGCAACCGGCAATGTAATAAGCATGCCGAATATTACTTGGAATGTGAATTGGAACGAAATCGCCAATAGATAAGACCATTTTACAATTTGGGCCCAAGTTAGAAACAGAGCCTAAGGTGTAAATTATTGATAGTCCATATCTCGGAAACTATAAGAGATAATGCAATTTGGCAACCGGCAACGTAATTAGCATGCCGAATATTACTTGGAATGTGAATTGGAACGAAATCGCCAATAGATAAGACCATTTTACAATTTGGGCCCAAGTTAGAAGCAGAGCCTAAGGTGTAAATTATCGATAGTCCATATCTCGGAAACTATAAGAGATAATGCAATTTGGCAACCGGCAATGTAATTAGCATGCCGAATATTACTTGGATTGTGAATTGGAACGAAATCGCCAATAGATAAGACCATTTTACAATTTGGGCCCAAGTTAGAAGCAGAGCCTAAGGTGTAAATTATCGATAGTCCATATCTCGGAAACTATAAGAGATAATGCAATTTGGCAACCGGCAATGTAATTAGCATGCCGAATATTACTTGGATTGTGAATTGGAACGAAATCGCCAATAGATAAGACCATTTTACAATTTGGGCCCAAGTTAGAAGCAGAGCCTAAGGTGTAAATTATTGATAGTCCATATCTCGGAAACTATAAGAGATAATGCAATTTCGCAACCGGCAATGTAATTAGCATGCCGAATATCACTTGGAATGTGAATTGGGACGAAATCGCCAATAGATAAGACCATTTTACAATTTGGGCCCAAGTTAGAAGCAGAGCCTAAGGTGTAAATTATCGATAGTCCATATCTCGGAAACTATAAGAGATAATGCAATTTGGCAACCGGCAATGTAATTAGCATGCTGAATATTACTTGGAATGTGAATTGGAACGAAATCGCCAATAGATAAGACCATTTTACAATTTGGGCCCAAGTTAGAAGCAGAGCCTAAGGTGTAAATTATCGATAGTCTATATCTCGGAAACTATAAGAGATAATGCAATTTGGCAACCGGCAATGTAATTAGCATGCCGAATATTACTTGGAATGTGAATTGGAACGAAATCGCCAATAGATAAGACCATTTTACAATTTGGGCCCAAGTTAGAAGCAGAGCCTAAGGTGTAAATTATCGATAGTCCATATCTCGGAAACTATAAGAGATAATGCAATTTCGCAACCGGCAATGTAATTAGCATGCCGAATATTACTTGGAGTGTGAATTGGAACGAAATCGCCAATAGATAAGACCATTTTACAATTTGGGCCCAAGTTAGAAGCAGAGCCTAAGGTGTAAATTATCGATAGTCCATATCTCAGAAACTATAAGAGATAATGCAATTTGGCAACCGGCAATGTAATTAGCATGCCGAATATTACTTGGAATGTGAATTGGAACGAAATCGCCAATAGATAAGACCATTTTACAATTTGGGCCCAAGTTAGAAGCAGAGCCTAAGGTGTAAATTATCGATAGTCCATATCTCGGAAACTATAAGAGATAATGCAATTTGGCAACCGGCAATGTAATTAGCATGCCGAATATTACTTGGAATGTGAATTGCAACTAAATCGCCAATAGATAAGACCATTTTACAATTTGGGCCCAAGTTAGAAGCAGAGCCTAAGGTGTAAATTATCGATAGTCCATATCTCGGAAACTATAAGAGATAATGCAATTTGGCAACCGGCAATGTAATTAGCATGCCGAATATTACTTGGAATGTGAATTGGAACGAAATCGCCAATAGATAAGACCATTTTACAATTTGGGCCCAAGTTAGAAGCAGAGCCTAAGGTGTAAATTATCGATAGTCCATATCTCGGAAACTATAAGAGATAATGCAATTTGGCAACCGGCAATGTAATTAGCATGCCGAATATTACTTGGAATGTGAATTGGAACGAAATCGCCAATAGATAAGACCATTTTACAATTTGGGCCCAAGTTAGAAGCAGAGCCTAAGGTGTAAATTATCGAGAGTCCATATCTCGGAAACTATAAGAGATAATGCAATTTGCCAACCGGCAATGTAATTAGCATGCCGAATATTACTTGGAATGTGAATTGGAACGAAATCGCCAATAGATAAGACCATTTTACAATTTGGGACCAAGTTAGAAGCAGGGCCTAAGGTGTAAATTATTGATAGTCCATATCTCGGAAACTATAAGAGATAATGCAATTTCGCAACCGGCAATGTAATTAGCATGCCGAATATCACTTTGAATGTGAATTGGGACGAAATCGCCAATAGATAAGACCATTTTACAATTTGGGCCCAAGTTAGTGCAGAGCCTAAGGTGTAAATTATCGATAGTCCATATCTCGGAAACTATAAGAGATAATGCAATTTGGCAACCGGCAATGTAATTAGCATGCCGAATATTACTTGGAATGTGAATTGGAACGAAATCACCAATAAATAAGACCATTTTACAATTTGGGCCCTAGTTAGAAGCAGAGTCTAAGGTGTAAATTATCGATAGTCCATATCTCGGAAACTATAAGAGATAATGCAATTTGGCAACCGGCAATGTAATTAGCATGCCGAATATTACTTGGAATGTGAATTGGAACGAAATCGCCAATAGATAAAACCATTTTACAATTTGGGCCCAAGTTAGAAGCAGAGCCTAAGGTGTAAATAATCGATAGTCCATATCTCGGAAACTATAAGAGATAATGCAATTTCGCAACCGGCAATGTAATTAGCATGCCGAATATTACTTTGAGTGTGAATTGGAACGAAATCGCCAATAGATAAGACCATTTTACAATTTGGGCCCAAGTTAGAAGCAGAGCCTAAGGTGTAAATTATCGATAGTCCATATCTCGGAAACTATAAGAGATAATGCAATTTGGCAACCGGCAATGTAATTAGCATGCCGAATATTACTTGGAATGTGAATTGGAACGAAATCGCCAATAGATAAGACCATTTTACAATTTGGGCCCAAGTTAGAAGCAGAGCCTAAGGTGTAAATTATCGATAGTCCATATCTCGGAAACTATAAGAGATAATGCAATTTGGCAACCGGCAATGTAATTAGCATGCCGAATATTACTTGGAATGTGAATTGGAACGAAATCGCCAATTGATAAGACCATTTTACAATTTGGGCCCAAGTTAGAAGCAGAGCCTAAGGTGTAAATTATCGATAGTCCATATCTCGGAAACTATAAGAGATAATGCAATTTGGCAACCGGCAATGTAATTAGCATGCCGAATATTACTTGGAATGTGAATTGGAACGAAATCGCCAATAGATAAGACCATTTTACAATTTGGGCCCAAGTTAGAAGCAGAGCCTAAGGTGTAAATTATCGATAGTCCATATCTCGGAAACTATAAGAGATAATGCAATTTGGCAACCGGCAATGTAATTAGCATGCCGAATATTACTTGGAATGTGAATTGCAACTAAATCGCCAATAGATAAGGCCATTTTACAATTTGGGCCCAAGTTAGAAGCAGAGCCTAAGGTGTAAATTATCGATAGTCCATATCTCGGAAACTATAAGAGATAATGCAATTTGGCAACCGGCAATGTAATTAGCATGCCGAATATTACTTGGAATGTGAATTGGAACGAAATCGCCAATAGATAAGACCATTTTACAATTTGGGCCCAAGTTAGAAGCAGAGCCTAAGGTGTAAATTATCGATAGTCCATATCTCGGAAACTATAAGAGATAATGCAATTTCGCAACCGGCAATGTAATTAGCATGCCGAATATCACTTGGAATGTGAATTGGGACGAAATCGCCAATAGATAAGACCATTTTACAATTTGGGCCCAAGTTAGAAGCAGAGCCTAAGGTGTAAATTATCGATAGTCCATATCTCGGAAACTATAAGAGATAATGCAATTTGGCAACCGGCAATGTAATTAGCATGCCGAATATTACTTGGAATGTGAATTGGAACGAAATCGCCAATAGATAAGACCATTTTACAATTTGGGCCCAAGTTAGAAGCAGAGCCTAAGGTGTAAATTATCGATAGTCCATATCTCGGAAACTATAAGAAATAATGCAATTTGGCAACCGGCAATGTAATTAGCATGCCGAATATTACTTGGAATGTGAATTGGAACGAAATCGCCAATAGGTAAGACCATTTTACAATTTGGGCCCAAGTTAGAAGCAGAGCCTAAGGTGTAAATTATCGATAGTCCATATCTCGGAAACTATAAGAGATAATTCAATTTGGCAACCGGCAATGTAATTAGCATGCCGAATATTACTTGGAATGTGAATTGGAACGAAATCGCCAATAGATAAGACCATTTTCAATTTGGGCCCAAGTTAGAAGCAGAGCCTAAGGTGTAAATTATCGATAGTCCATATCTCGGAAACTATAAGAGATAATGCAATTTGGCAACCGGCAATGTAATTAGCATGCCGAATATTACTTGGAATGTGAATTGGAACGAAATCGCCAATAGATAAGACCATTTTACAATTTGGGCCCAAGTTAGAAGCAGAGCTTAAGGTGTAAATTATCGATAGTCCATATCTCGGAAACTATAAGAGATAATGCAATTTGGCAACCGGCAATGTAATTAGCATGCCGAATATTACTTGGAATGTGAATTGGAACGAAATCGCCAATAGATAAGACCATTTTACAATTTGGGCCCAAGTTAGAAGCTGAGCCTAAGGTGTAAATTATTGATAGTCCATATCTCGGAAACTATAAGAGATAATGCAATTTCGCAACCGGCAATGTAATTAGCATGCCGAATATCACTTGGAATGTGAATTGGGACGAAATCGCCAATAGATAAGACCATTTTACAATTTGGGCCCAAGTTAGAAGCAGAGCATAAGGTGTAAATTATCGATAGTCCATATCTCGGAAACTATAAGAGATAATGCAATTTGGCAACCGGCAATGTAATTAGCATGCCGAATATTACTTGGAATGTGAATTGGAACGAAATCGCCAATAGATAAGACCATTTTACAATTTGGGCCCAAGTTAGAAGCAGAGCCTAAGGTGTAAATTATCGATAGTCCATATCTCGGAAACTATAAGAGATAATGCAATTTCGCAACCGGCAATGTAATTAGCATGCCGAATATTACTTGGAGTGTGAATTGGAACGAAATCGCCAATAGATAAGACCATTTTACAATTTGGGCCCAAGTTAGAAGCAGAGCCTAAGGTGTAAATTATCGATAGTCCATATCTCAGAAACTATAAGAGATAATGCAATTTGGCAACCGGCAATGTAATTAGCATGCCGAATATTACTTGGAATGTGAATTGGAACGAAATCGCCAATAGATAAGACCATTTTACAATTTGGGCCCAAGTTAGAAGCAGAGCCTAAGGTGTAAATTATCGATAGTCCATATCTCGGAAACTATAAGAGATAATGCAATTTGGCAACCGGCAATGTAATTAGCATGCCGAATATTACTTGGAATGTGAATTGCAACTAAATCGCCAATAGATAAGACCATTTTACAATTTGGGCCCAAGTTAGAAGCAGAGCCTAAGGTGTAAATTATCGATAGTCCATATCTCGGAAACTATAAGAGATAATGCAATTTGGCAACCGGCAATGTAATTAGCATGCCGAATATTACTTGGAATGTGAATTGGAACGAAATCGCCAATAGATAAGACCATTTTACAATTTGGGCCCAAGTTAGAAGCAGAGCCTAAGGTGTAAATTATCGATAGTCCATATCTCGGAAACTATAAGAGATAATGCAATTTGGCAACCGGCAATGTAATTAGCATGCCGAATATTACTTGGAATGTGAATTGGAACGAAATCGCCAATAGATAAGACCATTTTACAATTTGGGCCCAAGTTAGAAGCAGAGCCTAAGGTGTAAATTATCGAGAGTCCATATCTCGGAAACTATAAGAGATAATGCAATTTGCCAACCGGCAATGTAATTAGCATGCCGAATATTACTTGGAATGTGAATTGGAACGAAATCGCCAATAGATAAGACCATTTTACAATTTGGGACCAAGTTAGAAGCAGGGCCTAAGGTGTAAATTATTGATAGTCCATATCTCGGAAACTATAAGAGATAATGCAATTTCGCAACCGGCAATGTAATTAGCATGCCGAATATCACTTTGAATGTGAATTGGGACGAAATCGCCAATAGATAAGACCATTTTACAATTTGGGCCCAAGTTAGTGCAGAGCCTAAGGTGTAAATTATCGATAGTCCATATCTCGGAAACTATAAGAGATAATGCAATTTGGCAACCGGCAATGTAATTAGCATGCCGAATATTACTTGGAATGTGAATTGGAACGAAATCACCAATAAATAAGACCATTTTACAATTTGGGCCCTAGTTAGAAGCAGAGTCTAAGGTGTAAATTATCGATAGTCCATATCTCGGAAACTATAAGAGATAATGCAATTTGGCAACCGGCAATGTAATTAGCATGCCGAATATTACTTGGAATGTGAATTGGAACGAAATCGCCAATAGATAAAACCATTTTACAATTTGGGCCCAAGTTAGAAGCAGAGCCTAAGGTGTAAATAATCGATAGTCCATATCTCGGAAACTATAAGAGATAATGCAATTTCGCAACCGGCAATGTAATTAGCATGCCGAATATTACTTGGAGTGTGAATTGGAACGAAATCGCCAATAGATAAGACCATTTTACAATTTGGGCCCAAGTTAGAAGCAGAGCCTAAGGTGTAAATTATCGATAGTCCATATCTCGGAAACTATAAGAGATAATGCAATTTGGCAACCGGCAATGTAATTAGCATGCCGAATATTACTTGGAATGTGAATTGGAACGAAATCGCCAATAGATAAGACCATTTTACAATTTGGGCCCAAGTTAGAAGCAGAGCCTAAGGTGTAAATTATCGATAGTCCATATCTCGGAAACTATAAGAGATAATGCAATTTGGCAACCGGCAATGTAATTAGCATGCCGAATATTACTTGGAATGTGAATTGGAACGAAATCGCCAATTGATAAGACCATTTTACAATTTGGGCCCAAGTTAGAAGCAGAGCCTAAGGTGTAAATTATCGATAGTCCATATCTCGGAAACTATAAGAGATAATGCAATTTGGCAACCGGCAATGTAATTAGCATGCCGAATATTACTTGGAATGTGAATTGGAACGAAATCGCCAATAGATAAGACCATTTTACAATTTGGGCCCAAGTTAGAAGCAGAGCCTAAGGTGTAAATTATCGATAGTCCATATCTCGGAAACTATAAGAGATAATGCAATTTGGCAACCGGCAATGTAATTAGCATGCCGAATATTACTTGGAATGTGAATTGCAACTAAATCGCCAATAGATAAGGCCATTTTACAATTTGGGCCCAAGTTAGAAGCAGAGCCTAAGGTGTAAATTATCGATAGTCCATATCTCGGAAACTATAAGAGATAATTCAATTTGGCAACCGGCAATGTAATTAGCATGCCGAATATTACTTGGAATGTGAATTGGAACGAAATCGCCAATAGATACGACCATTTTACAATTTGGGCCCAAGTTAGAAGCAGAGCCTAAGGTGTAAATTATCGATAGTCCATATCTCGGAAACTATAAGAGATAATGCAATTTCGCAACCGGCAATGTAATTAGCATGCCGAATATCACTTGGAATGTGAATTGGGACGAAATCGCCAATAGATAAGACCATTTTACAATTTGGGCCCAAGTTAGAAGCAGAGCCTAAGGTGTAAATTATCGATAGTCCATATCTCGGAAACTATAAGAGATAATGCAATTTCGCAACCGGCAATGTAATTAGCATGCCGAATATCACTTGGAATGTGAATTGGGACGAAATCGCCAATAGATAAGACCATTTTACAATTTGGGCCCAAGTTAGAAGCAGAGCCTAAGGTGTAAATTATCGATAGTCCATATCTCGGAAACTATAAGAGATAATGCAATTTGGCAACCGGCAATGTAATTAGCATGCCGAATATTACTTGGAATGTGAATTGGAACGAAATCGCCAATAGATAAGACCATTTTACAATTTGGGCCCAAGTTAGAAGCAGAGCCTAAGGTGTAAATTATCGATAGTCCATATCTCGGAAACTATAAGAAATAATGCAATTTGGCAACCGGCAATGTAATTAGCATGCCGAATATTACTTGGAATGTGAATTGGAACGAAATCGCCAATAGATAAGACCATTTTACAATTTGGGCCCAAGTTAGAAGCAGAGCCTAAGGTGTAAATTATCGATAGTCCATATCTCGGAAACTATAAGAAATAATGCAATTTGGCAACCGGCAATGTAATTAGCATGCCGAATATTACTTGGAATGTGAATTGGAACGAAATCGCCAATAGGTAAGACCATTTTACAATTTGGGCCCAAGTTAGAAGCAGAGCCTAAGGTGTAAATTATCGATAGTCCATATCTCGGAAACTATAAGAGATAATTCAATTTGGCAACCGGCAATGTAATTAGCATGCCGAATATTACTTGGAATGTGAATTGGAACGAAATCGCCAATAGATAAGACCATTTTCAATTTGGGCCCAAGTTAGAAGCAGAGCCTAAGGTGTAAATTATCGATAGTCCATATCTCGGAAACTATAAGAGATAATGCAATTTGGCAACCGGCAATGTAATTAGCATGCCGAATATTACTTGGAATGTGAATTGGAACGAAATCGCCAATAGATAAGACCATTTTACAATTTGGGCCCAAGTTAGAAGCAGAGCTTAAGGTGTAAATTATCGATAGTCCATATCTCGGAAACTATAAGAGATAATGCAATTTGGCAACCGGCAATGTAATTAGCATGCCGAATATTACTTGGAATGTGAATTGGAACGAAATCGCCAATAGATAAGACCATTTTACAATTTGGGCCCAAGTTAGAAGCTGAGCCTAAGGTGTAAATTATTGATAGTCCATATCTCGGAAACTATAAGAGATAATGCAATTTCGCAACCGGCAATGTAATTAGCATGCCGAATATCACTTGGAATGTGAATTGGGACGAAATCGCCAATAGATAAGACCATTTTACAATTTGGGCCCAAGTTAGAAGCAGAGCATAAGGTGTAAATTATCGATAGTCCATATCTCGGAAACTATAAGAGATAATGCAATTTGGCAAACGGCAATGTAATTAGCATGCCGAATATTACTTGGAATGTGAATTGGAACGAAATCGCCAATAGATAAGACCATTTTACAATTTGGGCCCAAGTTAGAAGCAGAGCCTAAGGTGTAAATTATCGATAGACCATATCTCGGAAACTATAAGAGATAATGCAATTTGGCAACCGGCAATGTAATTAGCATGCCGAATATTACTTATAATGTGAATTGGAACGAAATCGCCAATAGGTAAGACCATTTTACAATTTGGGCCCAAGTTAGAAGCAGAGCCTAAGGTGTAAATTATCGATAGTCCATATCTCGGAAACTATAAGAGATAATGCAATTTGGCAACCGGCAATGTAAATAGCATGCCGAATATTACTTGGAATGTGAATTGGAACGAAATCTCCAATAGATAAGGCCATTTTACAATTTGGGCCCAAGTTAGAAGCAGAGCCTAAGGTGTAAATTAACGATAGTTAATATCTCGGAAACTATAAGAGATAATGCAATTTGGCAACCGGCAATGTAATTAGCATGCCGAATATTACTTGGAATGTGAATTGGAACGAAATCGCCAATAGATAAGACCATTTTACAATTTGTTCCCAAGTTAGAAGCAGAGCCTAAGGTGTAAATTATCGATAGTCCATATCTCGGAAACTATAAGAGATAATGCAATTTGGCAACCGGCAATGTAATTAGCATGCCGAATATTACTTGGAATGCGAATTGGAACGAAATCGCCAATAGATAAGACCATTTTACAATTTGGGCCCAAGTTAGAAGCAGAGCCTAAGGTGTAAATTATCGATAGTCCATATCTCGGAAACTATAAGAGATAATGCAATTTGGCAACCGGCAATGTAATTAGCATGCCGAATATTACTTGGAATGTGAATTGGAACGAAATCGCCAATAGATAAGACCATTTTACAATTTGGGCCCAAGCTAGAAGCAGAGCCTAAGGTGTAAATTATCGATAGTCCATATCTCGGAAACTATAAGAGATAATGCAATTTGGCAACCGGCAATGTAATTAGCATGCCGAATATTACTTGGAATGTGAATTGGAACGAAATCGCCAATAGATAAGACCATTTTACAATTTGGGCCCAAGTTAGAAGCAGAGCCTAAGGTGTAAATTATCGATAGTCCATATCTCGGAAACTATAAGAGATAATGCAATTTGGCAACCGGCAATGTAATTAGCATGCCGAATATTTCTTGGAATGTGAATTGGAACGAAATCGCCAATAGATAAGACCATTTTACAATTTGGACCCAAGTTAGAAGCAGAGCCTAAGGTGTAAATTATTGATAGTCCATATCTCGGAAACTATAAGAGATAATGCAATTTCGCAACCGGCAATGTAATTAGCATGCCGAATATCACTTGGAATGTGAATTGGGACGAAATCGCCAATAGATAAGACCATTTTACAATTTGGGCCCAAGTTAGAAGCAGAGCCTAAGGTGTAAATTATCGATAGTCCATATATCGGAAACTATAAGAGATAATGCAATTTGGCAACCGGCAATGTAATTAGCATGCCGAATATTACTTGGAATGTGAATTGGAACGAAATCGCCAATAGATAAGACCATTTTACAATTTGGGCCCAAGTTAGAAGCAGAGCCTAATGTGTAAATTATCGATAGTCCATATCTCGGAAACTATAAGAGATAATGCAATTTGGCAACCGGCAATGTAATTAGCTTGCCGAATATTACTTGGAATGTGAATTGGAACGAAATCGCCAATAGATAAGACCATTTTACAATTTGGGCCCAAGTTAGAAGCAGAGCCTAAGGTGTAAATTATCGATAGTCCATATCTCGGAAACTATAAGAGATAATGCAATTTGGCAACCGGCAATGTAATTAGCATGCCGAATATTACTTGGAATGTGAATTGGAACGAAATCGCCAATAGATAAGACCATTTTACAATTTGGACCCAAGTTAGAAGCAGAGCCTAAGGTGTAAATTATTGATAGTCCATATCTCGGAAACTATAAAAGATAATGCAATTTCGCAACCGGCAATGTAATTAGCATGCCGATTATCACTTGGAATGTGAATTGGGACGAAATCGCCAATAGATAAGACCATTTTACAATTTGGGCCCAAGTTAGAAGCAGAGCCTAAGGTGTAAATTATCGATAGTCCATATCTCGGAAACTATAAGATATAATGCAATTTGGCAACCGGAAATGTAATTAGCATGCCGAATATTACTTGGAATGTGAATTGGAACGAAATCGATAATAGATAAGACCATTTTACAATTTGGGCCCAAGTTAGAAGCAGAGCCTAAGGTGTAAATTATCGATAGTCCATATCTCGGAAACTATAAGAGATAATGCAATTTGGCAACCGGCAATGTAATTAGCATGCCGAATATTACTTGGAATGTGAATTGGAACGAAATCGCCAATAGGTAAGACCATTTTACAATTTGGGCCCAAGTTAGAAGCAGAGCCTAAGGTGTAAATTATCGATAGTCCATATCTCGGAAACTATAAGAGATAATGCAATTTGGCAACCGGCAATGTAATTTGCATGCCGAATATTACTTGGAATGTGAATTGGAACGAAATCGCCAATAGATAAGACCATTTTACAATTTGGGAGCAAGTTAGAAGCAGAGCCTAAGGTGTAAATTATCGATAGTCCATATCTCGGAAACTATAAGAGATAATGCAATTTGGCAACCGGCAATGTAATTAGCATGCCGAATATTACTTGGAATGTGAATTGGAACGAAATCGCCAATAGATAAGACCATTTTACAATTTGGGAGCAAGTTAAAAGCAGAGCCTAAGGTGTAAATTATCGATAGTCCATATCTCGGAAACTATAAGAGATAATGCAATTTGGCAACCGGCAATGTAATTAGCATGCCGAATATTACTTGGAATGTGAATTGGAACGAAATCGCCAATAGATAAGACCATTTTACAATTTGGGCCCAAGTTAGAAGCAGAGCCTATGGTGTAAATTATCGATAGTCCATATCTCGGAAACTATAAGAGATAATGCAATTTGGCAACCGGCAATGTAATTAGCATGCCCAATATTACTTGGAATGTGAATTGGAACGAAATCGCCAATAGATAAGACCATTTTACAATTTGGGCCCAAGTTAGAAGCAGAGCCTAAGGTGTAAATTATCGATAGTCCATATCTCGGAAACTATAAGAGATAATTCAATTTGGCAACCGGCAATGTAATTAGCATGCCGAGTATTACTTGGAATGTGAATTGGAACGAAATCGCCAATAGATAAGACCATTTTCAATTTGGGCCCAAGTTAGAAGCAGAGCCTAAGGTGTAAATTATCGATAGTCCATATCTCGGAAACTATAAGAGATAATGCAATTTGGCAACCGGCAATGTAATTAGCATGCCGAATATTACTTGGAATGTGAATTGGAACGAAATCGCCAATAGATAAGACCATTTTACAATTTGGGCCCAAGTTAGAAGCAGAGCTTAAGGTGTAAATTATCGATAGTCCATATCTCGGAAACTATAAGAGATAATGCAATTTGGCAACCGGCAATGTAATTAGCATGCCGAATATTACTTGGAATGTGAATTGGAACGAAATCGCCAATAGATAAGACCATTTTACAATTTGGGCCCAAGTTAGAAGCTGAGCCTAAGGTGTAAATTATTGATAGTCCATATCTCGGAAACTATAAGAGATAATGCAATTTCGCAACCGGCAATGTAATTAGCATGCCGAATATCACTTGGAATGTGAATTGGGACGAAATCGCCAATAGATAAGACCATTTTACAATTTGGGCCCAAGTTAGAAGCAGAGCCTAAGGTGTAAATTATCGATAGTCCATATCTCGGAAACTATAAGAGATAATGCAATTTGGCAACCGGCAATGTAATTAGCATGCCGAATATTACTTGGAATGTGAATTGGAACGAAATCGCCAATAGGTAAGACCATTTTACAATTTGGGCCCAAGTTAGAAGCAGAGCCTAAGGTGTAAATTATCGATAGTCCATATCTCGGAAACTATAAGAGATAATTCAATTTGGCAACCGGCAATGTAATTAGCATGCCGAATATTACTTGGAATGTGAATTGGAACGAAATCCCCAATAGATAAGGCCATTTTACAATTTGGGCCCAAGTTAGAAGCAGAGCCTAAGGTGTAAATTAACGATAGTTAATATCTCGGAAACTATAAGAGATAATGCAATTTGGCAACCGGCAATGTAATTAGCATGCCGAATATTACTTGGAATGTGAATTGGAAAGAAATCGCCAATAGATAAGACCATTTTACAATTTGTTCCCAAGTTAGAAGCAGAGCCTAAGGTGTAAATTATCGATAGTCCATATCTCGGAAACTATAAGAGATAATGCAATTTGGCAACCGGCAATGTAATTAGCATGCCGAATATTACTTGGAATGTGAATTGGAACGAAATCGCCAATAGATAAGACCATTTTACAATTTGGGCCCAAGTTAGAAGCAGAGCCTAAGGTGTAAATTATCGATAGTCCATATCTCGGAAACTATAAGAGATAATGCAATTTGGCAACCGGCAATGTAATTAGCATGCCGAATATTACTTGGAATGTGAATTGGAACGAAATCGCCAATAGATAAGACCATTTTACAATTTGGGCCCAAGTTAGAAGCAGAGCCTAAGGTGTAAATTATCGATAGTCCATATCTCGGAAACTATAAGAGATAATGCAATTTGGCAACCGGCAATGTAATTAGCATGCCGAATATTACTTGGAATGTGAATTGGAACGAAATCGCCAATAGATAAGACCATTTTACAATTTGGGCCCAAGTTAGAAGCAGAGCCTAAGGTGTAAATTATCGATAGTCCATATCTCGGAAACTATAAGAGATAATGCAATTTGGCAACCGGCAATGTAATTAGCATGCCGAATATTACTTGGAATGTGAATTGGAACGAAATCGCCAATAGATAAGACCATTTTACAATTTGGACCCAAGTTAGAAGCAGAGCCTGAGGTGTAAATTATTGATAGTCCATATCTCGGAAACTATAAGAGATAATGCAATTTCGCAACCGGCAATGTAATTAGCATGCCGAATATCACTTGGAATGTGAATTGGGACGAAATCGCCAATAGATAAGACCATTTTACAATTTGGGCCCAAGTTAGAAGCAGAGCCTAAGGTGTAAATTATCGATAGTCCATATCTCGGAAACTATAAGATATAATGCAATTTGGCAACCGGCAATGTAATTAGCATGCCGAATATTACTTGGAATGTGAATTGGAACGAAATCGATAATAGATAAGACCATTTTACAATTTGGGCCCAAGTTAGAAGCAGAGCCTAAGGTGTAAATTATCGATAGTCCATATCTCGGAAACTATAAGAGATAATGCAATTTGGCAACCGGCAATGTAATTAGCATGCCGAATATTACTTGGAATGTGAATTGGAACGAAATCGCCAATAGGTAAGACCATTTTACAATTTGGGCCCAAGTTAGAAGCAGAGCCTAAGGTGTAAATTATCGATAGTCCATATCTCGGAAACTATAAGAGATAATGCAATTTGGCAACCGGCAATGTAATTTGCATGGCGAATATTACTTGGAATGTGAATTGGAACGAAATCGCCAATAGATAAGACCATTTTACAATTTGGGAGCAAGTTAGAAGCAGAGCCTAAGGTGTAAATTATCGATAGTCCATATCTCGGAAACTATAAGATATAATGCAATTTGGCAACCGGCAATGTAATTAGCATGCCGAATATTACTTGGAATGTGAATTGGAACGAAATCGATAATAGATAAGACCATTTTACAATTTGGGCCCAAGTTAGAAGCAGAGCCTAAGGTGTAAATTATCGATAGTCCATATCTCGGAAACTATAAGAGATAATGCAATTTGGCAACCGGCAATGTAATTAGCATGCCGAATATTACTTGGAATGTGAATTGGAACGAAATCGCCAATAGGTAAGACCATTTTACAATTTGGGCCCAAGTTAGAAGCAGAGCCTAAGGTGTAAATTATCGATAGTCCATATCTCGGAAACTATAAGAGATAATGCAATTTGGCAACCGGCAATGTAATTTGCATGCCGAATATTACTTGGAATGTGAATTGGAACGAAATCGCCAATAGATAAGACCATTTTACAATTTGGGAGCAAGTTAGAAGCAGAGCCTAAGGTGTAAATTATCGATAGTCCATATCTCGGAAACTATAAGAGATAATGCAATTTGGCAACCGGCAATGTAATTAGCATGCCGAATATTACTTGGAATGTGAATTGGAACGAAATCGCCAATAGGTAAGACCATTTTACAATTTGGGCCCAAGTTAGAAGCAGAGCCTAAGGTGTAAATTATCGATAGTCCATATCTCGGAAACTATAAGAGATAATGCAATTTGGCAACCGGCAATGTAATTAGCATGCCGAATATTACTTGGAATGTGAATTGGAACGAAATCGCCAATAGGTAAGACCATTTTACAATTTGGGCCCAAGTTAGAAGCAGAGCCTAAGGTGTAAATTATCGATAGCCCATATCTCGGAAACTATAAGAGATAATGCAATTTGGCAACCGGCAATGTAATTTGCATGCCGAATATTCCTTGGAATGTGAATTGGAACGAAATCGCCAATAGATAAGACCATTTTACAATTTGGGAGCAAGTTAGAAGCAGAGCCTAAGGTGTAAATTATCGATAGTCCATATCTCGGAAACTATAAGAGATAATGCAATTTGGCAACCGGCAATGTAATTAGCATGCCGAATATTACTTGGAATGTGAATTGGAACGAAATCGCCAATAGGTAAGACCATTTTACAATTTGGGCCCAAGTTAGAAGCAGAGCCTAAGGTGTAAATTATCGATAGTCCATATCTCGGAAACTATAAGAGATAATGCAATTTGGCAACCGGCAATGTAATTTGCATGCCGAATATTACTTGGAATGTGAATTGGAACGAAATTGTCAATAGATAAGACCATTTTACAATTTGGGAGCAAGTTAAAAGCAGAGCCTAAGGTGTAAATTATCGATAGTCCATATCTCGGAAACTATAAGAGATAATGCAATTTGGCAACCGGCAATGTAATTAGCATGCCGAATATTACTTGGAATGTGAATTGGAACGAAATCGCCAATAGATAAGACCATTTTACAATTTGGGCCCAAGTTAGAAGCAGAGCCTATGGTGTAAATTATCGATAGTCCATATCTCGGAAACTATAAGAGATAATGCAATTTGGCAACCGGCAATGTAATTAGCATGCCCAATATTACTTGGAATGTGAATTGGAACGAAATCGCCAATAGATAAGACCATTTTACAATTTGGGCCCAAGTTAGAAGCAGAGCCTAAGGTGTAAATTATCGATAGTCCATATCTCGGAAACTATAAGAGATAATTCAATTTGGCAACCGGCAATGTAATTAGCATGCCGAGTATTACTTGGAATGTGAATTGGAACGAAATCGCCAATAGATAAGACCATTTTCAATTTGGGCCCAAGTTAGAAGCAGAGCCTAAGGTGTAAATTATCGATAGTCCATATCTCGGAAACTATAAGAGATAATGCAATTTCGCAACCGGCAATGTAATTAGCATGCCGAATATCACTTGGAATGTGAATTGGGACGAAATCGCCAATAGATAAGACCATTTTACAATTTGGGCCCAAGTTAGAAGCAGAGCCTAAGGTGTAAATTATCGATAGTCCATATCTCGGAAACTATAAGATATAATGCAATTTGGCAACCGGCAATGTAATTAGCATGCCGAATATTACTTGGAATGTGAATTGGAACGAAATCGCCAATAGGTAAGACCATTTTACAATTTGGGCCCAAGTTAGAAGCAGAGCCTAAGGTGTAAATTATCGATAGTCCATATCTCGGAAACTATAAGAGATAATTCAATTTGGCAACCGGCAATGTAATTAGCATGCCGAATATTACTTGGAATGTGAATTGGAACGAAATCGCCAATAGATACGATCATTTTACAATTTGGGCCCAAGTTAGAAGCAGTGCCTAAGGTGTAAATTATCGATAGTCCATATCTCGGAAACTATAAGAGATAATGCAATTTGGCAACCGGCAATGTAATTAGCATGCCGAAAATTACTTGGAATGTGAATTGGAACGAAATCGCCAATAGATAAGACGATTTTACAATTTGGGCCCAAGTTAGAAGCAGAGCCTCAGGTGTAAATTATCGATAGTCCATATCTCGGAAACTATAAGAAATAATGCAATTTGGCAACCGGCAATGTAATTAGCATGCCGAATATTACTTGGAATGTGAATTGGAACGAAATCGCCAATAGATAAGACCATTTTACAATTTGGGCCCAAGTTAGAAGCAGAGCCTAAGGTGTAAATTATCGATAGTCCATATCTCGGAAACTATAAGAGATAATGCAATTTGGCAACCGGCAATGTAATTAGCATGCCGAATATTACTTGGAATGTGAATTGGAACGAAATCTCCAATAGATAAGGCCATTTTACAATTTGGGCCCAAGTTAGAAGCAGAGCCTAAGGTGTAAATTAACGATAGTTAATATCTCGGAAACTATAAGAGATAATGCAATTTGGCAACCGGCAATGTAATTAGCATGCCGAATATTACTTGGAATGTGAATTGGAAAGAAATCGCCAATAGATAAGACCATTTTACAATTTGTTCCCAAGTTAGAAGCAGAGCCTAAGGTGTAAATTATCGATAGTCCATATCTCGGAAACTATAAGAGATAATGCAATTTGGCAACCGGCAATGTAATTAGCATGCCGAATATTACTTGGAATGTGAATTGGAACGAAATCGCCAATAGATAAGACCATTTTACAATTTGGGCCCAAGTTAGAAGCAGAGCCTAAGGTGTAAATTATCGATAGTCCATATCTCGGAAACTATAAGAGATAATGCAATTTGGCAACCGGCAATGCAATTAGCAGGCCGAATATTACTTGGAATGTGAATTGGAACGAAATCGCCAATAGATAAGACCATTTTACAATTTGGGCCCAAGCTAGAAGCAGAGCCTAAGGTGTAAATTATCGATAGTCCATATCTCGGAAACTATAAGAGATAATGCAATTTGGCAACCGGCAATGTAATTAGCATGCCGAATATTACTTGGAATGTGAATTGGAACGAAATCGTCAATAGATAAGACCATTTTACAATTTGGGCCCAAGTTAGAAGCAGAGCCTAAGGTGTAAATTATCGATAGTCCATATCTCGGAAACTATAAGAGATAATGCAATTTGGCAACCGGCAATGTAATTAGCATGCCGAATATTTCTTGGAATGTGAATTGGAACGAAATCGCCAATAGATAAGACCATATTACAATTTGGACCCAAGTTAGAAGCAGAGCCTAAGGTGTAAATTATTGATAGTCCATATCTCGGAAACTATAAGAGATAATGCAATTTCGCAACCGGCAATGTAATTAGCATGCCGAATATCACTTGGAATGTGAATTGGGACGAAATCGCCAATAGATAAGACCATTTTACAATT
This sequence comes from Rhynchophorus ferrugineus, assembly GCF_030347505.1. Classification (NCBI taxonomy): domain Eukaryota; kingdom Metazoa; phylum Arthropoda; class Insecta; order Coleoptera; family Curculionidae; genus Rhynchophorus; species Rhynchophorus ferrugineus. Next base: position 4,110 of record NW_027472744.1, on the reverse strand, counting down.
TGGGCCCAAGTTAGAAGCAGAGCCTAAGGTGTAAATTATCGATAGTCCATATCTCGGAAACTATAAGAGATAATGCAATTTGGCAACCGGCAATGTAATTAGCATGCCGAATATTACTTGGAATGTGAATTGGAACGAAATCGCCAATAGATAAGACCATTTTACAATTTGGGCCCAAGTTAGAAGCAGAGCCTAAGGTGTAAATTATCGATAGTCCATATCTCGGAAACTATAAGAGATAATGCAATTTGGCAACCGGCAATGTAATTAGCATGCCGAATATTACTTGGAATGTGAATTGGAACGAAATCGCCAATAGATAAGACCATTTTACAATTTGGGCCCAAGTTAGAAGCAGAGCCTAAGGTGTAAATTATCGATAGTCCATATCTCGGAAACTATAAGAGATAATGCAATTTCGCAACCGGCAATGTAATTAGCATGCCGAATATCACTTGGATTGTGAATTGGGACGAAATCGCCAATAGATAAGACCATTTTACAATTTGGGCCCAAGTTAGAAGCAGAGCCTAAGGTGTAAATTATCGATAGTCCATATCTCGGAAACTATAAGATATAATGCAATTTGGCAACCGGCAATGTAATTAGCATGCCGAATATTACTTGGAATGTGAATTGGAACGAAATCGATAATAGATAAGACCATTTTACAATTTGGGCCCAAGTTAGAAGCAGAGCCTAAGGTGTAAATTATCGATAGTCCATATCTCGGAAACTATAAGAGATAATTCAATTTGGCAACCGGCAATGTAATTAGCATGCCGAATATTACTTGGAATGTGAATTGGAACGAAATCGCCAATAGGTAAGACCATTTTACAATTTGGGCCCAAGTTAGAAGCAGAGCCTAAGGTGTAAATTATCGATAGTCCATATCTCGGAAACTATAAGAGATAATGCAATTTGGCAACCGGCAATGTAATTTGCATGCCGAATATTACTTGGAATGTGAATTGGAACGAAATCGCCAATAGATAAGACCATTTTACAATTTGGGAGCAAGTTAGAAGCAGAGCCTAAGGTGTAAATTATCGATAGTCCATATCTCGGAAACTATAAGAGATAATGCAATTTGGCAACCGGCAATGTAATTAGCATGCCGAATATTACTTGGAATGTGAATTGGAACGAAATCGCCAATAGGTAAGACCATTTTACAATTTGGGCCCAAGTTAGAAGCAGAGCCTAAGGTGTAAATTATCGATAGTCCATATCTCGGAAACTATAAGAGATAATGCAATTTGGCAACCGGCAATGTAATTTGCATGCCGAATATTACTTGGAATGTGAATTGGAACGAAATCGCCAATAGATAAGACCATTTTACAATTTGGGAGCAAGTTAGAAGCAGAGCCTAAGGTGTAAATTATCGATAGTCCATATCTCGGAAACTATAAGAGATAATGCAATTTGGCAACCGGCAATGTAATTAGCATGCCGAATATTACTTGGAATGTGAATTGGAACGAAATCGCCAATAGATAAGACCATTTTACAATTTGGGCCCAAGTTAGAAGCAGAGCCTATGGTGTAAATTATCGATAGTCCATATCTCGGAAACTATAAGAGATAATGCAATTTGGCAACCGGCAATGTAATTAGCATGCCCAATATTACTTGGAATGTGAATTGGAACGAAATCGCCAATAGATAAGACCATTTTACAATTTGGGCCCAAGTTAGAAGCAGAGCCTAAGGTGTAAATTATTGATAGTCCATATCTCGGAAACTATAAGAGATAATGCAATTTCGCAACCGGCAATGTAATTGGCATGCCGAATATCACTTGGAATGTGAATTGGGACGAAATCGCCAATAGATAAGACCATTTTACAATTTGGGCCCAAGTTAGAAGCAGAGCCTAAGGTGTAAATTATCGATAGTCCATATCTCGGAAACTATAAGAGATAATGCAATTTGGCAACCGGCAATGTAATTAGCATGCCGAATATTACTTGGAATGTGAATTGGAACGAAATCGCCAATAGATAAGACCATTTTACAATTTGGGCCCAAGTTAGAAGCAGAGCCTAAGGTGTAAATTATCGATAGTCCATATCTCGGAAACTATAAGAGATAATGCAATTTGGCAACCGGCAATGTAATTAGCATGCCGAATATTACTTGGAATGTGAATTGGAACGAAATCGCCAATAGATAAGACCATTTTACAATTTGGGCCCAAGTTAGAAGCAGAGCCTAAGGTGTAAATTATCAATAGTCCATATCTCGGAAACTATAAGAGATAATGCAATTTGGCAACCGGCAATGTAATTAGCATGCCGAATATTACTTGGAATGTGAATTGGAACGAAATCGCCAATAGATAAGACCATTTTACAATTTGGGCCCAAGTTAGAAGCAGAGCCTAAGGTGTAAATTATCGATAGCCCATATCTCGGAAACTATAAGAGATAATGCAATTTGGCAACCGGCAATGTAATTAGCATGCCGAATATTACTTGGAATGTGAATTGGAACGAAATCGCCAATAGATAAGACCATTTTACAATTTCGGCCCAAGTTATTAGCAGAGCCTATGGTGTAAATTATCGATAGTCCATATCTCGGAAACTATAAGAGATAATGCAATTTGGCAACCGGCAATGTAATTAGCATGCCGAATATTACTTGGAATGTGAATTGGAACGAAATCGCCAATAGATAAGACCATTTTACAATTTGGGCCCAAGTTAGAAGCAGAGCCTAAGGTGTAAATTATCGATAGTCCATATCTCGGAAACTATAAGAGTTAATGCAATTTGGCAACCGGCAATGTAATTAGCCTGCCGAATATTACTTGGAATGTGAATTGGAACGAAATCGCCAATAGATAAGACCATTTTACAATTTGGGCCCAAGTTAGAAGCAGAGCCTAAGGTGTAAATTATCGATAGTCCATATCTCGGAAACTATAAGAGATAATGCAATTTGGCAACCGGCAATGTAATTAGCATGCCGAATATTACTTGGAATGTGAATTTAAACGAAATCGCCAATAGATAAGACCATTTTACAATTTGGGCCCAAGTTAGAAGCAGAGCCTAAGGTGTAAATTATCGATAGTCCATATCTCGGAAACTATAAGAGATAATGCAATTTGGCAAACGGCAATGTAATTAGCATGCCGAATATTACTTGGAATGTGAATTGGAACGAAATCGCCAATAGATAAGACCATTTTACAATTTGGGCCCAAGTTAGAAGCAGAGCCTAAGGTGTAAATTATCGATAGTCCATATCTCGGAAACTATAAGAGATAATGCAATTTGGCAACCGGCAATGTAATTAGCATGCCGAATATTACTTGGAATGTGAATTGGAACGAAATCGCCAATAGATAAGACCATTTTACAATTTGGGCCCAAGTTAGAAGCAGAGCCTAAGGTGTAAATTATTGATAGTCCATATCTCGGAAACTATAAGAGATAATGCAATTTCGCAACCGGCAATGTAATTACCATGCCGAATATCACTTGGAATGTGAATTGGGACGAAATCGCCAATAGATAAGACCATTTTACAATTTGGGCCCAAGTTAGAAGCAGAGCCTAAGGTGTAAATTATCGATAGTCCATATCTCGGAAACTATAAGAGATAATGCAATTTGGCAACCGGCAATGTAATTAGCATGCCGAATATTACTTGGAATGTGAATTGGAACGAAATCGCCAATAGATAAGACCATTTTACAATTTGGGCCCAAGTTAGAAGCAGAGCCTAAGGTGTAAATTATCGATAGTCCATATCTCGGAAACTATAAGAGATAATGCAATTTGGCAACCGGCAATGTAATTAGCATGCCGAATATTACTTGGAATGTGAATTGGAACGAAATCGCCAATAGATAAGACCATTTTACAATTTGGGCCCAAGTTAGAAGCAGAGCCTAAGGTGTAAATTATCGATAGCCCATATCTCGGAAACTATAAGAGATAATGCAATTTGGAAACCGGCAATGTAATTAGCATGCCGAATATTACTTGGAATGTGAATTGGAACGAAATCGCCAATAGATAAGACCATTTTACAATTTGGGCCCAAGTTATAAGCAGAGCCTATGGTGTAAATTATCGATAGTCCATATCT